>NW_020665188.1:793917-802936 GCF_002925995.2 Terrapene triunguis | reverse complement strand
GCAGCCCCCTGTGAGCAATTTGGGTATGTAGAGGTGATCTGGAAACTAGATAAGGATAATGAAAATTTAACAGTCCCTAGTGTAGTGTTAATCACAGTCCATTGATATCCTAATACATTTCTCTTTGGTGTAGTACTATACCACATTCCCAAGCATGAGTCCCACAAGTTTCTTCCTGCCAGTGTATAATTCATTGTTTCTTCACCAGGGTCAGTTCTTAATGTCTCTTGTAGGCAGGAATCCCTGGACTTTGGTGGTTTCAATGGAGCAAGTGTTCCTTCTTCTCTTTTCCTGAAACAGTCATGGTTCAGCATCATACAGGGGAGAGGTTACTAGCACTTCACCCTGTCTTTTTCCTTTTTCCTGCTGTCCAGAAGGCACAGCAGAGCTAGAAGGAGAAATAGGCTTATCAGTCGGAGAGTCCTCCCGAGGTGGAGGGGTCTTTTTACAGTGAGAAGCATGGGTCCAGGTAGGTAGTCCTTGGCACTTCACAGCGGTGTTGGTGGTTAACAGGACTTGGAAAGGGCCTTTCCAGCATGGAGCCAAAGCAGTCTTTCGTTGGTGGATCTTTACATAGACTCAGTCTCCTTGTTTCAATGAACAGCAGGGCTGCTAGGGTCTTTGGGTAGCACTTCTTTTATCTGTGAGAAAAGAAACCTAACACAGTTCATTAATGCCTGGCAGTGTTTTGCAGATCTCATAGTTGCTTGGGCACATTCAGGCCCCCCTTTTCTTGGCTGTCAGCCAAGTCTTAGCTGTGGGCAGTGTCCTTGGATGGGGCCAGCATCTTATCTTTGGACTGAGCATGCTAGCTATTTTTCTCCAGTTAACTCGTTCTGTTCTTTTTCCTTCTCCCCTTCTTGGGTTCTTTTAACCTACAAAGGAAACTTCCACTCTTCACTCATACACCTTTTCCCAACAATGAACACAAACACATTGCCATTATACAGTACATTAGTCTTATTATTCAATGTATGCCATATACACCCTTCCAGTAAAATAACTTTATTACAGAGCTTTGGAGCAACAAACCAGGACAAGTACACACACTTTTGAGGAGTCCACTCGGTACAACCTCTGGTGTCCAATAGCTTTCCTCCCTCCCCAGCCCTCTGGCTAGAAATCTGAGGTAGCCAGAAGGATCCCATGGGCAATATGGGGAGTGGGTTAACCTTCCACGTCTTTGCTTCCAAAGACTCTTGGTATGCAAATTTTAACAACAATTTTGGCCATAAAACACAAAAATAATTCCTATTGTGCCAGTAAATGCATCGTATGTTGAATGCTATTCAGCTGGCATCCGTTTTCTCTGATGATCTGAAAGACAAAAGAACAGAGGTCTACCCCTTCTGGGCAGTCAGTCATTGCTTAAAATATTTCCTTTATATACACATACTCTTGTTGATTTTAGGCAAAACAGAGGAATTACCCCATATTTCCTTGTATTTGTTTCATAGGCAGCCCAGGTTTCAGTGGCTTCTACCTTAATAGTTAGAAAATTGCATTAATACAGATGCTTTCTGGCTTGCTTCCAGATCCAAAGCTATCCACAGCTTAAAGATTCTTACTTAAAAAGGGACACAATTAACTTTCCCAGACTTTTGATTGCCTTCTACTTCTAACTTCTGCTTTCAAACACACAGTGATCTGAAAAAGACAACACAACCTATATTGGTAGGTTTGCATTTCTTTTACCTCTACTACAATATACACTGCACATGTTCTGGGGAAAATGCACATCCTCTCCACAATTCAATTTCCACAACACTAGCCACATCAATTTTTACACAAGGTGTAACTATTTCTTTTTTGAACACTGGGTAAAGGCCATTTACTTAACATATAATCCAAAGAGCTATCCTTAGAGGGTTTTACCAGAGACCCACCCATCTGCCTGCTGACACTCTAACAGAGAATTACAGAGAGAACAGAGGGAATTATGGCCTAATAGGATCCTATTACAGGAATTTCTACTAATATTGACCGCTACAGGGGATGGGACAGAAGGATCCCAATTTGACCTCAGAGCTTCATCGCACGCGATGGCTTCCACTCTGAGGAATTACGAATGAGAGGCTCAGTTCCGTCCACACACCTAACGCCCAAATGTATAAGACAGAAATTCATTAACCGGTTAACCAGAACAGAACCAGACCAGAACCAGATAGTGTCTCCTTATCCTATTAGGACTCACCTTATCGGAACACGAACCCCAGGGGCCGCGGTGAAGCAGAGAAAAGGGGCGAAACACCATGTTGGTGCCGTTCCCAGTTTCTCGCAGCCATCCGGAGTCCAATGTCTGAGCTAGGAGAGTCCCATCTGGGTTGCCAGAAACTGTCACCAAAATATCGGGTCTGCCTAGCTGAGAGCCAATAACAGCCAGACAGGGATAAGGAGGAGTTGCTTTATTCTGCAGAAGAAAGGAGAGCTTTGCACCTTAGTACAAAAACTCTGTCTTACACACCTTTTACAGCTCCTTTATACACATTCAGACAAAGACCCTTGCCGTGTTAACACTTGATTGGTGGTTGCCAGACCCGTGCTTTTGCTATCTGGTCAGTGAAAACCGGCTTGGGGCTAGTTCCCTCTTCCTCAAGGCAGAGGAGAGAAGACAGTTCAAAAGTTCAGGCTACTGTGTAGTGAGGTATCTGCTTCCCCCTAATGGCCACTGGTTGACATAAAGGCTGCTAGCTGTTAAGGGGGGCCACTAGTAACTTTCACACCCTCTACAGGCTTCCACACACTGTCAGTGCCTTGCTAGTGTGCCACGCACCGTGAGATATCTCTTCTCTTTGTGTGGTGACTGTGTTTCCTTTGTTTGTGAATTATTCAACAAAATCTTGAGCTTCATAATGGCTACCATGAGTGAAAAGAAAAAGAGAAAAATAGAATCAGAGCACAGAGTTTTCAACATTGAATGGACAAATAAATACTTATGTACTGTTTCCAAAGACAAAATACTGTGCCTCGTGTGTCGCGAAACGTTAGCCGTTCCAAAAGAATACAACCTTCGGCGGCACTTTGAAACTAAACATCCCAATTTCGCCAAATTGAACCCAAATGAAAAAATAATTAAAGCAGCCAGTTTAGTGAAAAACCTTAGTGGAGAACAGCAAATTTTCAAGAAAGTGAGCACTGAGAACGATACAGTTACTAAAGTAAGCTTTCAAATTTCTAAGGAAATTGCTGCTGCTGGGAAATGCTTCACAGAAGGCGAGTTTTTAAAAAAGTGTATGTTGATTGCTGTATCTGAGTTATGTTCAGAAAAGAGAGGAATATTTGAGAATGTCAGTCTATCACGCATGACTGTACAGAGAAGAATAGCTGACATTTCTACCAATCTAAGTGATCAGTTAAAGCAGAGAGTCAGTGAATTCTGCTTTTACTCCCTAGCTATGGATGAAAGCACCGATTTAAAAGACACCGCCCAACTTCTTATTTTTATTAGAGGTATTGATAAAAACTTTGAAATTACTGAAGAACTTGTTGGCCTGTGCTCTATGACGGGTCGCACAACCGGAAAAGAAATCTCCAGTGAAGTGATCAAGTGCATGAATGATAAATTGGGATTAGAATTCACAAACTTGGTGGCCATTTGAACTGATGATGCTGCAGCTATGTGTGGAAAAAATGTTGGAGCAGTTACTCTTCTTGAAGAATTTATCGGGAGACAAATAACCAAACATTATACATCAGCAGTTTTTGTGTAGCAAAGTCTAAAATTTGAGCATGTAATGTCAGTGGTAGTTTCCATTGTAAACTACATCCGTTCTAGAGGACTAAAACATAGGACATTTCGAGCCTTTCTTGAAGGGAAAGATGCCGAGTGCAGCGACTTAATCTACCATACAGAAGTGAGGTGGTTGAGTCGAGGAAGAGTGCTCCAGCGTTAAGTTGCTTTGAAAGAGGAGGTAACAAAATTCCTAGAAAATGGGCCAATAAAATTCCCAGAGCTTGAAAATGAGTCCCGGAATCAAGTTCTCTTTTTCTTTTGTATCAGAGGGTAGCCGTGTTAGTCTGTATCTACAAAAACAACAAGGAGTCTGGTGGCACCTTAAAGACTAACAGATTTATTTGGGCATAAGCTTTCGTGGGTAAAAACCTCACTTCTTCGGATGCTGAGGTTTTTACCCACGAAAGCTTATGACCAAATAAATCTGTTAGTCTTTAAGGTGCCACCAGACTCCTTGTTGTTTTTCTTTTGTGATATTACAGCACACCTGAATGAGCTCAACATTCAACTTCAGGGAAAAAATCAACTTATATTTCAAATGTGTGCAGCAGTGAAAGCTTTCAAAATGAAATTGAAACTTTTCAGAAGTCAGCTGTCAAAAGGTGAAATGTGTCACTTTCCCACTTGTGCACAGCACAAAATCTCGGTATGTAACATGAATGACAAGTATGATGTGAAACCCCATTTGACCCTCCGTGGCCAATGACTGCTGTGTTTAGAACAGGTTACCTAATCATGGGCAGCCTAAGAGGGACAGTAGAGTAAGTCACATATTTAAACATTGTGTATCGCTGTCGCCACTAGGTGCTAAGGTGTGTTTAACATACATAACATGTTCCTGGGGTAGGTCCCCAGCCTCGACTGTCTTAGGCTTCCCTCTGAATTGGAGCCATTGCTGTTTAACTAACTTCACTTCAGTAACCTGGCCCGGGAGCTATGGAGCCTGGGAAAGCCCCAGGAGCTTGCCAGGGCACCTTATATGCACTTCCCCATGGCACTCCCCAGGGGCTGCAAAGTGCTCATCTTCTCCTGGCCTTCTGTGATGGGATCCGGGGGTACAACCTGGAACTGTGGCACCGCTGTGCCCCCCCCCCCCTTAGCTCTTCCCTAACGGCCAGCTCACAGAGATCGTCTCTCACAGCACTGGGGAAGTGAACTAGCTGCTGCTCGTTCCAATAACACCGGATCCTCCTAACAGGCCACAAACACCAGCACCACCCTGTCCTGACTGGCACCAGGAACAGCTGCCTGCCCTGCTCCTTGTTAAGTTTTCAGCTGGCCCATCTGCTAACCCTTGTTGCTAAGAAGGCTAACGGCATATTGGGCTGCATTAGTAGGAGCATTGCCAGCAGATCAAGGGAAGTGATTATTCCCCTCTATTCGGCATTGGTGAGGCCTCATCTGGAGTATTGCGTCCAGTTTTGGGCCCCACACTACAGAAGGGATGTGGACAAATTGGAGAGAGTTCAGCGGAGGACAACGAAAATGATTAGGGGGCTGGAGCACATGACTTATGAGGAGAGGCTGAGGGAACTGGGATTGTTTAGTCTCCAGAAGAGAAGAATGGGGGGGGATTTGATAGCTGCTTTCAACTACCTGAAAGGGGGTTCCAAAGAGGATGGATCTAGACTGTTCTCAGTGGTACCAGATGACAGAACAAGGAGCAATGGTCTCAAGTTGCAGTGGGGGAGGTTTAGGTTGGATATTAGGAAAATCTTTTTCACTAGGAGGGTGGTGAAGCACTGGAATGGGTTACCTAGGGAGGTGGTGGAATCTCCTTCCTTAGAGGTTTTTAAGGTCCGGCTTGACAAAGCCCTGGCTGGGACGATTTAGTTGGGGGTTGGTCCTGCTTTGAGCAGGGGGTTGGACTAGATGACCTCCTGAGGTCCCTTCCAACTCTGATATTCTATGATTCTAATCTTTATGATCCTTTATAATACAGTAGCACCTAGAGACCCCACCAGAGATCCGGGCTGTTACAGACACACACACAGAGAGAATCCCTTCCCCAAAATGTTTAGAGTCAACACAGGTTAATAGATTCCAAGGCCAGAAGGGACCACTGTGATCACCTACTCTGCCCTCCTGTCTAACGCAGGCCTTGGGACTTCCCTGAATTAATTCCCATTTGAACTCAAGCAGAGCTTTTAGAAAAACATCCAATCTTGATTTTAAAATGGCCAGTGATGGAGAATCCACCGTGAACCTTGGTAAATTGTTCCAATGGTTAATTACCCACACCGTTAAAGTGAATCTTATTTCTCATCTATATTTGTCTGGCTTCAACTTCCAGCGATTGGGTTGTGTTAGACCTTTCTCTGCTAGACTGAAGAGTCTGTTACCAAGTATTTGTTCCCATGTAGGTACTTACAGATTGTGATCAAATCACCCTATAGCCTTTTTGTTAGATTCAAGGAGTTCAATCTATGTAATTTATCACTAGAAGGCATGTTTTCTACTCCTTTAATCATTCTCATGGCTCTTCTCTGAACCCCTCTCCATTTTGTCAACACTCTTCTTGAATTGTGGACACCAGACCTGGACACACTATTCCAGCAGCGGACGCACCAGTGCAAAATACAGAGGTAATATAATCTCTTTATTCCTATTTGATATGTCCATTTATGCATCTAAGGTTTGGCCACAGAGTTGCACTGGGAGTTCACATTCGGCTGATTATTCACCATAACCCTCAAATCTTTTTCGGAGTTGCTGCTTCCCAGAAGAGAATCCCCCATCCTGTAAGTATCTTTGTTCCTAGATATATACACTGACAGTTAGCCATATTCAAATGCATATTGTTTGCTTGCACCCAGCTTACTACGACATCCAGGTTGCTCTGTATGATTCACCTGTCCTTGTCATCATTTCACTCCTCCAATCTTTGTATCATTTGCAAACTCTATCAGTGATGAGCTTGTTTTCTTCCAGGCCATTGACAAAAAAGCTAACATAGGATAGGGCCAAGAACCGAGCCCTATGAGACCTCACAAGAAACACACCCACTTGATGATTTCCCGTTTACAGTTACATTTTGAGACTGAGCAGTTAGACAGTCTTTAATCCATTTAATGCGTGTCATGTTGATTCTGTATTACTTAGTTTTTTAATTAAGATGTCTTACCATCCAAGTCAAATGCTTTACAGAAGTCTAAGCACGTTACATCAATACTATTATCTTTATCAACCAAACCTGTAATCTCATCAAAAAGTTAGTTTGACAGCATCTATTTTTCATAAACCCATATTGATTGGCATTATATTAGCCTCCTTTAATTCTTTATTTATTGATTCTTGTATCAGCCACTCCATTATCTTGCCCAGGATCGATGTCAGAGTGACAGACAGGTCATCTTGTTTACTATTTTTAAATATTGGCCCAACTTTAGTTCTCCTCCAGTTTTTTAGAACTTCCTTAGTGTTCCAAAAGTTATTGAAAATCAACCTTAATAATCCAGCAAGCTCCTTGGCCAGCTCTTTTAAAACTCATATGGAAATTATCAGGACCTGACAAGACAAACTCAGGGTGGGGAAAAACAGAGGCACAGAGAAGCAAAGTGATTTGCCCAAGCAGAGCCAGGAATAGACCCTGTCTCCAAACTTGCCCTGTACATTACCGCTCATGGCTATTTGCTGTCAGAGTTCAAGGGGGAGGAAAATAGGTGGAGATAAGCAAAGCTAGAGCATCATTCCACTTACTCACATCACCTCATTGCTAAGCCAGGTAGAATAGATTGGACTGGGGAGAAAGGTCAGTGCATTAATCCCCATACACCATTCAACCCCATGGCACATCCTGGAAAGGACTCCTCTTTGAAAATCGTTCCTAAACCAGATGAAAAATGTCATTGCCTTTTGAACACAGTGCATGCCATAGCAAGAGTTTTGTCAAATTCTGCAGAGCGCTGGGCCATTTCATTAGAGTACAGCATTCTACACAGTAAGGCCCCTCTGGGCTTACAGTATCCCATGCCCCAGTTCAGCAGTATCATCTGCCAAAGCAGCTGAGCGGTAAGCCGTACAGAGCAGTGAGCTGGAAAGGGGTGGATGACACTGGCTTGGCTGGAAAGTTTTTATTGCAGAGCTGTGGACTTTCTTTTTTGAAAAGCACCATTATCACTAGGCTCCATAGAACAGACAATTATATATTTATGAACAGTAGTAATTAGAAGAGAATTTAATCTTTTTGGCTACTTAGAGAATTACAGAGAAGATGATAGCATCATTTTATGGCTCATGAGTTCTGACCCGTAGCTGTTTCAGACTCTCCTAGTGCTGGGAGAGAAATAACAGAACTGATTTCAGTTGCACAGATTAAAGGACAGTTGTGAAGGAGATTGAGAAATGCTGTTCAGCTCTGCAGGAAAAAGCACGGAAAAAATGGAAGTGCGGGATTGGAGCCTTTGGAATGGACCCTGAGAACAGAATGCAGGAGTGTGGACTAAAAACCTAGATCCTTAGATCCTTGAAGGTATTTAGGGGCCTAACCCCCACTGAAATCAATGGGAATTAGGTCCCTAAATACCTTTTAAGGATCTGGACCTAAATTAGCAAAGTCAAACACTGATCTATACAAAGGCCAGGTTAATGGGCCATGTGCAAGGGACCTCCCCAACGTTGGGGACCAGAATCCTCTCCCCAGGCCTGGCAATGACAGGGAAGGACATCCATGCTACATCTACTGTGGTGAGGTCTGGCCAATGGAACAATGTAGTATGTAGACCCCGACCCTGCTGTGGAGAGGGGCACTGAAGAGCAGAGTGGTATTAGTGAAGCCCGCATTGCAGGTGTTGTGCTAGTCCAGAGGTGGGTAAACTACGGCCTGCGGGACCGTCCTGCCCGGCCCCTGAGCTCCTGGCCCAGGAGGCTAGCCTTGGCCCCTCCACTGCTGTTCCCCCTCCCTCACAGCCTCAGCTCGCTCACTCCACCACTGGCGCAATGCTCTGGACGGCGGGACTGTGAGCTCCTAGGGAAGCGCAGCTGCAGAGTCCGCCCTGACCCGGTCTCTGTGCTGCATGGTGGCGGCGTGGCTGGCTCCAACCGGGCGGCGCAGCTGTACCAGCACCAGCCACCGGTGCTCCAGGCAGCGTGGTAAGGGGGCACGGAGCAGGGGGGTTGGATAGAGGGCAGGGGAGTTTGGGGTGGTGGTCAGGGGGTGGGGGTGTGGATAGGGGTCGGAGGGAACAGGGGGTTGAATGGGGGCAGGGGTTCTGGGGGGGCTGTCAGGAATGAGAGGAGGGGTTGGATGGGTTGGCGGCGGTTCGGGGGCAGTCAGGGGACAGGAAG
>NW_020665188.1:747729-793817 GCF_002925995.2 Terrapene triunguis | reverse complement strand
GGGGGGGGGTGAATGGGGCAGGAGTCCCGGGGAGGCCGACAAGAAACAGGGGGGGTTGGATGGGGCAGGAGTCCCGGGGGGGAGCAGATAGGAGGTGGGGGCTGGGCCACGACCCCCTCCCCTAACCGGCCCTCCATACAATTTACGAAACCTGATGCGGCCCTCAGGCCAAAAAGTTTGCCCACCTCTGTGCTAGTCTGTAATCCGTTCAGCATTCAGCGCCCTGCGCTGTGTATCCCAAAGAGACGGTATCTATGTGGCACTGGGGCTGACGTCGCACTTGGAGGAACATATGATTATATTAAGTCAGCCCCTCACTCCATTGGGTGGCATCCCTGGCACGATGTAGAAGAACACAACTGCTGCCTTGAGCTCTGCGTTAGAGGAGACGAAGAGCCTCAGCTTTTTACCAGCCAATTAGACTGAGTTGCAGCCAGAGGTGAAAGTAAGCCGGTACGCCCCGGTATGGCGTACCAGCAAGAACCAGTACACCAGACCGGACCGGCTTCCCCAGGCGGCAATTTAAAGGGCCTAGGGCTCCCAGCAGTGGCTGGAGCCTGGGCCCTTTAAATTGCTGCCAGAGCCCCCGGGTAGCGGAGGTGGTCGGGACCCCCGGGGCTCTGGTGGCAATATAAAGGGCCCGGGGCTCTGCTGCGGTAGCGGCAACTGGGAGGCCCTGGCCCTTTAAATCACCGCCAGAGCCCCGCCGCCGCTACCCCAGGGCTCCGGCAGCAGGGCTCTGGTGGCAATTTAAAGGGCCCAGGGCGGTAGCGGCAGCTGGAGCCTCGGGCCCTTTAAATCACCACCCGAGCCCTGGGGTAGCGGCAGCAGGGCTGTGGCGGCAATTTAAAGGGCCAGGGGCTCCGGCTGCCGCTACCGCCCCGGGCCCTTTAAATCTCCACTGGCTCTGGCAACGGGGCTCGGGCGGTGATTTAAAGGGCCCAGGGCTCTGGCTGCTGCTACCGCCCCCTTAAATTGCCACCGGAGCCCTGCTGCTGGAGCCAGCAGAGATTTAAAGGGCCCGGGGCGGTAGCAGCGGCTGGGAGCCCCGGGCCCTTTAAATCACCGCCAGAGCCCCTGCCACCGCTGCTAAACCAGGGCTACAGCAGCAGGGCTCAAGCAGCGATTTAAAGGGCCTGGGGCTCCGCTGCGGTAGCGGCAGCCGGAGCCCCGAGGCTCCCAGCCGCCTCTGCAGCTGGTAGCTCCAGCAGTAATTTAAAGAGCCCGGGGGTCTCAGCCATCACTACCGCAGCCAGAGCCTGGGGCCCTTTAAATCTCAATTTAAAGGGCCTGGGGCTCTAAAGGCCACGCCCCTTCCGGTTGAGGCCCCGCCCCCTGCCCAGGACTCTGGAGTACTGGTAAGTCCTTTACGTTACTTTCACCCCTGGTTGCAGCACTTGGTTTTAAAGCAGGATTCTCTGCTCCAACCCTCAGAAATGATCAAAGCAGCTCAGCACTACATAGATGTAATAGGTGCATGTGATATTTGCAACAACAAGGTTAGCTATTTACGTGGCCAAGTTGGTAGGGCACAGCTGAGGCTGCCTGGATCCTCTCCCCTTCACAGGTGCAGAGTGAGGTTAGTATATGTGATGCTTAACAGAATCACTTTGATCACCCATATTCCAAGTACCCTCAATAGCACCAGACATGATTTGACAGACTCCATCTAATAGGGACAGCATTTTATTTAGTATTTAACAGTTCTGTACACTTTTAAGAAGTTCAGCCTTGTCAGTAAAGAACAATTCCATCCTCCTGTCTAAGCAGATCTCCCAGCAAACATCCCCAGCTTGTTTTTGTCTCAACTGCTACCACGGTCAGAACACCTGGGCTATCTTTCTCTGCACTAGTTGTAAATTTTTTTTAGCTGCTTTGAAGACTGAAGGAGTGAGTGGTGATGGAAAGCAGAGAAATTTCGGCATACAGGAAAGAGTCATTTACCACCCAGAATCTTGAATTTAAGCTCAGTTGCAACAAGATAATCTTTGGAGTTTACCCCTTTGACTGGACAAGAAGCTGCTGACTAGGAAAGGGTAGGAACTGAAAATAAACTAACAGTTTGACACTGAGCTTCAAAAACTGCACCAAAAATTTAAGAGTTAGTGATTCTTTTTAGGACGTCTGTTCAGAAGTCTGTTTTTGTGAAACCTCATCTTTATTGGCAGAAGTTGCTTTCAGTCTCCTCCCACTCTTGAAGGCATGGCATAAGCCCTTGCTGCGATACTACACTACCAGAGAGGCAGAGGAAAGGAACTATAGGGCTTTGCCCAAGCATTATTCTGATAAAGCCACTCTTGGAACAAACCTAATAGCAATGGCATTTGTAGCTGCTGGGCAGGTCTCTCCTCCACTCCCTTTCATCAGCACAAGCACAGCTATCTTTCTCCTCCCTTCTTCACCGGTTGCTTTACCCCAGCTCACCTTTGTTTTCTGACTCCCTTGTGAGTCCTAGGGGAGCACCGAGTTAGACTGCATGGATTCAGCCATGTGAGTTATGAGCATAATAGAACCTGTTATGCGGGATGAAAGCATGCTGCAAGATTGGCTCAGAAGCTCCCAGCACAGGCATGGCATGCACAGCCAAGGGGGATGTCATGTGTTACAAGAGTTGGTTTCTTCCTACGGTCAGTACCGCCCCCTCCCAGTCCACCCCAGGTAAAGTGCAGCAGGCTATAGAGAGGATTTTACTGTAGCCTGAAGTGCATGTGGGCAGAACTGGTGCTGCCGGTCTGGTTCCGGTTCTGTGGGCCCAGAAAGTGGCTGCTTTGGAGAATTCTGCAATGGGCACTATCGCTCTTCCTGAAGCTCCTTCTTCTGTAAAGCTTGGAGTCTCTTCCCCACTGTTTGGTGGATGATTTCCAGGCCCTCTGTGTCCAGCTCTTTCATGAGCAGCAGAATAGCATTGAGGATGTTGTTCTGTCAAGACAGGATGGACATTGTTTCTACTATAGAGGTACAGACTCTGACCCAGCAAGCTGATGGGTCATTTAGGGGCTGATTTTCAAAGATTACTAGATTGTTTTTTGCACCCTTCTAAATTCTCTGCTCCTCTGCCTGGTTGTAGGAAGACAGTGCCCTTCTACTGAGAAGGCCACTCCCTATGGGTGCCAAATCCAAGGCCTGCGGAATAGACACCTGCAGCTCTGTGGACAAGTACCGCAGCTGGCTGCCGGGGGAGAAATAAAATAGGCCAAGAACGGTCTAGAACACATTCTGACCTTCCTTTATTCACTGAGGTGATGGCCGTGAGCCCAAGCCACACTCAGAGTCCCATCCAGGCCAGATACGCACTCTGTGAAACTTACTCCCATAGAGTAGCATTGCCACCCTCTGGCCACAACTGGTGAGGAGAATCAAGGCCATATTTTCTATATGAAAGATGGCTATTAAATTGATAGTAGAGATTAACCTATGATTATCCGATGGGATCAATCCTGGCCCCTTTTCTTATTAAAGGCATTACAGTATCATAGATTCACAGGCTAATCTCCAGTGTATGTTCCCCAACACCTACGGATGGATCTCAGGGACTAGCTAGCCACAGCTCAACACCAATTCTGCCACAAATCAACAGCCTGCAAGACACTTATCCCAAAGGCACGCGACCAGCACCCACTTCCCACCCGGAAAGTTCTATGCAGCTTTGGGTGCACCCAAATCTGGTAGTACAAAGTTGTGCATTTTCTGCATCCAGAGATTTATTCTTTAAAACTTGCTTGAAACATTAGAAAGCAGCAACTTTAGTCTTTAAATACACTCACCCTCTTCTTCCTGCTGCCATCAGTCTCCCTGGGCGAAAAGGAGGAAAATTTATCTCTGGGAACAGGCTTCATGCCAAGCTGCTCTCGAATCTTGCTGTGGGGGAAAAAAGGCAGTACACAAAATATGAGAGCACCCAATGCCAGAAGGAGCCTGCCCCCAGCACTGTCTGGAATGACAGGATCCAATTCCCAATGCTGGAACTAGAGGAATGATGCTAACTGGGACCACAGACCTGAGTCTGCATTGCACGTTTGGATAACAGGTGGCACATTTAAAAAGGATAAGTGAGATGGACCATAATTCACAATTCAATATGAAGATCCCTCCCCTTTCATGCACACACATAGCTGTTGTACTGCAAAATAGGAAGCAGCCTATGGAAGGACCTATTCCATATGCACAAGGCCAGGTTCTCAGCTAGTGTAAAATCAGCACAGCTCCATTGTCTTCAGCGGTGCTATGGGAATTTGACCAGCTGCGGCTGTGGCCCATGGTATGTTGGGGTTGGTTGTCAGGAGTATTTTTGGTAGAATCCCCCATGTGACATACAAGCTTAGCAAAGGAATCCCAACAATTAATAACCGAGCCCTCACTTTGTCTCCTCCAGGGTGAAATTCAGATGTTCATTCTTTGGCTCCGTTGTGCACTCAGTGGTACTTGATTCATTGGCCTCTGGGCAGCCGTTCTCCAGATTTCGCTTAGCTGGGGGTGCAGTGATCTCCTCCCCATCTACCAGGGCCTGTGACAATTCTTCTTCTGTCACAGCTTCCAAAAACATACAAGCACATGTTAGAAGCCCAGTTTGATGCTCTAGGGAATTCTATCAACATGGGAAACAGACCACTGTTTTAATTTGGAATGTATTACTGCAACAAGTAGTGCAACAAACTACGCACGAGACAGCATGTAGTCAGCTTGTACGAGAGCAGGGATATAAGGGATACCCCCTAACTATCAGCCTGTCTTCATTTCCCCCTTTCTTCTGCAGCAAAGCCTAAAGGGGAAATCTCTGGCAGCCCTACCTCCTCCAAATAAAGAGGGATACTGAAGGAGAGGTTTCACAGTGGCCTCTTGGAGCCCTCCCCCTTTTTCCCAGCAGCAGGATCTGCAGATAGAGACTGTGGGATGCATAAGCTCTTGTTTTGACAGAAGAAAATCCCTTTACCAAACAGAACGACATGTCCTACTTTCTTTGACAGTGGGAGCAGAGCCAGTTACAGCATCTGTGTTTTGCAAGAGCAAACGACAGTCCCCTAACAAACTAACTGGTGGCACAGTATCTGAGATAATGACTGTGAAGACATTGGTAACAAATTCCCTGTGTGGTATTGTTAACTACTGCTGTGCAGAGAGGGTAAAGGATAGGACAGTTTGAAAACACTGGCTGACAACATAGGCAGAGCTACCTGCACCGTTCTGCACAGAGCACTGCTGAGGGGATTACTGTTGTGCTGTCTTATCCCACACAAGAGCCAACAGAGAGAGTTTCATTACGTAAAGTACTCAGCTGTTTTAGGGTGCGTACGTTGAATTTCCAACAAACCCAACCAAGACTCTCCCTAAGGGTCAGGGCAGTTCAGAACCCTGGTTTTTCTGAAGCTTTCTGCCACTGACTCTATTCTGAGATTCCCACCTTGGTTGTCAAGCTTCTGAAGGTTGGGGAGGTTGCGCAGCACAGTCATTCTGTAGCGGTGGGGGTCTGGACCACAACAGGGATTCTCAGACAACCACAGGACCCTCAGCCGGGGCAGGTTTTTCAGATGGAAGAGCTCGTTCAGACTCGGGATTCTGTTCTTCCTCAGATAGAGCTCACTCAGGTTCTGGCACTGACTCATTGGCTCCAGGCTGAAGATACTGTTCACACTGGACAGAGATTACACAGACATCAGAAATGAGTCTCTGGTTTCCAGCCTTAGAAATTACCAGCTCCACCCTCAATATAATTTTCAGGCAGAAGCAGGACCTCTACAACACTGCAGCTCTTCAGTCCTAGTTTCTGCATCATCCCAACAGTGGGAGCCTGAAAGCCTCCTCCAAGATGGTGCAGTGCATTCTGCGTGCCCAGTTGCCAAACACAAATAGGTTGAGATAGCATTTGGTAACAAAAAATAGTTTACCAACCAGAGAGAGGCCAATTGTGCTACTTTTAGGGCCCTAAAAATACTATCCAGCAGTCAGCTAGCAGAAACAGGTTCACATAAACATAGCCAGCTTGCTTTGCCCTTCTGAACGCTCCACTTCATCACACTGCCTCTGGAACTCCTCCCCTCCTTTCCCTCCAGTATTTTCCTTTTAATGTTAGCACTGTCACTCACATCTCTTGGTCTTGAAAAGACATTTTTGCTGAGACTGTACTCCTGAGCATGAAAGCTCAGATGGGCTCCACAGGCTCCTGCTGCCAAGGGACAGGTCAGTGGAAAAGAGAAAAGCAGTTTCCAAGAAGGAACTATGTTCATCCTGCTCTTATTTCTCTTTATAGCTTCTCCCCTGAGCCATGGCAGCAGGCATCTTCAATGCATGGAATGCTTCAGGACCCAAGCACTGACTGGGGTGGCTATGGAGCTATGCAGACACTCCCAGGCAGTAGTGAGCAACCTGCGGTCTAGCAGGGTAATCCGCTGGCGGGCTGCAAGACAGTTTATTTACATTGATCGTCCGCAGGCACGGCCGCCCTCAGCTCCCAGTGGCCACGGTTCGCTGTTCCCGGCCAATGGGAGCTGCGGGCAGCAGCGCAGGCTACAAGGAAGTGCTGGCCACCGCTGCTTCCTGCAGCTCCCATTGGCCGGGAACGGCAAACCGTGGCCAATGGGAGCTGCAGGCAGCCGTGCCTGCGGACGGTCAATGTAAACTGTCTCGCAGCCCGCCAGTGGATTACCCTGACGGGCCACGTGTGGCCCGTGGGCCGCAGGTTGCCCACCACTGCTCCAAGGTATGGCTGAGACCCAAAGGCAGGGGCTAGTTTGGCAGGAGTCAGAGACCTGTTTTGAAGAAGGCAGGTATGTCAGTGGGAGAGGGGGAAAGCAACAATAAGCAGCTAATGTTAACGAGGCACTTTGAATTAAAATGCCAAGAGGTTTTTCTTTTTTTAAATAGTGAAAGGAACACAGGGTTACAGAGATGAGCAGATTCCTGGCTCCTTGCTTAATTCTGTAAACAGCTCTTGCTCACTACAACCATTTATTGGCTGTTATATCCTCTTTCTGCAGAAGCTCCTCATACACACCCAAGAGCAGTTCTTGCATGCTCCACAAACCAAATGGCTTTAAGGTTAAGATTTTAGAAGCTTCACAGATTTTTCAGTATAGTTTGCAAGATCTATATTCCAAGGTGCCAAAAGAAGCTGAGAGAGAATCCAGAAGAATTTCAATACAAACCTTCTCCAACCTGGTACAAGTTTAATGACACTGTGTGGGGTCAGCAGACCTACAGAACCCAGTCAGGAACATGGAATAGGATTTAGATACAAGGGAGAATGTGACGTTGCACTCCATATGTTTATGGAAATATGCTTATGAGTGTAAATATAATGTAACTGGAATATGCTTTATGCAAAAGGTCTCTTGTAAGGTATCATTACAAAGCTTATAATCTACTGAGTGTGTTCAACTTATTTGTATGAATGTATCATTCCTGTATCTGAAGCTAGAAATATGAAGTATTACTCTGAAGTCCTATTGTAATTATGCAAAGTGTGGGCCATTAATGGTGGCTTGGAATCTTGATGGCTCCCATTGACTAGAAGAATTGGTTGTGAATGGCTCTGTTTACTTGCAAACCTTCCTGGGGACGTGCAGGCCAGCCCTGGAAGAATGAAGGCTAGGGTTTCACAGGACATGTGACCATGTCACATGATACTGGAATCCATCTTAAACCTGGTGCTTTTTCATTTAGAAGGAGGGGTGGGGACCCAGAGAGGGACAAAAGATTCCCCCCTTGAGCCAAAGATATAAAAGGGGGTGGAACAGAACAAAAGTGGCTGCCAGTTATGAGAAATCCCCCAGTTAACACCTGAGCTGGAACTAACACTGACTGTACCAGGGGAAAGGATTGGGCCCAGACTAGGAAGGAGTCTAGTCTGTGAAAGAAGGTTATTGGAACATCTCTGAGGGTGAGATATTACCTGCATCAGTTTCTTAATGTATTAAGCTTAGACTTGCATGGTTTTACTTTATTTTACTTAGTGACTTACTTTGTTCTGTCTGTTATTACTTGAAACCATTTAAATCCTACTTTTTATATTTAATAAAATCACTTTTGTTTATTAATTAACCCAGAGTAAGTGATTAATACATGGGGGAGCAAAGAGCTGTGCATCTCTCTCTATCAGTGTTACAGAGGGTGGACAATTTATGAGTTTACCCTGTATAAGCTTTATACAGAGTAAAACGGATTTATTTGGGGTTTGGATTCTGTTGGGTGTCTGGGTGCTGGAGATAGGTGACTTGCTAAGCAGTTTTTGATTAAAGTCTGCAGCTTTGGGGGTGTGGACTAGACCTGGGTCTGTGTTGCAGCAGGCTAGCGTGTCTGGCTCAACAAGGCAGGGTTCTGGAGTCCGAAGCTGGCAGGAAAAATGGGCTTAGAGGTAATCTCAGCATGTCAGGTGACAGTCCCCAGGGGGTCTCTGTGACCGAACCCGTAGCAGAGAATATGAAGCTTTACACTTCACCTCAGAGTTATTTCCCTCCAATATGAATCCTCCCTTCCCTCCCCCTCAATACAGAATGCAGGTTTACATAATTTCCAGATAGCCTTGGAAATAAATGCACTCTGCACCGCTCTCCCCAAGGTAACACAGCCTGATTTAGTACTGGAGATCAGGCAGGCAGAAGCACAGTCACAAGGTCAGTAAGGAGTAAAGTACCAAAGGCATAGTGCTATATTGTAGTCATCGGCATGACACAGGATTTCCTGTGTTCTATCAGCTGCTGCTCTCAGGCTGGTAGTTTGACACCCACCTGAATGTGATCACTTCAATGTTTGGTAGTTCACGGCATATTGAAATCTAGACAGAGAAAGACGCAATAAAGAACTGTACTTTTTCTAAAGATGTCTGTCTATAATCAGGTGCTTATTCATATAGCTCCACAAACGTGCTAGTTGATTTGATACTCTAATCAATGGGTTTACGTCAATGTCAGTCTAACCTGATTGTACACAGGGAGAGTTTTCTGGACCCAGCCACTCCTCTTTTTCAGTCCCCAAGCACAGTGTAGCCAGTATCTATTCCATCTTCTCCCACCATGCCCAGAAACACAGATAAACATACGCTCATATTGTGCACGGAAAATAAGACATGGTTCTGTTCCTCTCCTCCAAATGCTCAGAACATGTGACAAGGGCTCACTGTACTGATATGCTTTTGGTGCTGTCAGATCCCCCATCAATACACACATAAAGGGCTCAGCTCTCCTCGCACATGACTTTCCCAACTAAGAAGAGGACCTGTACCCTCAGGGTATGTCAGGTGGGAGGGTGCTTCTGAGTATGGGTAGACAGACACGCACTAGCTCTGCTCGAGCTAGCATGCTAAAAATAGCAATGTGGCTGTGGTGGCCTGGGCTAGTCACCCAAGGGCGACCCAGCACATTGGATGGGTTTGTACTTGAGCCGCTAGCTTGAGTCACCGTGGTCTCACTGCTATTTTTAGTGAGCTAGCTCGAGCAGAGCTAGCACATGTGTCTACCCGTGCTAGGAAGCATGATCCCAGTTGCAGTGCAGATGTACCCTAAATTAGTCCCCAAGCTCTCACAGCTGTAGAGAGGTGTAAGACTAGCACGCTTTCTTACTCCCAAGCACACCAAAGGGATACCTGGCTCCCTCCATTCCCAAGTGAGGCAGCAGAGCCCACCCCAACACTTGGCAGCAATTTGCTATGCACTGTATCAATGGCCAGTGCTCTACCATTGGGACTAACTGCCAACAAAAGGGGCCTAGATCTCAAGGAATGAGTCTTAATCATACCTGACTTTAGGGAAATGTTAGAGATTTGTTTGGGGAAGGGGTCCTGGAAAAGGCTGATTTTAAGAATTGCAAGAATAGTACTTACATCTGTGAGGAAGCTGCCCCTGCAAGAGAAAAATAAACCACTTTGAATAGTGACAAGAAAGCAGAGAATTAATTTAGAAATATTTTAAAAAGAGGCCTTACACCGAGTGAAAAGATGCAATGTATGGAAAAAGCCATGGCTGAGTGAAAGAATGCGTTTTTAAAATCTACATTATCTTAAAGAACTGGATTCTCAGAGGTGTCTTTTCATTTTTTTGAGCAACAGGGGATGCCTGGTATCAGAACATTTCCTGTCCCTTCTCCCAACTCTGATCCTTAAGGAACCTCTGCCACCCCAGCTGTCCTTCAACCACATAGGATGTAAGCTCAACTGGTGCTTTATTCCATAAGGCACTAAATAAAGATTCTGCAACAGCCCAAATGGGGCATGACAGTTTTATTGCTTCCACTCTCCCCTGTACTCTCAGCTGCACAAAACTATGCTTCCACACAATCAGTAGCTACTCCATCTCCTTATGAGCATACCATGTGGCTGGAAGGTAAATACACTCCTTCCAGACTGCTAAGACAATTCAGAACTATCTGTCATGTCAGCAAGTGTGAACCCTGCCAGCTCTGACCATACAGCCATGTTTAAACTGTTTTCTGTAGATCATTTTATAATACAGTTTGATCAGCTGATGTGGATAGGACCAAGCTGCGTTCATCATGATTTGGTCCTATCCTCAGCAGCTGGCCAAAGAGTTCAGGGGGGATTGTGTTTAATTACTGTTAAGAGATCCATGTAGGAGGCACTTTTCCCCTCCTCCCCCACATACAATAATAGCTGACAGTATGCATTGAACTGAGTATGAGTTTCATTTCATGTGTGGGATAATTGCACCAGCTAAGGCAACACTAAACACAGATATAGAAACTCAAGAATTCTAAATGCAAAACTCCATGTTTAACTCTTAATCTTTAAATTGTATTAAATATCCAGAGTCAGGAAAATTTAAAGTTAAGGTTCAATTCTCTCAGCAACGTTGATTCAGCCACATTGTCAGCCAAAGGTAGCATTTCTTGATTACTCATTGTGCTGTTATGCTGGGAATTTAATACATTTAAAAAACCTCAAAGGCAATTTGTCCAAGGAAAATCTAGATCTCAGATTTGAGAGTGTGACAAACTATGATTGTCCCAAATAAGACCTGCCCTCATATGTAATTCTGCACTTTCAGGAGAGCACATGCACTCTCTCCACAGTACAAAATAGGATGCAATTGATCTAGTATAGCCAGAGGAGAATTTTCACTGCCCAGTTCACATGTTGTTAAAGATTCATTTTTCTGTCATTGGTTGAATTTAAACAAAAATAAGCGACACACACCTCAGCCTCTGTTTTAACGTACCAGGCTGTCAATGCACCTAGGATTATTTAATTACAGAGCAGCAGTAGTTTCGCTGACAGTAAATCCTTTCATTTCACATATTTGATTTGGGCTTTTGCTTATCCTGCACTGGTAAGCAACAGTTTCCCTAGACTGACTGTTGTGTGTCTCTTTAGACAGCATGGGAACATGGCCAACATTGCTATGGAATTTTTTTTTTAATTCATATCTTCCTAATTCCAAGGCCAGAAGTGACCATTGTGATCAGCTACTCTGACCTCCTGTATAACACAGGCCACTGAACTTCACCCCAAAAATTCCTAGACCACAACTATTTTACTTGTAAGCAATTACATACTCAAGCTTAACAATGAATATATATAATTTATGGTGCATTTATTGAACTATTCTATTGAAGATAAATAAGAATGTCAGTGTGAGTGAAGGAAATGTGTATATCCTCCTGGGTCTGCACTCTGTGAGGAAATAATTGCCAAATTGGGATCAGTAACTACTGGTAGCCAGCCAAGCAAGTGTGATCATTCCCACAATGCCGATTATATTACACATGTTTATCTTCAACATGTTTTACAAACATTGCTGGGTAAATTGTATTCTCTTTGGTGCAAGGTAGCTCTGGGGAGAGGGGCTGGCTGGTCCATGGGAAGGGTTTGACAGCACAGAATCATAGAATATCACGGGTGGGAGGGACCTCAGGAGGTCATCTAGTCCAACCTGCTGCTCAGAGCAGGACCAATCCCCAGACAGCTTTTTACCCCAGTTCCCTAAATGGCCCCCTCAAGGATTGAACTCACAACCCTGGGTTTACCAGGCCAATGCTCAAACCACTGAGCTATCCCTCCCCCGGCAAGCCCGGGTTCAGAATGAGACCCCATTTGGTCAGGACATTGAATCAACCCCCTGCAGAAAGAACATGGGTGGCTGGGATTGCTGCTGGGCCTCTCCAGCAATGCCCCAGAATAACCAGCCAGCCACCCAGCTAAAGGAGTCTGCTGGCTTCAGGGTCAGCCAACACACCACGAGGGGCAACGAACGGCCCTTCAGCCCATGTCCTCCCCCACCCTATGTGCCCCTCCTCAGCCTGTTACCCCCATCCCGAGCTACCCCACCCCCCGCTCAGCCCACTGTCCCCATCCCATGGGCTCTCATCCCGAGTTACCCCGCTCCCCCCAGCGGCGGGGCGGGGCGGGGCCGAGCCGGCCCCTCACCAGCAGTTGAGCTTGCGGACACTGTCCAGCTCGGCGGCCTTGGCGCGGGCCAGCACCGCCTTGCGCGTCAGCTTCATGGCCCCGGCCCGGCCGCGCCGCGTCTCCAGGAGCGGGGGCAACGCGTCGGACGCGTCTCCAGGGGCGGGGCCGGGCGCGGCCGCCATCCTAACGCTTCCCCGCTTCCGGCTCCGGGGCTGACGGCTGCTGCGCGGCCTGTGGTGCCCCGCCCACTGACGGGGGCCGCAGAGGGCCATCCGCAACGCGGGCCAGAATCAGTGTATCCAGGGGCGGGGCCAACGCTGCTAATCTCTAGGGGCGGGGCTACGGCTGCCTCCAAGGGTGGGCGGGACTGCTGCGAGGCGGGGATAGCGGTGTATGGGGTGCCCCCTAGTATAGCGGGGAGGGGCTGCCCGGTGCAGGGGGTGGGGGTGTTGGGGTACCACCATTACAAAGAGGAGGGGCTGTCCGGTGCAGGGAGTGGGGGTGTTGGCGTACCCCCATTATGAAGAGGAGGGACTGTCTGGTGCAGGGAGTGGGAGGGTTTGGGGTGCCCCCATTATAAAGAGGAGGGGCTGTCTGGTGCAGGGGGTCTTGGGGTGCTCCCTGTGAGGTTCCCCGGGTGTTATCTGGATGGGTGATCTGCTAGGTCACTCCAATCCTCCACTCTGGGAGCCAGCCTTACCCTGCTCTGCTGTGAGAACCCCCACTCCTGGGCTGTTCACGCACAGCCTCTAGCATGTAAACTGCTCCCAGTTACGTGAGTGAGCTGCTGCTTGGATTGTTGTGCAACCAAATGACATGAACCAATAACTCCGGTCCCAGGTACAACCCTAGGAACCTCCGTCTTGCCCAGTTATGCCCACTGGACGCTGCAAGCTTATATGAGTTCGTCAATTTAACAAAGAAATTTATGTGTACCAGGCTTGTTATCCCAAGGGGAGTCTCTGACACGCTTCAAACCAAACACACTGCTTCAGGTAGAATAAACAAACAAATTTATTAACTACAAAAGATAGATTTTAAGTGATTATAAGTCAAAGCACAAGAAGTCAGATTTGGTCAAATGAAATAAAAGCAAAACGCATTCTAAGCTGATCTTAATACTTTCAGTGCCCGTACAAACCACAGGCTGGCTGGTTACCCTTCAGCCAGGCTCTCCCCTTTGATCAGTGCTTCAGTTGCTTGGTGGTGATGTCTGTAGATGGAGGTGGAAGAGAGAGAACATGGCAAACTTCTCTCCCTTTTATCATGTTCTTTCTTCCCTCTTGGCTTTGCCCACCCCCCACCGCCCTTCAGAGTCAGGTGAGCATTACCTCATTGTAGTCCCAAACTGACCAAGGGAAGGGGAGTGACTCACTCGAGAGTCCAACAGATTCTTTGTTGCTGCCTAGGTCAGTGTCCTTTGTTCCTGTGAGGCTGGGCTGGGTTTGTCCCATCCATGCCCTGATGAGGTGTGAAAGTGTCACACTCTCTTTATAGGGGGAGGGGCTGCCTGGTGCAGGGGATGGAGGTATTGGGGTGCCCCCATTATAGGGGGAGGAGCTGCCCAGTGCAGGGGATGAGGGTGTTGGGGTGCCCCCAATATAGGGGAAAGGAGCTGCCCGATGCAGGGGTGGTGGTGTATGGGGTGCCCCCAGTGCAGTGTGGAGGGGATGCCTGGTTCAGGGTATGGAGGACCCCCAGTATGTGCCCTCCCCGCCCCTGTCCCCCCCCCCCGCTGTAAGGGGTGCTCCCCAGAAGCCTCAAGTTTGGAAAAATGAAGGTCATTGCTCAGTTCTGTATGAGAGTTTAGCTAAGGCAATTGTCAAACGTGAGCGCAATTCTCACTGCTGTCAGCTGGCGTAAACTCTGCTTACTGCAGGGCCTCACATCATATCTAGGCACTTAGCTAACTTCTGCTTCGTTTAACGGGGTGTAAGTGGATGTCACAATTAAGGGATAAGCTGTAGCAGCAGTAGATGAATCTAATTATCTGGGATCATATATCTCCAGCCAAGGAGGCTGTTCGAAGGAAATCGGAAGAAGACTAGGGATTGCTCACTCAGCTGTGACCGTCCTTAAGAAGTTCAGGAAAACTGTGGCATCTTGTAATGTATGAAGGTGTGACGGATGCAGAGCCTAGTTTTTTCCATAGCTATTTATGGATGTGAATCAAGGGAAGTTAGCGCAGCTGACAAAAAGACAATTGAAGCTTTTGAAATAGGGTGCTGGTGAAGACTCTTGCATATTTCCTGGATGGAAAAAAAGACTAATGCCTATGTTGGAATATTATTGGAGAGAAGCAGCCCCTGATGTCAGAAATCAACAGATGCAAACTTACACATACTTTAGTCACATTAGGCATATAGCTGGAAATAATCTTAAGAAAGTTATTATTGAAGGAATGGTGAAGGGACATCATAGTACAGGACAACCTGTGAGGAGATGGATGGACGGTGTGCAGCAAGATCATTGCAAAGTTAGCTGCTGAGCACTTGAAGTTAATGATGGCTCACAAACACAGAAAATTGTGTTATGGTGTCACTGATATTCAGCCATGAATAAATGGATTTCCCTGCTTGCCTAGTATAAAATAGCTATATTTCTCATATCTTAACTGCAATTCTTATTTTAGTGTCCCTTGCAAATTTAATAATTTGTACACATTGCATTTGTTTATAAGACATTGATCAACATCATTTAAAATACCACTCCAGCAGAGAGCCCCAAGACACTCCACTCGCTAGCTGCCATGAATAGCACCTACCCTAACTCCAACCCTCTTCTTTCTACCTACAAGCCCTTTTATTTGTCCATCTTAATTTACTACCTAAAACATACTGAGGGAGTTTGTCGTAACTCCATAAAGCTGTCAGCTTCACACAGAATGGGGGGCTGGCTCGACAGCCCTGTAGGCTGAAGTTTTCTGTTGATCCATAGAACAGTGACAGCACAAGGAGCAGCAGCGTTGCAAGCTTCACACAGAATGGGAAGGGAAAGCTGATCAGAGGAGTCCTGCTGGTAGCAGTGTACAGAGAGTTCTGATGGGTGGGAGAGGGTTTCTTTGGGAGCACAGGAAAAGCCAGCAAATTCAATTCCACTTTTCCCTTCAAAAAATGCAAGAACTTTTGGAATCTGCATATTCCTGTTTATTGAAGCAGTGCAGTCACATGACCTCGCAGCTCAGCTTGGAGGAGATGACTAGACCAGACACTCACTTCTAGCCATGATAAAAGAAGATAATTAATAGAAGATTCAGGCATAAATAAGATTTGCCAAAGTGATCGTTTTCCAAATGCTCTCTACAGATGCTGAGCTGAGGGCTGCTCCTCCCAACTTTGTGCCTGATACCAAAATTCTTCATGTTGCTTCCTTTCATCAGAACCCTGGATAACGCCCTTTCAATTCTGGTATCTCTCATAATAGCCAACAGAGGCAGACTACTGATCGCTTTGACCTTGGCTTTGCGTGACTTGGGTGTTTAGGAATAATGTACTTTCCATTTTTTCTAAAGTATGTTAAAAATAATTACACTTAGATTTTCCTTTCCCTGAGCTGTAATGACTTATCAAAACAATCTTACTGATGTTCACGTAGGGTCTGGTCCAAAGTTAATTAAAGTCACTGGAAAAACTCCCACAGGTATCAGTGAGGTTTGGATCAAAGCTGCGGTGTTTCTGTTGTAGCTATTTTCTACATTTGGGGAGCATGTTGACAACATGAGCCAACAAGTTCCTAGTTGTTCCTATTTGCTGCTAGTTTTTTCTTCAGGAACACATCAGGACTTCGCTTCCCTGGGGTGAAGGAGACCCGTAGGCTAGTTTAGGACTGGGTTGCCTCTTGTCAGAGAGCGAGACTATCAGATTTTGGTGGGGGAGTTTGGGCTGAGCACTCTCAAACTCGGTGGTTCCCTTTAGATTAGGTTTGATGGTTTTAATGAGCACCCTTGTAAGCCCTGCCCAGCTGTTAATTGCACTGTTCTTCTGTTACTGTTAATCTTATAAAATATTTACATGATGCAGTATACCAGAACTTCAGTCAGAGATGACTCCCATGCCATCCGTGACCAGACAGAACAGAGTGGTGCCAGGGAAAGGGCCTTTAAATGGAAGAATGCGAGAGAGCGTTGTGGAGGACAGAGCCCATTCTAAGCATATTGAAATCTTTCAAGAAATTAAATCCTAGCCTGTAGCTCTCAGCCACTCAGAAGAATGGAAAAACACAGAAAAGAATGAAAGTTTTCTATACTGCGGGAAAGTAGGACAGAATCTACAAGTGGGCAGGGTCTCTCTCTGATACTGGTTTCAGAGTGGTAGCCGTGTTAGTCTGTATCAGCAAAAAGCACCTTAGAGACTAACAAATTTATTTGAGCATAAGCTTTCGTGGGCTAAAACCCACTTCATCGGATGCCTGCACTGGAAAATACAGTAGTAAGATACATATACACAGAGGACATGAAAAAATGGATGTTGCCATACTAACTATAATGAGAGTAATCAGTTAAGGTGGGCTATTATCAGCAGGAGAAAAAAAACACAAACTTTTGTAGTGATAATCAGGATGGCCCATTTCCAACAGTTGACAAGAAGATGTGAGTAACAGCAGGGGGAAAAAACAATTACCATGGGGAAATAGGTTTTACTTTGTGTAATGACTCATCCACTCCCAGTCTTTATTCAAGCCTAATTTAATGGTGTCCAGTTTGCAAATTAATTCCAATTCTGCAGTTTCTCGTTGGAGTCATTCGATTACAGACCTCAAAGTCGCAATACTCCAACAAAAAAATGTCAAAAACAGACTCTCACAAAAGCCACAGATTCCCATGAAACAGGAAGGATGAAGGCATAGATCTCTACAGGATTCCCCCAGAGGGCCCCAGGGTAGGAGAGCAATTGCTTCAAACTCCCCATTGCTAGGAAGGATTGGACACACATAGCACAGAGCTCTCCTCTCACTCTACTCTGAACTTATGTGTCCTCACACCTCTCCCCAGGCTTCATTTGAATTAGTTTAATGACACAGGAATATGAACAGCCACACTGGGTCAGAACTATGGTCCATCTAGTCCAGTATCCTGTCTTCTGACAATGGTCAGTGCCAGGTGCTTCAGAAGGAACGAACAGAATAGGGCAATTATTGAGTGATCCATCCCCGCCATCCAGTCCCAGCTTCTGGCATTTGGAAGTTCAGGGACACCCAGAGCATGGGGTTTCATCCCTTGACCATCTTAGCTGATAGCCATTGATGGATCTATCCACCATGAACTTATCTAATTCTTTTTTTAACCCAGTTATACTTTTGGCCATCACAACATCTCCTGGCAACGAGATGCAAAGGTTAATTGTCGCATTGTATGAAAAATATTTCCTTTTGTTTTTATTAAACCTGCTGCCTATTAATTTCATTGGGTGACCCCTGGTTCTTTATTGTCGGAAAAGGTAAATAACACTTTTTTCTACACCATTCATGATTTTATAGATCTCTATCATATCCCTCTTGATCATCTCTTTTCTAAGCTCAACAGCCCTAATCTTTTTAGTCTCTCCTTGTATGGAAGCCATTCCATACCCTTGATCATGTTTGTTGCCCTTCTCTGAACCTTTTCCAGTTCCACTATTTCCTTTTTGAGATGGGGCAATGAGACCCGTAAGAAGTATTCCAGGTGTGGGCGTGTCATGGATTTATATAGTGGCATTATGATATTTTCTGTCTTATTATCTATCACTTTCCTAACGATTCCTAACATTCCGTTTTTTTGACTGCCGCTGCGCATTGAGCTGAAGCATGGTGGCGCCAAGATCTCTTTCTTGAGTGGTAACAGCTAATTTAAACCCCATCATTTTGTATGTATTATTTTGAGAGATCCCTTTGTAACGCTTCACGGTCAGCTTTGGATTTAACTATCTTGAATAATTTTGTATCATCTGCAAACTTTGTCACTTCACGGTTCACCTGCTTTTCCAGGTCATTAATGAACAGCACAGGTCCCAGTTCATATTTTTGGAGGACCCCACTGTTTACCTCTCTCCACTGTGAAAACTGACCATTTATTCCTGCCCTTTGTTTCCTATATTTTAATCCATTACTGATCCATGAGAATCCAACTACTCTATATTGTCTGAAGCACCCTTGTCCTGCTGCTTGTTGACACCCTGAAAGAAATTGAATAGATTGGTGAGGCATGACTTCCTTTTATAAAAGCTGTGCTGACCCTTCCCCAACAACATGTGCATCTACATGTCTGATAATTCTGTTCTTTTCTATAATTTCAGCCAGGTACTGAAGTTAGGGTCACCGGCCTATAATTGCCAGGATCACCTCTAGAGCCCTTTTTAAAAATCAATGTTACATTAGCTATCCTCCAGTAATCTGGTACAGAGTCTAGTTTCAGTAATAGGTTACAAACAAAGTTTTGCAATTTCATATCTGAGTTCCTTCAGAACTCTTGGGTGAATACCATCTGGTCCTGGTGACTTATTACTGTTTAATTTATCAATTTATTCTAAAATCTCCTGTATTGGCACATCAGTGTAGGAGAAGACTGATGCAAAGA
This sequence comes from Terrapene triunguis, assembly GCF_002925995.2. NCBI lineage: Eukaryota > Metazoa > Chordata > Testudines > Emydidae > Terrapene > Terrapene triunguis. The sequence goes on along the minus strand of NW_020665188.1, from coordinate 774,915 downwards.
ATTAATTTAGTTTCTCTGCTATGGCCTTACCTTCTCTGAGTGCTCCTTTAGCACCTTTGTTGTCTAGTGCCCCCACTGCCTGTTTGGCAGACTTTCTGCTTCTGATGGACTTTAAAAATTCTTACCGTTAGTTTTTGCATCTTTAGCAAGTTGCTTCTTAAATTCTTACTTGGCCTGCCTTATTATACTTTAACACTGAACCTGCCAGAGTTTGTGCTCCTTGCTATTAGCCTCACTAGGTTTTGACTTCCAGTATCTTTCTGGTAAGGATTATTATTGATATTATTGTTTTATTAAGTCAGGGGTCTCACATTTCATAGCTTGTGTAGCCCATTGCACATAACAGGGGCTCCTTGCATCCCTCCATTCCCCCCACCCTCTCTGCAACTCCCCCCAATCTTCCTCTTGCCTGGGGGTCTAGGGTTGCCAACTTTCTAATTTCTGAAAACTGGACACTGCAGCAGGAATGCTGGAACCTCCCCCTGCCCTGCCTCTTACCTGGAGGCCCCACCCCTTGCTCTCTCTTCTCCACCCCTCCCCTGACACTCTCTGCTCTCCCCTCTCCTCCTTCTTCATTGCCTCCACCTCTCTCCCACCACCAGCTGGCCTCCCTCTGCTCTGGGGCTGGGACGGGAACTGCAGCTGCTGACATGGAGCCTGCCTGCCCATGAGATGGTAGGAGGCGGTCCCAGCTGAGCAGGGACAGGTGCGGGTTGATGACCCACACCTCCTCCTACCCTCCCCCTCCCCCATGCACAGTAACTGGACTTTTGGTGTCTGGTTAGTACATCTGACTGGATACTGTACAGGTTCCCATTTGACTGGACTTTCTGGTCAAAAACTGGACACCTGGCAACCCTAGTCTGTGTGTCTCCTCATTCTCTCCTCCCCCCACCCCCCATACTGAGGTCCTGCATTCTCCCTCCCTGCGTAGGCCAGGGGCTGTGTGCACAGCTCCATTCCCCACCTTGCTCTCCCACCATCTTCTTTCCACCTGGGTGATAAATCATTCAGAGTATTAATGTAATAAATGCGATTGGAAGGATGAAACTTTATTGGGAATAGTGTTATGCTGGAAGGTGTCAATTGCTGCCATTAGTTTATCTATAGACAATTGCACAGGTATTTGCAGCTGTGGCTATGCTAATCAGATGGCAGGGGCCCCATTTCCCCCCTTTTTGTTTTTCCGATTTCCCCACAAATCAGTTGGGTTCTGCCCAGTTATGTCTACAACATTCTCTGAAATTTTGGCATTGATTGGATGTGGTGTTCCAAAGTTACCACATTATAGACAGACGTCCAGATAGAGAAATGCCATCAAGTTGGGAGTAAGACCTTCACCAGATCAGCCAGAGAGGTGCATAGAACCATGATAACAATAAACTCTCAGTTCTTATGCTTCATGAGAGCTGAGAACAGAACCGAATTGTCATAACTATAAAGGGAAGGGTAACAGCTCTCCTGTGTACAGTACTATAAAACCCCCCCTGGCCAGAGACTCCAAAATCCTTTTACCTGTAAAGGGTTAAGAAGCTCGGGTAACCTGGCTGACACCTGACCCAAAGGACCAATAAGGGGACAAGATACTTTCAAATCTTGGGGGGGGGGGGAGGCTTTTGTTTGTGCTCTTTGTTTTGGGGGTTGTTCGCTCTTGGGACTGAGAGGGACCAGACATCAATCCAGGTTCTCCACATCTTTCTAAACAAGTCTCTCCTATTTCAAACTTGTAAGTAAATAGCCAGGCAAGGCGTATTAGTTTTCCTTTGTTTTTCTCAACTTGTAAATGTACCTTTTACTAGAGTGTTTATCTTTGTTTGCTGTACTTTGAACCTAAGACTAGAGGGGAGTCGTCTGAGCTCTTTAAGTTTGATTACCCTGTAAAGTTATTTTCCATACTGATTTTACAGAGATGATTTTTACCTTTTTCTTTAATTAAAAGCCTTCTTTTTAAGAACCTGATTAATTTTTCCTTGTTTTTAGATCCAAGGGGGTTGGATCTGTATTCACCAGGAGTGGGTGAAAGGAAGGAGGGGGGATGGTTAATTTCTCCTTGTTTTAAGATCCAAGGGGTTTGGATCTGTATTCACCAGGAGTTGGTGGAAGGAAGGAGGGAGGATGGTTAATTTCTCCTTGTTTTAAGATCCAAGGGGTTTGGATCTGTATTCACCAGGGAATTGGTGAAAGGTTTCTCAAGGCTTCCCAGGGAAGGGAATTAGCTTTGGGATGGTGGCAGCGGACCAGATCTAAGCTGGTAGTTAAGCTTAGAAGTCTTCATGCAGGCCCCCACAGTTGTACCCTAAAGTTCAAAGTGGGGAACCAGCCTTGACACGAATATTCCCAATGCAGTTGCACCAGAACCGTTTACAGCCGAAGCTAATGTTTATTGGACTCGGTGGAAAGATTCCACATAGAAGAACTATTTCTCCCCTGCTCTGTGATGTGATGCTTCTCCACAAACGCAGCCCTTAACTATTGGCTGTACATACTGTATTGCCAACACATGGCTGTTTTGTTGTCCACTGCCACCCATCGGTCTCCTTTGGCAGTACTGGCTCAGCTTTCTCTCTTGCAGTGAGTAGCTGTGTTTCGGAGTTTGCAGGTGTCCAAGATGAATTGCTCTGCATTATGTCTCTGTTCTCTCTGGTCAGGAGGAGGAATGGGCAGGCTGGGGAGGGGCTATGATGCCAGGGCCAGCGTAGAGGCAAAGGTGGCTCTAACTTCCAAGGGAACCTCCAGGCTTGGGCCCAGACCTTGGTAGGGCGGCAGGCGAAAATCCTCACCCATGGACAAAACAATCCATTGCTGGTGGAGATTGTCAACACCTCCCGCCAGAGTAGGGGAGCAGCTGTCCTAAGGAACTGCTGGGATCCCCTGCCTAAGAACCACATCTGTGCTGATCTAGCTGATCTCCTTGCCCTGCGGCTCCCTGTGCTGGCGTACTGTCATAGGCTGCGGTATCATGGGATAGGGAGGGAGGCAGTACACTTGATAGGTCTGAACCACACCCTGGCACCCCAAGCCCTAACCCTGCTCTGCCCCAAATGCCCCTGAAAGGAGGCAGACTCTGAAACCTGCCAGGAAGGGCAGCTATCGGGGTGGGGGGGGGCTCTGATAGGCCAAGGGAAACAAGTTCTGGAGTCACAGATGCAGCTATGACCCTCCCTCAACAACTCTTTCCCAGAACCCACCAACATCCCCCCCATTCCTCTAGAGTGTGAGCCATAAACCACTTGCTTGCACCAATGCCCCAGCCTTGTACCGTCCCTGGCTAATTACTGCCCCAGCACCAGCTGGGTCTGACATGAGCAGGATGTCAGGATGCTGAGTACCCTGCACCTGCAGCTCGGCACTAGCTCTCACAAAAGCTGGGTCATTACACAAATTGAATCTATTTCCCCATGTTAAGTATCCTCACACCTTTTTGTCAACTGTCTGAGATTGGCCATCTGGATTACCACTACACAAGTTTTTTTTCTCCTGCTGATAATAGCTCATCTTAATTAATTAGCCTCTTAGAGTTGGTATGGCAACTTCCACCTTGTCATGTTCTCTGTATGTATATATATCTTCTTACTATATGTTCCATTCTATGCATCTGATGAAGTGGGCTGTAGCCCATGAAAGCTTATGCTCAAATAAATTTGTTAGTCTCTAAGGTGCCACAAGTACTCCTGTTCTTTTTGCGAATACAGACTAACACGGCTGCTACTCTGAAACCTGACAAAAGCCACAGATTCTCATGAAACAGGAAGGGTGAAGGCATAGATCTCTGCAGGATTCCCCCAGAGGGCCCCAGCGTAGGAGAGCAATTGCTTCAAACTCCCCTCTGCTAGGAAGGATTGGACACACTTATGAGCAGTTCAGTGTCCCCTGCTAATGATGACTGAACTGCCGCGAACAAAACTCTGTGTTAATTGTGTTGGATGCAGCTGATGGATATAAAAAAACCAGCATGGATGCTTTGTGGGAGAAGATCGGGCTAGCAGGACCAGCACGGTGTCTTCTCCACGCCCATGCGTACAGCCTCGCTGACAGGCAGGAAGGAAATCCATGTCTGCGGTTACAAAGGTGACAAAGGAGAGGTGTAGTAACAACACCATCGTCAGCCGGAGTGGCAGGGGCATGCTGGAGAGGACCCTGAAGGCCGCCGTCCACTCACTGTACGTGGAAACCCGGAAGTGTAAACCGGACCAGGGTAAAGCCTGGTTGACCAGCAAGTGGGACGCCAGCAACCACTTCCTCGCCAGGGGCAGCTTCACCCATTTCCCCAACTGGCGGTTCATCCACCGTGCCCGGCTCAACTGTGTCCTGCTCAACGGAGCCGTCCGCCACGGGAACCGAGACAAGCGTTGCAGGAAGTGCAGCTACTCCAACGAGACCCTGCCCCTCGTCCTGTGCAGCTGCAAGCCCCACTCCAGAGCCTGGCAGTTGTGCCACAACACCATCCAGAACTGCCTGGTGAAAGCCATCGCACCGCACCTGGGGGAGGTGTGCCATCCCCGGTACCGACAGCCAGCTACGACCTGACATCGTCGTCACCGATGAGGCCCAGAAAAAGATCATCCTCGTCAATGTCACGTTTTCCTTTGAGAACAGAACCCCGGCATTTTGCAAAGCCTGAGCTTGTAAGCTGGAAAATTACACCCCCCTGGCCAACACCCTGAGAGCGAAGGGCTATGAGGTGCAGATGGACGCCCTGATAGTTGGAGCCCTGGGTGCCTGGGACACCTGCAATGAGCGTGTGCTGCGGACCTGCGGGATCGGTCGACGCTACACACGGCTCATGCGGTGCCTCATGGTCTCAGATACCATCCAATGGTCCAGGGACATCTACACCGTACATATCACCGGCCACCGACAGTACCAAGAGGCGTAAACCGGAGCGACATCGTGCATCGACTACGAGAAAGGGACCGAGAGACTTTATCCGTTGGACCATATGAACTGGAACCATAAACTCACTGAACGTTAAATCTCACCAAATGAGGGTCAATCCATCCCCACTCATTATACTCCACCCCTGAACATAGCCATTATATGAACAACATACCCTCATATCTCAATGTCTGTACTTTGACCCATTAATCTTTTACCCCCAATTGGGGATATTGCAAATTATGTATTATTCCTTACACCATCCAATCTTAAACCGAATTTTGCACCCCTTGATAATCTGTATGTTATTCCCTGATAACTAGAAACGTCTACGCTTAAACTCTGTACCGTTCATCGGTCAGCAGCACTGAATGTCTTTTAGGGCTAACCTAGGATGACCGTGGGAATCTCTGCTTTCTGTTTCCTAGCTCCAGCCCTGAGAGTCTGAACAGAAAAGAGATGAACAATTTTCTTGTCAGCTATTTTTATATCTTTCTTTCAGAATTCAAGCTGATGGGATGAGCCCTTCACACTCTTCCTGGGTGTGAAGGGGCAATTAACAAAGTCTTTGTACTGTATTGTGATGTCCCACAATGGCCCATTTAGTTTTGATAACCATCCTGATGAGCAGGAGACAATCCCTCCTGACAGGTTCATAGTTCCAGACCAAACATTTGTTACAGTTGCAAAGCAAAAACGTAACTATTACCTTATAGCAGATGATAAAGATATTATAAGTGAGATTAATGCATGCAGCAACTTACAAGCATTTCATAAAGGCTAACCCCATTGTTATAAGTCCAATACCTATCTTAGTCATACTGCAGAGGTGAGCTGGTCTGGTTTCCAGCAATGAATTTGTCAGTGCTCAGCTGAGGCCTAAAGCCTTGGCAAGAGCTGGCCCCTGGTTTGCCAGCATCACACATGGGAGTACTGGGGGGTTAGGGAGGGGAGAGGTGAGAAAGGAACAGGTTGGGCTGCTACACTATGCATGGGAGGGTGGGGAAGAAGGGACAGCAGGCTCTGAGCTGTGGGGCTCGTTACATTCTGGGGGCTCCACTCCCTCCTCCCTGTTCCCTGCTGCAGAACGTGCACTGGCCCAGCCCCAGGATCTACCCACTGCCCATGTGTTAATGCGCTCCCCCCGCCCCCACACCCTGCGTAGGAGAGAAGTGCTATTGTACCCGCGGTACCTAGGTGCAGAGGGCCTGATCCTCCACTGAGGGCTTATCCCCAGCAGAAATGTAAATGAATTGCTTCATGGTATTTAAATCCCAGAGCAAGGTCATGTGATCCTACGCTCTGTAACTAGAGATGTTTCTCTTCCCAGCTCTGTTCTGTAGGGACACATGATCTTTCACCAGACACCTTTGCTAGGGTTGCCAGATGTCCGTTTTTTTACTGGAAAGCCCGGTCGAAAAGGGACCCTGGCAGCTCTAGTCAGCACCGCCGACTAGGCCATTAAAAGTGTGGTTGGCAGTGCTGCGGGTCTAAGGCAGGCTAGTCTCTACCTGTCCTGGGACTGTGCTGCGCCCCCAATGTGGGGAGCAGGTCCGGCTCCTAGGTGGGGGGGCCACGGGGCTCCGCACGCTGTCCTTGCCCCAAGCATGGGCTCCGCACTCTCATTAGCCAGGAACCATGGCCAATGGGAGCTGGGGGGGAGGGGGTGGATCCTGTGGTTGAGAGTACTGCATGGAGTGTCCTGGCCCCCCACCCCCCCCGCCTAGGAGCCGGACCTGCCAGCTGCTTCTGGGGCGCAGCGTGGTGCCAAGTCAGCCAGGGAGCCTGCCTTAGACCCGCAGCACCGCCAACCAGGAGCTGCCCAAGGTAAGCCTGTACCTAAACCATGAGCCCCGACTCCCTGCTCCAGCCCTAAGGCCCCCCAAACCTGGAGCCCCCTCCTGCAACACAAGCCCCTCATCCCTGGCCCCATGCCAGAGCCCGCAACCCTAGTCCAGAGCCCTCACCCCCCCCACTCCAAACCCCAGCCCAGAGCTCCCCCACACACTGAACCCCTCAGCCTCACCCCCCAGCCTGGAGCCCCCTCCTGCTCCCCAAACCCCTCATCCCCAGCCCCACCCCAGAGCCCTCACCACCAGCCCACACCCCCTCATGCACCTCAACCCCCTGCCTCAACCCACAGCTCCCTCCCACACTCCGAATCCCTCGGCCCCACCCCCCAGACTGGAGTCCCCTCCTGCACCTCAAACCCCTCCTCCCCAACCCCACCCCAGAGCCTGCACCCCCAGCCAGAGCCCTTACCCCCTCCCGCACCCCAATTCCCTGCCTCAACCTGGAGCCCCCTCCTGCACCCTGAACCCCTCATTTCTGGCCCCACTCTGGAGACTGCACCCCCAGTTAGAGCTCTCACCCCCTCCCGCACCCCAACCCTAGGGTTACCATACGTCCGGATTTTCCCGGACATGTCCGGCTTTTTGGGCTCCAAATCCCCGTCCGGGGGGAAATCCCAAAAAGCCGGACATGTCCGGGAAAATCGGGACATGCGGGGCCGGCGGTGCTGGGCCGGGGGCCGGGCCGGGGACCGGCAGTGCTGGGCGGGCCGGGGGTGCTCGGCAGGGGGCTGGCCCGGGGCCGGCACCCCAGAGCCCGAGCCGACCCAGGCTGGAGACGCCGGGGGGGCCAGACTGGGCCGCGCCTCCTCCCCCCACACCCCCCTTACCTGCTTCAGGCTTCCCGCGAATCAAATGTTCGCAGGAAGCAGGGGAGGGGGCGGAGTTGGGGCGGGGACTTTGGGGAAGGGGCGGAGTTGGGGCGGGGACGTGGGCGGGACTGGGGGTGGGGCCGTGGCCCTGTGGAGTGTCCTCCTTTTGGAGGCTCAAAATATGGTAACCCTACCCAACCCTCTGCCCCAGCCCAGTGAAAATGAGTGAGGGGGTGGGGGAGAGCGAGCCACTGAGAGAGGGGCAATGTAGTAAGCGGGGCCTTGACCTCAGGGAAGGGGCAGGGCAGGGGGTGGGGCCTCGGGAATGGGCAGGGTAGGGGGTGGGACCTCAGGAAGGGGTGGGGCTAGGGTGTTCATTTTTTTGCAATTAGAAAGTTGGCAACCCTAAGCTTTGCCTTGCGTATTAGGAAGCTACCACGATCTCTGGAAAAAAATTCATCTGCCCCTTTTGAAAATAAGGAGCCTGGCGCTGCGATGGGAGTGCTGAGAGCTCCCGGTGTGGCACGTGGAGCTGTAATATAGGGGCAGCTAGTGCCTGGCTAGTATTCCCTGCCTTTTTCTCAGGGCAGGACCTTAGTCCGGAGACCCATCTGGCTGCTACATGGGTGCCATTTGCTGGCTCAGCTTTGCTTTATAGCATGGTCATGAAAGGGAGGAAATCGGAAAGGAAACTAAATGGAATTTTTGTTAATTCGGGAGAGAACCCAAAAGATTAACCTCGTGTAGAACACAGTGTAGACACCTCATTTAGAGCACAACTGCATAATAGGAGAGAGAATGTATGTTTAATGGGACTTTATTGCCATGAACAGTAATTTAAGAGTAGAGTGTTTACTGCATATAATGCTAAGTATAGTGAGATTGGTTATGTACTCAGGAATTGCTAAGCAGCGGATATGCTATTCTTTTCAGCTCCTATTCTGCAAATGGGGCCCTTGTACATAACAAAGCAGCCACTGATTAAGAGTTGTAAAGCCTGGTTCAGATTTTGGAGTATCATTTGCATTGTTAAGCTGAAGCTACTCAGGAGAAAGAAAGCCTTGTCAGGCTGTGGAATGGAAAGGGTTCCTCTGCAGTTTACAAAGGGTGTGTGACTCACCAAGGTCTAGCAAACTCTGGATTTGTCCTTATGCCTAAAGCTCCCTAGCAGGTCTAGGGACTGCTTCTGCAGTCTGATTTGCTGGAAGGCTGCCAGCAGCAACCCCGTCTCCTCCTCCTAACTGCAGTCAGTCAGTTCAGAGATGCCTCAGCTGATTCTTCTCTCATCACCTGGGTCTCAACTAGTCAAATGACCTGCCTGGAGGGTGAGCGGAAGGGACATTCCCCAGGCCTGGCACCGAACGTCTGAGCAGGAGATGCAGGAGGAGGATGCACAGCAGGTGCAGGCAGGTACATTGTTTGGCATGTACAGTTTCTGTGTCGGGTCTTAGCAGATTTTCAGGAACTTCAGCCAGGGCCTAGAAGCTGCAAAGCCTGGGAATTGCTGTCCCAGACAATGTCAATAGCACCCAGTGCCCTGCAGAAGGACAGAATCTGACAGAAATGCCCCTGAGGGCTGTCCAAAATTGCTCAAGAATCATGCTACCTGCAACTATTCTGTAGGGCAAGGCTGCAAGAACCCTTTAATCCACTCAAAACCACTTTGGGGTCCTCACATGCCATGTGCATGTATGCATGTGACACGTGAGAGCGCCTGTGTACATGTGCTCCCTGTAAGATAGGCTGTGTGCATGTCCACCTCGGAAGATGTGCCTGTGCTTTCTCTTTGTAGGTTCCTGTGTATACGGTGCCCATTGGAGGGCCCTGTGTGAATGCCCTTCAGTGAGCACTGTGCCTGCTAGGCACTGCTGGCTAGCTTAGGGTGTGCCACAGGCCTGAGTTTTATCCTGGCCTCTCTTTTCAGACCCACAATTTTGTAGGAGCAACCAATGATGGGCACATTTGATGACATCATTTAGCCCTCCGCGTAACACGTTGCTAGGCTTGTAAAAGGTAGCATTGATGCCCACAAATAATTGCAAGCACAGAAGGAAGGCCAGGCTGGCAAAATCTGGCCCCTCAAGTCAATGGGACTGGTGCATCCCAGTTCCCTAGGGGCTTTTGTAAGCCTGCCCTGCATGGTGATCTCCTCACCATGGTGACCTGGGCATTTCCATACTGTATGCATTGTTACCATGGCCCTTCCTGCTGCTGCCTCCAGACTATTCCTAGAACACCACTGCGCCTCATTTCACAAGGCCGCTGTGCCCATAACCCACGAGTCTCGGAACATTCTGTAGAAAGGGAGCCAATGGTGAGCTACGGAGAGGGGAGTGGTCCCAGGGTGAGATGGGGCAAGAGGCAGCCACTCCAAGAGAGCTCCAAGGGCCAGAGCCTCAACCCAGGAAGGAGCAGAGAGCAGGTGGAGGATGGAGAAGCACAGTGAGCAGGTGGAAGTCATTATTGTGCCCAGAGCGGGCTGGGCTCTGGGGGCAGAGACAGACTTGGGAGCCCTCTGAAGGCATGGAGGGTGTTTTTGCCTGGAGCTGGGTAACAGGTGATATGGTGGGGAGTCATTGAAAACAGACTGAGTGAACAGCAGGGTGAGCTGGTACCTTTATTCAGTGGGAACCAGTGTTCCCTCTAATTTTTCCCACCCATGTGCGGAATGAATTTTGTTATGTGCACCAGTATGGAGGTGATGTGTGACCGAGGGGTTCGGAGTGTGGGAGGGGGCTCAGGGCTGGGGCAGAGAGTTGGTGTGCGGACGGGGTGAGGGCTCTGGGGTGGGGCCAGGGATGAGGGGCTCAGGGCTGGGGCAGAGGGTTGGGGTGAGGTCTCCGGCTGTGGGTGAGGGCTCTGGGGTGGGGCCAGGGATGAGGGGTTTGGGGCACAGGCTGCCCCAGGGCTACAGTGGGGACTCCCCCCAGCCCTCTCTCCCTGCAGCAGCACCTGGGACCATGGGATAGGCACCTCTCCCCCGGCCGCAGCAGGTCCGGGCCGGGTTGGGGCCATGGGATAGGTGCCTCTCCCCCAGCCATGGCAGGTCCGGGGTTGCGGGAGAGACATCTCTCCCCGCTGCAGCCTGAGTGCCTGCGTGGCACTTAATAGGCTGTTGCGCGGCTGTGCAGCTTAGAGGGAACTTAGGTGGGAACAGCCCAGTCTGGAGGCTGCCTTGGGGCTCTTGATGTTATACTGAGCAGTGCCCTACTTGCAGTGTAATGGGGTTCCCTGGCTGACTAGGGACCTCCCTGCAACCGTTCGTGTTCCTCCCCCTTTGTACTGTACCAGCCATATCCTCAGCAGCTAGATTCTCCAGCCTAGTCACCCAGGCTCTGGCAGCTGTGAACACTCTCACAGCCCCTGGCTGGCAGCTCAGCACTCCCACCCTCCACCCCCATGGCTACATTAACCCTCACCCTCACTTGGCAATTCAGTGAACAGCACAAGGAAGAGGGACCCAGGTCAGGGTCCAGGCTGGCAGCTGTTGTGCCCTACACATGCTGGGAAATGGCTTAATATGAAAGGTATTCCACTCCCACTGTGCTTACAACTCACTTGCTCCATGCATGGGGCCATCACCGCTGCTAAGCTAAGCTGAGGAACACATGGTTCCCAGCCAGGGTAAAAGGGAAGTGGCCAAGGGTCAGGGGGCTACATGGCCACAGCTAACCCTTATCAGGCCAGAGCCTGGCCCTACCCACATCAGCACATGCTGGTTGTAGCACTTTAAATGATGGTGATCCTTCCCCGTGGATGGGATTACTGAATACAGTCCCCAGGCTAGCCAGAACTCGGCCGGAACAGCTAACTGAGGGTTCTGCCGTGAGATCAGGCACAGGTGGGGAGCTCCCACAGGTAAGCAGCTAGCCCAGCTGCACAGAGCGAGTCCTAGGAGAGCAGAATCTTTCTTGCAGCCAGCGGGCTCCTGATCCGTAAGCAAATACCTCACAAATACCAGTCCAAATTGCTGGACATTACACCAGTAACAAACAGGCACCCAGCAAACCAGGCAAAGGGAAACTTGGATCTTTTATTGGCCCAGGGCATACAAGGCTGTAGAACTAGAATGCAAGTCCTGGAGCAGTGGATAGGAGATGGGGGAGATGGATACAAATGGCTTTAGAAACTGATTCTTATCATATAGTGTCTTTTGCAGGGAACTGGTATGGCTGTTGTGGATAAACCTGCCTGGAGAGCAAACAGGTCTCTCCTAGTGCTGGTGGACTATGCCACTGGGGCCCCTAAAGCAGTGACCCACTTCTCCACCCAGTGCAAGCAGAGCCCTGATTACTTGCAGGGAATCTTCAGCAGAGGGAGTTTTCCTTGGGAGGTTTTATCTGTCCCGGAGACCAAATTTATGTCAGCCCTGCTCCCCTGGGTAGTGGGAAATTGTGAAGCTAGTGTGGCTGGGGTACTTTGTGTGACATGCAGGGATGGTAGCAGATGGATCTGTGCTGAGCCTGATGAAGTGGAGTACCTGGAAATGGGACACCTTTTTAAAGAGTCAGGGACAATCCTGGACCTTTTGTGAGTTACTATACTCCCTTTCAGCACCATGCTACCCCTCTTTCCAACATCTATACAAGCAGATACCAGAGAGGGTGAGGGGATTGCCTTCTGCTGTTTGATGGAGGCATTGAGCAAAATACAATATTAACTAACTGTGATTTTGTTCAGCCATCTCTAATGCATGTTGAGGATTTCTTTGATGTAGGCCAAGGCCCTCTTTAGCCAAGATACTGTTTTCCCCCCCTAAAATGTCCCTGCCTCATTCCATGCAGCAGGTGGCTTGTACTCTGGGAATGAGGCAGCTTCTCAATATTTCTCTCTCTCCACTCATCATTCAGTGTGTAACCCTCAGGCCTTATTTACTGCAAACCATCCCAAATAGCCACTAAATACAGAATTATCAGATTCTGGGCCTGCTTATTACTACAGTACCTGAGTGCCTCATTCCCAAATATTAGTGACTTTGTCTTTTCTACTTTGAGATAGCAGTTTTTGAAAATTTTACCTGTGGGGGCCTGGCTTGAGACACCCATCAGTGAGGTCCCCAAAAGACAGTGTACATTTTTTCCTGCTTTTGATCTTGGCAGTCCCATTGGACACCTGGGGATAATAATATGCAGCTAAGTGACTTAGGAGCCTATGTTCCATTTTCTAAAGAACGCTAGGCACACAGGGCTCAGATGCTCAAAGGCACTTAGGTATCTAGCTCCCATTGACATCCATGGGAGCAATGGGAGTTAGGTACCTAAAAGCCTTTGAGGATCTGGGCTGAAGAAGCCCAAGTCTCCCTGCAAGTCAATGGGATTTCAGCTCCTGCATGCCCCTAAGTCACTTTTGAAAGTGTGATGTAAATTGCTAAATTATTTCAATGATTTTGAAAATTTTATCTCAAGAGGATTTTTCATAGGGGCCGAGCACCCACAGAACCCGTTGACTTCAGTCCCACGTGTGGAGCTCAGCCCTTAAATGATGTATCTCAAGTTAAACATGCAGAAAATGAGAAGTACAGAACTGGTGACCACCTGTGGAAACATTTGGTGTGATGATCTAGCCAACATCTGCATGTAGGAGAGCAAAGGCCAGAACCTAGGTCTCCTTGGTTACAGTCAGCTGCCTTAACCACATGCCCATTCTTGTTCCTCCTGTAGTTTTCTGCCTCATTCCTGACACACTTTCCAACTTTTTGCTATGAAAAAGCAAGGGGTTCTACTGACAGTAGCTTCATTTACCGCTTAACTCCAATGCATTCAGGGAGCACCATCCAGCCTGTGCACTGAATGAGGCAGAGGTTCGGGGGGGAATAGTGTGTGATCATTAAATTAAAGACAGCATCATAATGCATGAGAGAGCTGAACTAAGGTTGCATGATTTTTTCTTCATTTTGGTGTTTCCTAACTTTTCAGTGCTTGACTTTGCAAGCTGATTAAAATAATGTTAATCTAGCTTATTGTATGTAATTTCCCAGGTTATTTTAAAAGAAACATACACAATCTATCCATTTCAACAGTGAGAAAACCACCAGGCATCAAGAGGGCTATCAGTCCATGGTCTTCACCCCCATAACACAGCCCTCCACCACTTGAGCTAAGGGCTAACTCCATTTGCTACCAGTGGTAGAAGGGTATAAATTAAATTAAATTAATGGAGATATCCTATCTCCTAGAACTGGAAGGGACCTTGAAAGGTCATCGAGTCCAGCCCCCTGCCTTCACTAGCAGGACCAAGTACTGATTTTTGCCCCAGATCCCTAAGTGGCCCCCTCAAGGATTGAACTCACAACCCTGGGTTTAGCAGGCCAATGCTCAAACCACTGAGCTATCCCTCCCCCCTCCCCCCACAGAAGAGTATGAGCTCTTCTGTGGACCAGCCACTAGAGAAGGGGATGTAAGACATATATGTCTAGATCCTAAATACCTTTTAAAATCTGGGCTATAGAAACTGTGGGCAACGTAGGCAGGAGTAGCCCCATTTCACAGGCACATAGCCAAGTACATAGAGGTGGCACCTTTCCCTTCCTTCTTCCACCTGAGAAGCTGTGGGGCTAAGCAGCTGAGAACTGGAGGTAAAATAGTGGAAACCTGGATTCTATTCCCAGCTGTGACAGAAATGACTGAACTCTTCCAAAAGAAAATTCAGCCTGAGGCAGAGAGCAAGCATAGAAAATTGCAGCCTGAACAACTGGCAAAGCAATTCAACCTGGGGTTATAATTAGAAATGTTAGTCAGATCAGGTGTCAAGTTCTGGGTCAGGAGGCAAGGTCCAAATCAAGCCAAAGCCAGGAGTAGGAATGGTAATAGTAGCTACAGGAGATCCACACTGCTACCTAGAGACTTCCTGGAATATCCCTGGGGTTTAATATATGGCAGGGAGCCAATCAGGAGCCATGAGGTTGCTGCCTGTCTGTCCCCTTGAGGCGGGACTTTCCAGGGGCTGTGTCTACAGCTGGTTGTGGGTAGTGGAGCTGGAGCCAGAGCTGATTATAGCCGCTGCTGGGTGGTAGCATGGCGCTGTTTGCTGCCTAGCAGCTCTGCAGGGCTCGGTTTAAGACCCACTGGGCTTTACATAGACTCAAGGAACTCAATATGTTTCACTTAACCAAGAGAAGGTTGTGGGGTGACTTGCTCACAGTCTGCAAGTGCCTCCATGAGGAACAGAAATCAGAAGCGTTTGAGTCTAGAGACAAAGTTGTAACAAGATCCAAGGGCTGGAAGCTAGGTAAATTCAGGCTAGAAAAAAGGTGTGCATTTGTACCAGTGAAGGTAAGTAACCATTAGCACAATTTCCCCACAGCTGTGGTAGATTCTCCATCACTGGCCATTTTAAAATCAAGATTGGATGGTGGTTTGTTTTTCTAGAAGATCTGCTCTGGTTCAAACAGGAGTAAATTCAGGGTAGTCCTATGGCTTGTGTTACACAGGAGGTCAGACTAGATGATCACAGTGGTCCCTTCTGGTCTGAAATCTATGGAAAGTGCCAGAGAGGATCATAATGAGCAAAAGAGGACAGGAACTTATTTTTACAAAAATATTTCATGTGAAACATGGCATTTGCAGCACAGTTACACCAGCTAGTGCCATACTGGGGCATTGGTCCCATATTGTGCCACCTACTGAATTAGCAATAGCATCTGGTAGCATCTCAGGGACCTTAATGAGGGAGACAAAAAAATTAGCACATCTAAGAAAACAACTGTACATCAAGACTGCAACATTTGATCCTATCCCTTTGCTGGAAAACTGGCTTATTTGCTCATGACCCAGACAGACTGTGATGTGGTGGAGGCTGAATCGTTCTGCCAGGTGTATGAATAAATAATAATCATAACACTTTGCCTTTTTATAGCACATTCCAGCTGAAGATCTTAAAGTGCTCCACAGACATGAATGAAATTAGCCTCATGGCACTGAGGGCGCAGTTGTGGCTTTAGACCACACCTACAGGTGGAGTCTGTCAGTCCAGCAGGGCTCCCAGCGGCAGTGTGCCTACACCTCGCCCCGGGGATCTGGGAGTCAGGGTGAACTTGGAGGGTGCTACACCCTTTGAAAGGAGGGAGCATGCACTCTGGCTGCCTGACATTCTAAAGACAGGACAAGTAACATACTAGCCGGGTGTGGTGCAGGGGTAGCTGAGGGTTTGGTCTGTATGCGCAGAGCGAGCTGGATGAAGGTGGATAGCTGATGGATAGCCGGAAGGTGCTTGACCCACCCCAGCAGGGTGAATAGGGAAAACACATGGGATTTCTAATCCATAGAGAGAGAGTGGATCAGATAGATTGGGTATTTTCCCATTTGGTGGAATCATGGCTTGGGGTGGGCAAGGTATCATTTCTGGGCTGTGTGTGGGATATGTGATGTGTTGAGCTGAGTGAGGAGTTGAATCTCTGCTCTATGTATGGAGGGTAACAAAGAAGATGGCAGTGTCTATGGTTAATAATGAATGTCTGACTTGGAGAATGGTCTGTGGTTGTGTCTCTGGGTCATATGCCATGGGTGATAGATAAAAAATTAACAACTCAGCTGTTGATGATATAGATATGAGCCCACAACTAGGCATACATATTGATATGAACACATACATATAGATGCAGTGTATGTTACTTTTTAGCTTTGTTTTTTTAATTAAAATCTTCCCTATCTCATAATTTAATTGGCTTAATTTGCAGCAAGGGAGATTTAGGTTAGATATTAGGAAGAACTTTCTAATTATAAGAATAGTTAAACACTGGACCAAGTTACCTAGAGAGGTTGTGGAATCCCCCTCAATGGAGGTTTTAAAGAACAGGTTGGACAAACACCTCTCAGGGATGGTCTAGGTTTACTTGGTCAGTGGATGGGCTAGATGACCGCTCGAGGTCCTGTCCAGCCCTACATTTCTATGATTCTGTGATCATTCATTCGGGGCCTGTTGTAGGAAAACAATAGATGAATTTAGAAGTCTGTCCTGTGTGACATGCATAGCTGGTCTAGTTCACATCTGAAACAAATCCCAAAGCATGCTGGGATTGGAGGGAGAAGATTCATGGTGAGGGGTGTTTTCCTAGCAGCAAGCCCCAGCTCGAGTGTCCTCGTGTTTCTGATGCATGTTTAGTATTTTCTGTTTCATTGCATTTCAGTACTTCTCGGCATAACAAACTTGAGAGGCTCTGTTGAGAGTGACAAGAGACCTGCCTGTAGCTGGGAGTGGCAGGCAAACCAGAATGCTACCGCCAGAGCTGAATGGAGTCTGCCCTGCTGAGGGAGACAGCTACGTTGTGCATCCCAAGATCTGCGACCTCGAAATGGTTCCCAACCTCAGACGCAGCAATAGTGGCTTCTGTAAGAGCAAGAGGAAGGCTCACTTTGCCACTGGCAATAATGAAAAGGCAAGTTTAGACAATGCTAAGGTTAGGGGGAGGCCAGCAAATACACTGACCATGTGTAAGAGTCAGGGGCATAGCCAGGAGATGCTCCGAGCCCAGGGGTGGGTTGGTGGGAGTAGGCTAAAAGGGGCTCTCAGTCCAGGAACAGAGTATCATTTGGAGGAGGTAGTAGTTAGGGTCATTACCTGCTTTTCTCCAATAGCCAGACAAAGTGCCCTGGGAGATGTGGACACATGGAGGAGAGCCATTCTGCCAATCCCATTCACACAAGGTGAAAACAAACCCACTAACAGCATCACTCCTAGTCCCAGCACTGTTCTGATGGTCCTGGAGTGAGAGGGCAGGGCATTCACATACCTTAACCCTTGTCTGCAGGGACCAGTGGCTCACCTGAGCCCCTCTGGCCAACCCCCAGCTCAGGTGATGCCCCATCCCTCTGTCCACCTTAATAATAAATGGAGATATCCTATCTCTAGAAGGGACCCTGAAAGGTCATTGAGTCCAGCCCCCTACCTTCATTAGCAGGACCAAGTACTGATTTTGCCCCAGATCCCTAAGTGGCCCCCTCAAGGACTGAACTCACAACCCTGGGTTTAGCAGGCCTATGTTCAAACCACTGAGCTATCCCTCCTCCCCAGCCCTAAGGAGGGGGGATTCCTTAAAGGAGCCACAACTCCTTTCTTCCTGCTTGACCAGACAAAGCCCCCACCAATTTAACATGAAATAACTCAAGTTAACCTGCAACAAATTCAAAGTGTGAATAAGCTGTTAGACTAAGCCCTCACTGCTCCTTCGTGTCTCACCATCCTCAGTTTTGGGCACACGTTTGTCTGTCTGATACACAGTGTGCTGGCAGAGTCCTCACTCTATCTGTCTAACTGAAAGTGTCAAATTCCCCTTGGGTTTCTTGCTGTTATGACCTTTGTTTCTCTATGTACTGGCTGAGAGCCCTTGCACGCTGAATCTGTGATGTGCCCCTTTTTCTGTGGATCAGTTGTAGGAACTTATGTAATCTGGTCTTTGTCTGAAACCACTTAGGCCTGCTGTTCCCCTTATTCTCTCCACCCTATAGGAGAATCTCAGCTCGTGGATTCCTGAAAACATCAAGAAGAAGGAGTGTGTGTACTTTGTTGAAAGTTCCCAAATGTCAGATACTGGGTAAGTCAAATGCACTGATGTTTTCCCCCTTCCATCTGCTTCTTGCTTTCCACCCACATTGCAGGAAAGTAGAGTCAACATCCAGTGTTAAGCCCATTTCTGCTACGAGGAGAGGAGTGCAATGATGGTCTTGGAGCTGCACAAAGAGAATACAGAGAAAGATTTCCTGGAGAAGAAATGTTGCGTTTCTTCAGCTTATTCTACAATGCTAAGCACAGCTGGTTGAAAAATGTTGTTCTTATTCCTGTGGAAAACTTTGATGGAAACAAAAACAAAAAACTTAGTTTTTGTTTAAATTTTCTACAGAAAATTTGGATTTTTTGGTGGAAATATGAAAACGGATATATTTTGATTTGCAAATGCAGCCATGATACCTCATGGGAGTTGTAGTTCCAGTGCCTCAGGCTCCCATCAGGCAGGCTATTCAGCTGGGTGCAAGGTCACACCAGTGGGGATGGAGTGGCATGCTCTTCCAAATGACCTTAAACTCACCATGAGTGCAAGGTCATGCCAGTGGTGGTGGGTCCATGCCATTCCCAGAAGTACTATGTTTTCTGGGAATGCATGAGTGGCCACCCTTGCTCCCTTTCTTTATACTGACAATGTATACTTATACTTATGAGTTACCACCCTTTGAAAAGTGCTTTGAGATCTTCTGATGGCAAGCACTATATAAATAGCTAAGCATTATAGGAATTATTATTATTATTATTATTTATAGGCTGAGCTGTCTGGATATTTCCCATGATACACCACAGTCTCCTCTCTTGGAGAGGGAAGGTGGTGCAGCATGAGAGTCCATGGTGATGGTGCATCATGGGAGGTGTAGTCCAGCTGGGGAGCTCCGCCCATACAAGTGAATGGAGATATAAAGAAACTGAACTACAATTCCCATGAGGCTCTGCAGAAGTATTTCCAGATAGAAATATTTGGGGGTTTGGCCAAAATATTTCAGTTTTTTGGGTGTTCTGTTTTTGAACAAAAAACTGAATTTTTCTGCAGAAGGCAGATGCTTTCACAAAAACATTATTTTAGTCAAAAATCCAACAAAATTGTTGACCAGCTCTAATGTAATGTCAGGATCAAAATCTGGGCAGCTACTCTCCCAGGCAACAGGAGATGGAGGAGACTGCTTCTAAACATGGGGCTAAGGGGAAAGGCTTGAATCCTAGCTAATGAATACAGTAGGACTGTGCTAAGTCTCACTGCACAAAGTTGCAAACATGGGTAATCCTCATAAAAACTCCAGTGTTCTCACTGCACATTGCTGATGACTGTAGTGAGGTTGCATTTACTTCAGAAAAATATACTACAGTAATGTATTACTATTGTAGCATTTAGAGGCCCAGGGCCGGCTCCAGGGTTTTGGCCGCCCCAAGCAGCCAAAAAAAAAAGCTGCAATCGCGATCTGCGGCGGCACTTCGGCGGGAGGTCCTTCGCTCAGAGCGGGAGTGAGGGACCGTCCGCCAAATTGCCGCCGAATAGCTGCTTGCGAAGCTGGTGCCTGGAGCCAGCCCTGTAGAGGCCCCACTGAGATCAGGGCTCCATTGTGCTAGGTGCTGCACATTGTAAGAGACAGCCCCTGCCCCAAAGAGCTGACAAACCAAATAGACAGACACTGGAAGAACCGTTATCCCCTTTTAGTAGTTGTGGAGCTGAGATCCACAGAGTTGAGGCCTAAGCTCACACAGGGAATTGGTCCCCAATGCTTAGCCACAAGCCTTGGCTTGTTACATTGTTATGAAGCACTGTCATCTATAATAATAGGAAACCCTGGGTTCCTTCTGCAATGCAGGCATCTCGATGTGGCTCCTGATTATGTTTGTTCACCTACTGACTAGTTCACAGCACTGAGCAGTGTGCATCAAGTCTCCTGGACATTGGTGCAGATTAGTGAGCTTCTACCACGCTTAACAGGTCAGTGGTGCAAAACCACTCTGCACTACAGCTGGTTGGGAATTTTCAATCAAAACGTATTTTTGATGGAAAATGCAGTTTCCGCAAAGTTAAAATTTTCTATTGGAAAATTTCTATTTTGCCTAAATTTTTCAATATCCTAATGGAAAAATATTTCATGAACTATTTCATTTTGGGTCCATTAACCATTGGACTGCCTTTCCCTTTGGTGGTGCATTGCCTCATGGGAGTTGTAGTTCCAGTGATTCTCTCCCTATGGTCTGAGCTCCAGGGCTGGACTACATGTCTCATAGTGCAGCATGTGGTGTCCCCTCAGACTGACCTGTGTGGTGCATCATGGGAGCTGACTAGAGTGCATCAAAAGAGATGTAGTCTTGCCATGGAGACCTGCTATTGGGGACATTAGGACATGAAGCACCCAGAACTACACCTCCCAAGAGACAATGCAAAGCACTACTGGGATGTGTAGCTCAACATTGAACTGACTCAGAACAAAATGATTCGCCATTTCTGAATCGATATTTTCCAGAACTTTTTGTTCCGCAATTTAAAAAATATATTTTGGCTTAATTTGGGGTGAAAACAGTGTCCAGATATCGGAATGTCCTGCGGGATGGAAATGCTGATTTTTGCTGCGCTCTACCATGCACAATGATCTCTTCCTCACAGTGATTTCGTCTCCATAGCCAATGGCCGATGGGCAAGCTGGGCAGGAGATATAACCTCCCTAGGAGCTGGTGTTGGGCATTTTCAAAGTAAGCCACTGCCACTGCTTCCAATCTGAGATTGCCAAGGGACTCATCTGCCTGTAACTGCCAGAGACGCCCCTTCTGAGTTCAGGAAGTTGCTGATGCTGTTTTCTTGCAGGAGGGTCATGTGTGAGTGTGGTTACCCCAGGGAACAGCACCTGGAAGAGGCTACAAAGTCATCTGTTTTCCTGGGGAAAGAATGGGACCCCAAGAGGCACATCCAAGAAATGCCGACGGACGCGTTTGGTGATATCAGCTTTGCAGGTCTGGGACCAAAGGTGGGAAAGGTGGGTCAGTCCCTAGTGTCTAGGGGACAGGGATCCCATATTGAAACCCTGCTGCTCGGCACTTGCGGTTGATGGAATGGGTGTATTCGCTGCCTTTGACGGTAGATGGGGAGAGGCCCCAAAGGCAGCCCTGGTCCTAGCAGAGAAAGGAAGGGGGCAGATACGGTCACCTCCTTCACCCTTCGGAGCAGCTCTGGGGAGAGGGGAGGAGGGCCAGCGCCAGGACAAGTAAATCTGAGGCCTCCTCTGAAGCCATTTGGTGGGCCAAGATTCAGCGTGCAACCTCCTCCACTTCTCCTGCCTCAGACTCCTGGGGGTCTGAATCTCATGGAGGTGGGAGGGAACAGGTACAGCATCCAGCTCTGAGTCAACCTCACACTCCCCAGGGCCTGACACTAGAATAGCAGCAGCATACGTCACGCTGTCATCTCAGCCTCTCCTTGGAGGGGGGAATCTGTCACCTCGGGGGTGCTGTGCAGTGACAGATTCAGCTGCCAGGCTGTACTGGCCCTGAGGTGATGCATGGGGCAGTGAGGGAGATGTTCCTCTACATGCAGGCCTGGTCCTTTACAGGAAGATGAGGAACTGGGGTGGGGAGAGATGGGAGCTGCCTAGAGGAAAGAAGTTTGATTCTTGCCGTGTTGGCTAGGATGAGTCCCTGGCTGGCTTTGCTCTCTGGGTAGGTGCAGTGGGTTTTACTCCCTCCCTTCCCTGTGTTTTGCACCCCCCACCACCCTCAGTATGTGCGCGTCTCGGCGGACACCCCTCCATGCATTATCTACCAGCTGATGACTCAGCATTGGGGCCTCGATGTGCCCAACCTGCTCATCTCTGTGACTGGGGGAGCTAAGAACTTCAACATGATGCCAAGGCTGAAGAATGTCTTCCGACGGGGGCTGGTCAAGGTGGCCCAGACAACAGGTAACACCCGCCAGTGGTACATAGTCCCTGAGGGTGGGCAGAGCATTCCTGGGGCTGCACTGGAGGAGAGCCCTGTTTATATCCCTGAGGGAAAGCAGTAGGGAGTTCCCATTGGGGGATAATGTGCTAGGGAAGGAGCTCAGCTAATACGGTGGTGTCAGAACCGGAATGGAATAGAATAGAAGGTGCCAGATCCTTGTGGAACAGCATCCCTGGCCTACGAGCTCATCAGAGCCTGAATGATGGGCAGTGACGTTGGCTAGAAACCACAGCTCTCCAGACAACAAGCCGATAGATCAGCCTCTGCAGGGGCTCTGGAGACAGGCAGGTTCAGACAGTTACCAGAGCTCTGCAGAGCCAGTGAGCAGCTTTGGTAAGTGACCCTCCATGAGTCCTTGGACTCCTGCTCCCTTGGGGCCAGCGTTTTCCTCCTCCCCACTCACGCCTGCCTGCCCTCTGCTTATATACCACATGTTCTGGGGGGAAAGCCTTTAGCTTTCCTGCTGGATCTGCTGTACGGTTTCATAGTGATTGGGGTGGGGTGCAGGGGCCCAGAGTGCCCGTCTCTGGGTGGGGCCTACAGAGCTGAAATGTTGCTTTCAGGCTGAGGAACCTCTTGCACTGTCATCTCAGATCATTGCAGCTCTGTGAATCTTTCTCCCTTCTACCAGCCTCTCTTATCCACCACCCTTACACTGGTCTCTTATATACATGCCACAGGGCACTAACCCCTTCCTGTGTTCCAGCCCCAGCATTGCCCCGTATCTCACCAGGACCCTTGCACCAGCCTTTCCTAGTAAACGCTTCCATTGCTGAGCAGCTGTCAAGTATCAGGGGGTAGCCGTGTTAGTCTGTATCTACAAAAACAACAAGGAGTCTGGTGGCACCTACATCCACCCTGATTGAATTGGCCCTGTTAACACTGGTTCTCCACTTGCGAAGTAACTCCCTGCTCTCCATGTGTCAGTATATAATGCCTGCATCTGTAACTTTCACTCTATGCATCTGAAGAAGTGAGGTTTTTACCCACGAAAGCTTATGCCCAAATAAATCTGTTAGTCTTTAAGATGCCACCAGACTCCTTGTTGTTTGAGCAGCTGTCAGTCACTCACTGTCCTCTTTCAGCAATGCTGACGCCGTGAGCCTCTCATTAGCATGCTGACTGGCTCGGCATCTCTGGGAATACAGTGCCAGTTGCACACCAGCAGAGATGCCTCAGACAGAAAATTAATGCAATCCCAGGAATCACCTGGTGGGCCATAGAGTCCAATGCTAAGGCCAGAAGGGGCCATTACAATCCTCTAACGCAAGCCAGCGTGACTCCTGCATGGAGCCCGTTCCGCCTCTTTGAGCAACAGCGCATTATTTACAAAGACATCCAATCTTGACGTACTGACTTCAAGGGGTGAAGAATCTACCATTTTGCTCAGTAAGCTGGTCCAACGGTTCATCACCCTCAATGTTAAAAATGGGCACTTTATTTCTAGCCTGAATTTATCTAGCTTCAGCTTCCAGCCATTGGATTTTGTTCTAGATTAGAGTCTAGTTTATAGACCCCTGTGCCATCAGAAGTCTTTTCTCCAGGTACTTATAGACTCTGATCAAATCACCTCTTAGCCTTCTCTGAACCACGAACAGAAATATTCTGAGCCAAATTCTGCCCTTACTGATATTACCCAAGGGGTCATTATGGGAAGTAACACTGTGTTGGGGTCCAGGCATGGTCCTTGCTTGGGGTAGCTCATACTCTGTGAGCCTGATGTTCTCCCACATGGTGGGGGAAGGCCAGCCCAAATGTTGACTGCTGCAGGAGACCACAGGATCTGTGTTGGGATTCTGCTGCAAGAAGTGACAAATAAAAGCTTCAGCAGAGGCTATCCATACAGCCATTTCAATAAACTACAGCGAAAGGAGCCAATCCATCAATCCTTATTTCAAAGAGCTAGTGCTGGGAAAGGGATAGCCAGAGTAAATACTGAGCAAAAAATCTGGATTCTGAACATCTGAATGGGGTGGGAGTAGAGCTGGGAGAATGAGTGATTTTTTTTTTTTTTCAGGTTGTTGGCAGTTCCAGGAAAAAAAATTTAAAAATAGTTTCAGGTTGACCCAAAGCAAAATTTTCAGAGACTCAAAAAGTAGTAAAAAACAAAATTGTTTTCAGTTGGATGCAATGTTGAGTCTGACCCAAAACAAAATGTTTCAGTTTTGAACTTAAAAAAAAAAAATTAATGAAGCTGCAGGAATTTCTAAATGACTTTTTGTTTTGAATCAGAAAATGGAAACGTTCTGGTTGGAAAATGTTGCTACAAAACAATTAGATGTTTCCAGAGTTTTTGTTTTGTTTTTTTTCAGCGGAAACAATTTGGTGAATTCCTAAAATGTTTCTGTCAACCCAAATGTGCTTTTTTTGGCGACAAAGAGTTTTGGCCAAAAAATTTCACCCACCTCTAGATGGGAATGAATCCAGACCTCATGCCAGGATTCCTCAGACTTTGGAAAGGTTCATGTCAGGATCCAAACTTTGTGTTTCAGGCCCATCTCGGACAAACAGAAAGAAGACAATCCGGACGGACCCATTGGCCCTTGAGAACTCGACAGGTCTCACATGACACTTAGGCACTGGGGCTGATTCCTCACTGCCTTGCCCCTGGTGCAGTTGTTATTGTCTGTATTAGGGTAGATTCTGGAGACCTCGGCCCCATTCTACTTGATGCTGTACACACACACACAGGCCTTGTCTAGACTAGGATTTAAAGTGTGATGTTAGAGCAAATTAGCTGACACGTGGTAACTAACACATTATAAAAGCCAGGCTAAGTACTAGAAATCATTGCAGAGTTAAAAAAGCTGTTGGGATCAAGCAGATTATACAATGTATGGTCGCCACGTTGGGCATTTGAATAACTAGACAGACAATGGGAGGAGGTTGACCAAACACAAACAAGCCTTCCAAAGCTGACAAATACAGGAGAATAAGCAGACGTGGCGCACAGCAAATGATTCCCTATTGATCAGCTGGTTTGACTGCCGTGGATCCACAGGATTGGTGTGACACCCCCAGTTTGGAACAGTCTCCAGGAGGCGCCCTTCAATGTGCCAGACTCCCACAGGGTCTCTCTCTTCCTCCAGGGTAAGCCTCACTGCCTCCATGACTGAACCTCTGGGGCTCCAGCACTCCTACTTCACACCGTGAGTGCTGCTCAGAGAGTCCAACTGAGCTAGACTCTTGGTAGAGACTTGTCCCCTCTTCAGGGATTAATGCACCCCAGCATACACAGTGACACTCCCACAGCGCCGTCAAAATAGCCGGGGTTATTAGTCAACTGGACACAACATAGGAAGTCCTTAGATTAGCACAGAGAAGTGAAGGTTAGCACAGAGACCATGCTGGTTAGCCCAGAGCCCAGCCAAGCGGTAGTGAACCCCCATGTTTGGGCTCTGTCCGGGATCTCAGTCTGACCTCTATGGTTGCTTCCCAGGTCAGAGCCCTGACTCCTTCCAGCAGCCAGCACTTATCCCCACCACACATCTCCCCAGTCCTTTGTTCTCAAACTGGGGGATTGTGCTCAGCTTCCCTGCTGAGGGAGGGGAGGGGGGAATCCATCTCTGTCTGGGTCGCTGTCAATGTCCTAGCGATTGGCTTTGCCATTGTCTTCTTGGATCCTCCATTGATATGGGGTTGGCCTTGGCCAGTTCTTTTTTATGACCCATCCAGGCTCAGACGGCTGGGCATCATTCATGCCTATGTCTCCCAGCTTGCCCTAAGAGCAAACAGTCCTTCTCTCACCCTATCTGGGTAGCTGTGCAAATTATAGGGGAAACTGAGGCACAAATAGGCTTAATAAAAATACTACAGAAAATTCCACTTTCTCTCCAAGGAAAAGCAATAGAAGAAGGGGGGAAATGTCTGGAGGTTGGAAAAACTTTCGGTGGACTTGTCCTGCGGGCTATAAACTAGACTTTCTAAACAAGTATCGGTGTTGTCACGATCCCGAAACCCTTTTGATTCTTTGCAAATTAAATAGGGTGGCATCAGGAGGTGATATATGTGGCTATTTGTAAAATTGGAAGGATGAGATTTCATACGTTCATATGTGTTAATAATGTCGATGTTGTTTTTTTTTAAAAGGTCTCCAGACAAGTGTGTGCCTTTTAAGCTATAACCGGAGCACTTTACCATGTGTTAAAGGCAGCATGCCTTGCCCAGACTAGACTTTTAAAAGGTGTTTGTTAACACGTTAGCCTCATGCTTTTAAAACGTAGACTGTGTCTTCATTGCCAAAACAGGTATGTTTTTACAGCAAAAGAATTAATGCAAATTAGCTCTCTCGCTGCAAAATCCTAGTGGAGACAAGGTACAGGCAGTTTCTAGCTAGACAGGTCTGCCCTATACCCCACAGCTGCGGTTAACTTTGTCTAGTTCCAGCAAAAGCTACAAAGCCTTGTCTCCACTAGAGTTTTACAAAGAGGTGGTTAATGTATGATAGTTATCCCGCTGTAAAACACACCTTTTTGGCAGTGAAGACATGGCTATTAAGGCCATGGTGAGAGACAGTCCCCTGCCTTGAAGAGTTCACAGTCTGAACAGCCCAATGGTGGAAAGAAGAAGGGTTATTATCCCCATGTCATAGAGGCACAAGGTCAGAGAGGAAGTCTGCGGGAGAGCAGGGAACCAAATCCAGATCTTCTGCATCCCAGTCCTGACCCACAAGACAATCTGTCTGCCCCTGCACAAAGCACGGTCCGCTCACACTAGCGGCATTCTCCTCGCCTACGGCCTGCACAAAGTGCAGGGCAGGGGGGCATGAAGCCCAGAGAGGTCCCAGACCTGTGTGTCAAAGAAGGTGGGCTCAGTTCACCCCAAGGTACTTATGGGGCAGAATGCAGGATGGGCACCCTACAGGCGTCAGAATCTCCAAAACCTGGGTGGAAGGGGGACTTCTGCAGGTCTCTGATAGGCCAGGATATCAGCCATTGTGCATGGCGCATTCACCTTGCCAACCCCTGCTCTGTCTGCCAGGTGCCTGGATCATAACAGGTGGGTCCCACGCCGGTGTGATGAAGCAGGTGGGAGAAGCTGTGAGAGACTTCAGCATGAGCAGCAGCTGCAAAGAGGGCGAAATTGTCACCATCGGCATAGCCACCTGGGGGACCGTGTACAACCGTGGCAGCCTCATCTGCCCCATGGTGAGCGTCCAGCCTTTGCGGGGGGTGGGGCAGGGCCGGCTTTAGCAAGAGCGGGGCCCG
>NW_020665188.1:701923-747329 GCF_002925995.2 Terrapene triunguis | reverse complement strand
GAGGGAGAAGTGAGCTGAGGGCGGGGTGGAGAGCTGCAGCGCGGGGCCCTCTTGGCACGGGGCCCAATTCAGCCGAATCGGCTGAATCGGCCTAAAGCCGGCCCTGGTGGGGGCTCTATGTTTGATTGCTCTGATACCTGCAGGGTTGGGGTGGGGGACTGTGTTTGTAGACATGCCCTGAATCTCACACACCCTCAGAGGATTAGAGACCAGCACTTCTCCCCCAACCTCCTTGAAAACCTTGCATCAGAAAAGAACAAGGAGAAGGAATTCCAAGAAGGAATTCATGATTGCTTGTTAATACCGTGTATTTAAAATACCAAGCATGCAAATGGAACTCCTGACCTTGCCCATTTCATGTTAGATATTTTCACACAATCTCAGCAGTGATAAGAGAAAAATAGACAGCCAAGAAAGTCAGAAGGGGCCATATTATGACAAGGGTGAGGAAAATATGTCCTCCCCCTTGCAAACACATTTTAGGTTGCTTTTGGTTCTAAAATAATGTAGATTCCCCCAAACCTCTCAGAATTTAACCAAATCTGTGACGCATTTGCTTTTGTCTCAGGGAAATACAATGGAGAATGCCTGCCATATCTGCAAAACTCCGGCTAGAGTCTGTAGTTACAGTGATAGGCCCTTCAGGAATACCTAAGGCAGACAGATTCGTGTCTAATGAGACAGTGTGAAGATATTAGGTGCCTAAATAAGTAGCCTGCCTTTCAGAAGGGCTGAGCATCCACAACTCCCATTGATTTCACTGAGAGCTGTTGGGAACTTGACACTTTGGAAAATCAGATAATTTATTTTGGGACTTGGGAACCTAACTCCAGGCACCCCTGTTTGAGACTCTTGGCCTCTATGCTGTGCAGTGTCCATCTCCGAATCACTGAGTTAACTGAGCTGATAGCAATTTCAAATCCCTCCTTTGTGTATTTCTGAGTGAAAGATTCTCCCCTCTCGATTCCGTAAAGCATCAGGAGGGGCCCGGAAAGAGGGGGACACAGCCAGGTGGTGCAGGAAGCGCCGCACAAGCTGCTGAGCTGAGGGGATTAGGTAACAGTCACTGTAAGAAACAGCTTGGGAGGGGCCAGGATGGCTATTTGTCAAAGATTGCTGCCCAGTCCAGATCCTGCCCCCTTCTGTTTTCTGGCTCCGCCTCTGTCACTACACTGGGCCATCTCGTCCATCATTCATTGACCCAAGTCAGTACTGTCCTCCGTCTCTCCTCTCCCACCCCATGTGTGGACTCCCCCTTGCACTCCTGCTCTTTTCACCACACCTGCCGGCCACCACCTGCGCTCTTGTCTGCTTCCCTGGGGCTGTTCCTCTGGTGAGAAAGGCCCAGCGAAATCCCCCTGTTGGTCTGTCTCTCTTTCCTCTGGCCATTTGCAGGGTGGCTTCCCGGCTGAGTACGTGCTGGATGAGGAGAGCCAGGGGAACCTGTCCTGCCTGGATAGCAACCACTCCCACTTCATCCTGGTGGATGACGGGACCCATGGCAGATACGGTGTGGAGATCTCCCTGAGGACCAGACTGGAGAAGTTCATTTCCGAGCAGACTAAGGTGAAAGGAGGTAATGGCAGCACAGGTCAGCCCTGCCCTGGAGCGGAGGGAGTGAAAGACGTGAGATCCGACAGACATTGGCACCAGGGCATGGGCAAGCGCCTAGATCTCTCTGGCGTCTGGCGAGGAGGGGGCCGCGTGTTAGCATCAGTGCATTCACCGTTGGCGTGTGGTGCCAGAAAGTCCAGGGAGCAGAGGCTTTGGAGAAGGAGCTCTGTTAGTGGATAATGTTTTTCCTGACAGACTTTGCCAGTGGCATGGGAGGAGAATATCATAGGCTGGGGGAGGCTGTGCCTCCCCAAACAGCCAGGCATGGCCCCGCCCATGCTCTGCCCCCAGGCCCACCCCCCCTCCAGCTTCCTGCTCTGCGGCTCCCCCTATGCAGTTCTCTGGGGCTGGGGAGGCTGGGGCTGTGCCACCCGCCCTCCCAGCACTGGGGGCGCTAGCCTGGGGTGGGGGCCGGCGGTTGCGGGGGGGGGCGGCTCTGGGCTGGAGGGGGCAGGGCCTCAGGCAGAAGGGGCGGGGCTGGGGGCTAGCCTCCCCCAGCCAGCGGTTCACGCGCCGCCCATGGTCAGTGGCACAAGTCGAAGCAATATTTCTGCTGGTGAAGTGACTGCAAACCATTCCTGCCCTTCTGGCCAGTGCTTCCTGCTAGCTGATCTCTGGGAGCTGCTCTGCAAGCTGGCATGGGTTGGAAATACCCGTGGCTTGTCTTCTACTTGTAGCTCTTTGAGGGAGATCCATGCTGGCCTGACTTAGCAGGGCAGCTGATCTGTGAGAGATCTGCGTCCAAATGGAGCTGACTTGAGTCCCTGCTTCCTTGCAGGAGTCGCCATCAAGATCCCGATCGTCTGTGTAGTGTTGGAGGGAGGACCCGGGACACTCGATGTAAGTACATGGGAGAGAAGGGGAAGAGCGCAGCTTCCTCCTCCCAGACAGGTCAGGCAGGAAGTCAGAACTGCCGGGGCGTGGGGAAGCTAAAGCCATGACTTCACCCAATGACTTCCAAATAACAACGGAGCAAACACTGTGGGGATGGCTCCCCCTGGAAATCCCCAGCGCAGAGAAAAGCCGAGAGAGCCATATGCTAGGGATCCCTCCCTTAGCCTGAGTGGAGGAGGACCACAGGGGGTGCTCAAAGCCCATCAGTGGTGGGAGATGCAGAGAAGCCACCAATGGGGGACTGTGTGTAAGCATGGGTGCCTCAGGCCTGATCCAAAACTCACTGGAGTTAACGCAAAGGCTCCCATTGACTGAAGTGGATTTGGGTCAGCCCTTCTAGCCCCGCATCTCTGTGTTGCAGACAATCTACAATGCGATCACCAATGGCACCCCATGCGTGATAGTGGAGGGGTCCGGGCGTGTGGCCGATGTCATTGCACAGGTGGCCAATCGGCCTGTTCCAGAGATAACCATCTCCTTGATCCAGAAGAAACTGAGCATCCTCTTCCGGGACACCTACGAGCTCTTCACCGAGGGCAAGATCGTGGAGTGGACCAAAAAGGTGAGATGCTCACACCCCATCTGCTACGCTGGCTGACATCCCCCAGAGCACTCAGATACATGGGGAGGGCAATGCGTCACCCCTCCTGGGATCTGCAGTTACCACACAGCCACTGAGGAGTGGGACCCCATGTATGATGCTGGGGAAGCGTTCCAGACCTTAGCTATGCACCCCACTGTTGGGAGAGAGGGAGCCTGTGTCCCGTACTCACCACTCACCCTGGATGCACCTGCAAAACCCCATTGTTTGTGTGTGCAAGTGGACATCTGTGTGAGCAAAGTGACTACGTGCACTGTGCAAATTGTCCAGAGGATGAAAGATGAGTGTGTCTAGAGGGGGCAGGAGTGTTGCTGGGGACAAGAACACACGGGGTGAAATCCTGGTCCCACTGCAGCCAGCGGGAGTTTTGCCATCAACTCCAATGGGGCCACAATTTAACCCACAGTGTTCTAGCAAGCAGCAGGCTGTCTGTGCATTCCAAGGACAGGGACTCAGCCTGCAGTTTGTTGGCTGGGATGGAAGTCATAGAATTAACCTCCAATGGGCTGGGAGGGGTAACAAGTGTCCATGGCAGATGGGGATTTAACGTCAAATGGGCTACAAGGGGCCACAGAACCCAAGGCAGGAGCAAGGTGTTAACTGCACTGGGTGGTCCCTCCAGAATCTTCAGGAAGAGCATTAACCCCACGTGAGCTGGGTGGCACAGCAGGGGATGCTGCTGCTGCAGGACATCTGATCCTCTGCCATTTCTTGCAGATCCAAGACATAGTGCGGAGCAGGCAGCTCCTGACCATTTTCCGGGAGGGCAAAGATGGCCAGCAAGATGTGGACGTGGCCATTCTTCAGTCACTGCTCAAAGGTGAGGGGCAGAGAAGGCATTACCTGGCTCTGCTCTGGAGACGGGTGGTCACATGCCTGCCACCAGGTGTCAGGATGCTGCCAGTTCACACCAGAGTTGGCCATGTGCTCACCAGTGCTTGAGCTGCTCCTTAGTGGCCATGGTGCTGAGTGCACTGGCTGTCACTCCCTGTGGGCTGCGTGGGGGAGAGTGAGGTATATGCAGAGGAAAGGGATGTGTGGACAGATGTTGGCTGCGTGTGTGTTCTCCCTGTGTGCAGTCCCAGCTCTGCGCAGAAAGTTGGCACAGCAGACCTCGAGCGAACCGCCCAATGACCACAAAATCCATTAAGGTACGAAGGCATCAGGCCAAGTTTATTGTCAACAAAGCACAGTACTAGTATCCCGGAAACTCTACTGGACCACTAATACAAGTATGCCTGTAACAATGGACCAGCTCAGTGAACAGCAGGATTTTCCATTCCTTCCTGGGCTAAACAAAAACACTCCCTCTAAAATACATCTTTATACCCTAATGCAAACAAGTTACGTATTGCTCCTCTAATATAGTTAGTTACTGCCCCCTAATGTGGCTAGTTATCACCCATCACCTTTTACATGTTGCTTCAATCAAAACATCTCTGTTCTGTACTGTCATCCTGACCGTATCGTTTAAAAGGGGTCAGTGTGTTCCCATTATCTTTGGGGAATGTTTTTGTAGCATCCTTAATATCCGGATGTTCTGGTCCCACCGTTCTGGAATGTGTTTGTGCGAGTGCTCTGTGCCTAGCACCTCTTAGGAATGTGTGTTTTTGCAATATCAGCCCTGTTCTTGCCAAATTCTGTGAGCAGGGCCTGCCTCTAGCTCACAGTCTAATTTTTGCTTTTTATCAGCAAAGTTTTGATTACGACTTTAGCCCAGGCCTCATACTAGTCCTCTAATACAAGGGCTTATGTCTCAGGCTCTCTTCCTACTACAGGATGGAGCAGGAATGTCGTCAATTCATTTCCCAAGTGATTTCACTGAGCGTGACCAAAGATCATCTGTCCCTGTGGGGTGCTGCTGCATCTCGCCCCATATGAGGCGCTGTTTCATCATTTCACCAGAGGAAGGCTGTGAGGCGCTTTGAGATGCTTTGGCACTGTCTGAATGGAAGACATTTGCCCAGTCATTATCTAGTGCCGTGCACAGATCATCCAGCCCTCGCTCTTGTTACACTAATCCGTTCCTCTCTGCCTTGTGCTCACTCAGGCCCAGGGGAATGTGTGACCCTGCTTTTGGAGGGATTGCTGTTAAAACAACCACTGATCTCTCATGAGACAATCAACACTCCTTCATGCTCTTCTGCTGGTCAGAAGAGTCCCCCCTGTGTATCCCACATGAGGGCAGAGTCACCCAATGTCCCTGCCCTTCCCCTTACGGCTCATTGTCATTGGTTACTTCACTGGTGGGGGACATCCTGCTCCAGTGTCTGTGGGGACCCAAGCAGCTCCTTCTCAGGCCAGTTCCCATACTGCTCTTCCAGTTGGTCTCTACTGTTTCTTAGGCTGGCAGCTCTTCAGGGCAGGGATAAGGAGAGAACTCCTGGCACATTGCCAAAGACCATAGTTCTGTACCAGTCCCTGCTTCTCAGAACAAAGCGACTGTGCTGTTTCTCCTCTGCACATGCGCTGGATTCCCATCAAGAAATCCCACACCCATAGGATGTGTGGGGCGGTCAGAGAGACGTAGCGGCCTGGCAAATGGCTCCCAACAGACCAAGAGGGCAGGACCCCAGGAGCCATGGCAATGGAAGGGCCAATATGGGATGTCTTCTGGTGTCTTTCACCCAGGGTTCATTGGCCTCCCTTGCCCCTGGCCTGTTGTGCTCACTGGGGTGTGCTATGGGCAGGCTGCTCTGCTCAGTTGGCTGGTTCTCCATCAAGGGGCCCGGCTCTGGATGTTGCTTTTCTGGGGGAGGTAAGAATGATGTGGCCATCCCAGCCCAGCCTCGGAGTTCACTCTGTTGTATGTGCCTTTGGCTGCAGCCTCCCGAAACCGCGTCCACTTTGGCCACGAGAACTGGGACCACCAGCTGAAGCTGGCAGTGGCCTGGAACAGGGTGGACATTGCTCGCAGCGAAATCTTCACAGATGACCATGAATGGAAGGTGAGATGCGCTTGGCTGTGCCTGGCCTTCAGCAGCAGGTGGGGAGCAGAGAGTCTGATTTTCAGGTATTCTCCTAGACTTTAAGGCCAGAAGGGATCATCCTGGCCACCTACTCGGACCTCCTGCATCGCAGGCCACACGATCTCCCCCTCCCACTCCTGTAGTAGGCCCAGAACCTCTGGCTGAGTTATTGACGTCCTCAAATCTTGATTTAAAGGCTTCAAGTTACAGAGAATCCCCCATTTACACTAGTTCAAACCAGCAAGTGACTCATGCCCCAGGCTGCAGAAGGCAAAAAGCCCCCAAGGTCTCTGCCCTGGTGCTTGGGGCAGGGATGGAGGGTGGGATCTAAGGGGGGCTTTATGCCACCTTTGCCTCCCTCCTATTCCGGAGCCATGCCAAGGCTGGTCAGGACGCTGGTGCAGGGCTGCCTGCTCGAACGTACACTCTGCTTTTCCTATCTCCTGATTGCCCTGAGGAGCAGAGACTAGCCGTAGTGCAATGCGTGCCAGCCTGGGTCCAGCACACCTCCAGAGTGCCTCCAACCTGCCCCCTATGCTGGGGGTTGGCAGCAGGGCTACTACAGGGCCTCGTATGCTGGCCAAGGAGCCCCCTGCATAGGGAGCATTCTCAGGAGTCAATTTCCGCCCACTTTAAGGCCCTCTGCTGCCAGAAGCAGCTACTCTGTTCAAACCTTGTAGATGTGAGTCTGAACTACAGGTGAGGAACCCAGGATTCAGTGCTTTGTAATGCCCTGTTTTTCCATAGATAAGCCCCTTCATTTTCAGTTTAAATCAATTTTTACTGAAAAAATCCCGGGTTTTACAAAAAGTTTTATTTGTTTTTTTCCTGTTTTCACCCTACTTTTGTATCATTCAAATATATAGAAAGTAACTTGTTTTATTAAGAAAATACAATACATTGCATGAGATATCTGTATTACGAGAATACATTATTCTGTGTGTATATGCAAAGCTGCCTGTTGAAGTAAGGCTGTTAGTCTAGAAGATACACACAATAAATGGGCATGCACACAAGCTCTGAAGTGCGCACGCACATCTGAACGTACTGATGAGACTCATGCCCACCACATACACGTCAAGCTGTTAGCAGATAACGGTTTAAAGATCTGACACACTAAAATGGGAAGAAAATGAAAATCTGTATCAGAATACGTTTCAGAACACAGGGAAGGATTCAAAAGTTTAAAAAAACAAAAACAGGAGAAAAGGATGAAGTTGAGCGTATGAGCTGCAAATGGTGTGGCCCAATTATTAAATGTAACTATTTATAGGCTAATAGTTCTAGGTCTACAACAGTAAACTGTTTATTCAAATGAAAAGTTTATTTGGGGATTATAGATAAGGCTAAAATTTTGTGATGGAAATTTTTAGTAAAAGTCAGGGACAGGTCATGGGCAACAAAGAAAAATTCACAGAAGCCTGTGACTTGTCCCTGATTTTTACTAAAAAGATCCATGATAAAATGGGAAGGGTCTGGGCAGCTGTGGGGTGGCTGGGAGCTCTGGGGCCCCCCCACCACCAGTGGGGGCTCAGAGCTCCGCGGTCCCCCTGCCACCAGTGGTGGAGGGAAGCTGCAGGGTCCCCCTTCCCCCTCCCCAGCAGTGGGGAGCTGTGGGAATCCCCCTGCCCTGCCATGGCAGCCAGGGAGCAGCCGGGGTCCTCCTGCCCCACGGTGGCGACGGGGTGCTGCAGGGGTCCCTCTGAAGTCACGGAGGTCTTTGGAAGTCACGGATTCCATGACTTCCACGAACTCCGTGACAAAACCATAGCCTTAATTAGAGATATATTGTTTTCTTAAACTCAGAGGTAGCATTGTGTTTTGAGTTCTGTTTTTGTTCTGCAGCAAACCACATTGAATTCCTTTCATCAAAGCATTAATCTACAGAATATTTTTCTCCCCGTCCTTCCATCCACCAAAATAAACACCAATATTTACCCAGAAAAATTATTAATGTTTTTTTCCACCGATTTTCACCTGTTTTTGTTGTTGTAGTAATAAACACTGATGAATTCCCAGGAAAAATTAAATAAAATAAAAAAAGAAAATGAAGGGCCCTATCCATAGATCTAATAGCAAGCTGCTCAGGTCAAAAATGTGACTGGCCTTTAAATGCTGACTGGGCAGGGAATGTATTCTAGAGTCTGAATATCTGTCTTTTACAAATGATTTACCACTTCACTGCCAAGAAATCTGTCGCAGATGCCAACGTCCTGTTGCGCACTCAGTTATGTGCATCGCAAGCCTGCTGGATGCATGGCTCAGCTCTCTGAGCTGTGCATTTTCCTGCTGACGTACTCAGCAATGTCACAACATTCATGTGGAGAGAAGGGTGGGGAAAAAAGCAAAGCCAGCTCCACTCTCACGCACCTGTTTTGCAATCTTATTGCGCAGAAGCTAGAGGTGGGCAAAATTGCATCTTCTCTTTAATTTTTCTTGACTCCACTGGAACTTGGAAGTAGTTTACAGAGGTTGACGTGTTGGCAAATACTTTGTCGGAAGGCTTCAGCTGCCCAGTGGGACCCAAGAGATGGGAGGAGGGCTGGCCAGGAATTCAGAATTCTGTTCTGCAAAAATGTTGAGGTTTTGAAATCTATTTTCATTCCACATTGGAACAAACCCAAGACCTTTCGACATTTTTCATGAAAAAACATGAGACAGAGAGCAACCAAGCGCCCAGAATAGTTAAGACATGGGATATTGGAGACCCAGGTTCAAGTCCCTGCTATGAATAAGGCAGAGGAGGGACTTAAATTTGGATCTCCTACATCCCAGGTGAATGCCCTACTCACCAGGTTCTCTGGGTTGGACCAGAAATTCCATCCTAGCTGTGAGGAACCTTCCTTACGCAAGTTCCGTCGAAACCCATACGTTCCTGCAAAAAAATTCAATTTTGATGCTTTGGGATTTCCTGGTGAGATACCCATCAAACTGAGAAATTCCTGACCAGCTGTAGGTGTACATGCCACTCCATGTGGTCTGGAGACAAACAGTGGTTAAACAAAGGACACACACACACATATCTGAAAACAAAACGTGAAGGTGGCATGAGTTTCTCCATGGAAACATCTGAAGTTGCATGACAAGAAGTATCAGAGAATTACAGGGGCTCCCATCTCAGCCACTGAAGAACCAAAAGCCAGGAAAGCAGAGTTCCAGAGTGCCAAACCTTCTGACCATGGAAGTACGGCCACTCGTAGGTCTAATGTCCTGCCGGGGATGGATGGCCACTGCAGAGCCCCTATAGCTAGAGGATTCCATGCCCTACCAAAATCACCACAGCCTGCAACCCCTGTGCACACTACGGCACAGCACTTACTCACCTGAGGAGTGCCATTGAATTCGGCGGGTTTGCACGTCGGAGGGGTATTAGCGTGAGTAAGCCTGAAAGAATCTGGCCCTGAGGATGGGAAATACCTGGCCAGCTGTAACGGCTCCCCCAGTACAGACGGGATCCGGGCTGGGTCACACAGGCAGCTGATCCTGCCAGGGCCCCAGGTCGGGAGAGACAGGCAGAAACAAAGTGTTCATCTCCTGGGGGGAGGGGAGGAAGGCCGGAGGGAGCTGGTCAGCCCCACACCACTGGATTCTGGGCAGGGAAGGGGATGATCGTGCTGCCTAGCTGCTGTCCGAGTGGGGCAGAGTAGCCCCTGAGCCACGGCTCCTCTGAGAGGAGAGGAGAGGGGCAGGTGGCCAGTGGCTCAGGGGCAGAGGAGGAGCGGAACTCTGCCCAAGGGGGCAGAACTACTTTGCTTTACTACGGGCAGTGGAGTCGTGAGCTATGCATGGCTTGCGTCGACCTGTCCATGCCCTCCCCTGTCTCGCTGCCTCCCGTGCTGGCTGCTTCCTCTGCTCCAGCGACCCCTGCCCGGGCTTGCTGCGGTGCCCCATGCCCGCTGCCTGCTTCAGCACCCTGCCCTGGGACCAATCGGCAGGGCGGTGTCACTCAATGACAGCGCTGTCTCTGGCCTGCCAGCCTGCAGATCTGCACCCCGTGATGGCCGCCGCCCTGATCGCCAACAAGCCGGACTTCGTGAAGCTGTTCCTGGAGCAGGGCGTGCGCCTGAAGGAGTTCGTCACCTGGGACACCCTGATCTACCTCTACGAGAACATGGCGCCCTCTAGCCTCTTCCACGGCAAGCTGCAGAAGGTGCTGGTGGAGGAGAAGGAGCGCTCGGCCTTCTCCAAGGTGCCGGGGATCCAACTGCACCATGTGTCCCAGGTGCTGAGGGAGCTACTGGGCGACTCCACGCAGCCGCTGTACCCGAAGCCCAAGCACGCCGAGCGGCACCGGCTCTCCATCGCCGTCCCGCACATCAAGCTCAACGTATGGATCTCCCTGCGCTGGGGTGGGGAGCTGAAGGGGCGGGGAGCTGAGGGGGTAGTCCTGCTGGGAGAGGACACCAGCTGGCGAGGCCAGGACTGCGGGCAGGTTTCAAACCAGGCACCTGAGCAATCTCTGCACTGGCCAGCCCCTGAGAAACCCCAGCCTTGGGACATCCAACTGAAGGCTGTGGGGAGATCTGCACTGGTGGGAGTGTAGCAATGTGCCTCCAACCAGGGCTGACTCCTAATGCCGCACTGGTGCGAAGGAAGGCTCATGCTGGCACAGCTCTCTGATCCATTATCAGGTTTGGCATGGTGTAACTACACCTACCTGGCCCCGGGGCCATGTGTGGCCCGCAGGAGCTGGCCCTGGGATAGGTACATTGGTGTAGCTCCACTGGTGTAAACTATCCTGCTCTAGACAAGCCCTTGTATTTGTTTGGTTGTTCCTCTCCAGCTAAAGACAGGTTTAAATTCCTGTAAAACTCCAACCCCTCCTCAGCTCAGCTGGGTTCCTCTGAGTCCCCACGGAAATTACCTGAAAGCCAAATGTGGCCATTGTAGGCAGATCATTGCCTGGCCCGTTCCTGGGGCCTGATTCCCATGGCCTTCCTCCTTGCACAGCGGGTTAGTTGTGACACTCCCTTCGGCAGCAATAGCATGTCCCACCCACACAGCACCGCTGTCCCTGTCCCAACAAGGGGCAGGGCAGGGGAGACTCCCTAAGTCAGGTGCTCCTGGCTCCATGCCCTGGGGAAACCCCAGGTGTTTACAGGACAAGTCCATGGGGCCAGGGAGGGGAGATCCTGGTAGCTGCGGAGGAAACTTGCCAGCAGATTTCCTCACGTGGTTTTCCCAGATGCCTGGCTCCCCTGCTTCTGCATTTGTTAGTGCAGGGTCTCATGCTGTGAGCTGAGAGATGCATGGAGCAGCTGCCACAAGCTGAGAGAGCAAGTTAGCTAGCTGCCCCTGCACTGACACCAGATCGTTGGTCCCCTGTCACTGGGTCTCTCCTTTCTCAATGGCCTGCAGCCTTCCTGCCCCCTTCCCAGGGCTCCAGTTTGCTGTGCCAGCAGGGTGCCCCTGAGCAAGCGTCAGTTCTTTGCGAAGTCTTGGTCTAACTCTGCCGTCCTCCCCAGGTGCAGGGAGTGAGTCTCCGCTCCCTCTACAAGCGCTCAGCCGGCCGGGTCACCTTCACCATGGACCCAGTCAGGGACCTCCTCATTTGGGCTATTGTCCAGAGTCGCAAGGAGCTGGCAGAAATCATCTGGGCCCAGGTATGAGGACCCTTCCCAACAACTCCCCAAGGTCACTGTTAACAATGATAGAGTTGAACCCAGGTCCTTCAGTGCTGATCACCTGTGTCTGCCACCAGCCCACGGACTCCCAGCTCCAACAATGCTGCTTCCCTCCTGTGCAAGTTTGGGGCCCACTGCTACTCATCCCACGTTGTCATCACCACCCCGTGCTTGTGAGCTAGTGCGGAACGGGTGGGGTCTGTAGGGGAGGGCAGAATCAGCTGGGCTCAGGCCTCCTTCTTGTAAGAGCAAGGGCAAAAGGCTGTCTCTGAACCCACCACCATCTGCAGCTTCAGCAGAGGCACGCCAGGAACACGCTGCCTCCATCAAACGGAGGAGCTGTCGGTCCCCGTTAGGACGAGGGGGACCCCTATCTTCCGGCGCTGGGTGGTTACAACTCATCAGCTCGGGTCTGGCCAGGAAATGAATGTCCTGGGCCTAGACCTTTTCCACCCACAATCCCCAGGAGGGACAGCCAGGTTGTCCCACAGTGCCCCATGAAAGCGAGCACAGAGCAGTGCAGTGAGTTATGGTGCTAGGACCCGCAGGATATGTGCTCTCGAGTGGGGCCAGCGCCAGTGCAGGCGCAGGGAGTAATGGCAGCAAGTGGCCACGCCTGCTGCTCGGCACTGTGCCCAGGCTCTCTTGAGCTAGGCCAAGGCACATGATTGCTTAGCTCGAGACCCCACAGCAGTGGAGGTCCTTACCTGAGAACTGTACCGAGCACGAGTCTCTTACCAGGAGCAGCCACTAGAAGGGGACAGAGAGCCCCCCTCTCCCAGCCTGGGTTGTGTTGCTAGTGCAGCCACTGCATGTAGAACTGGCCAAGGCCATCAGCAACAGCGAGCCGTAGGCCTTTGGGAGAGATCCCTTCCCAGCAGGCGGCGTGGGTGGTGGTGACATGTCCTGGGCCAGCTCAGGGTGCTCCCAGTTCCCTGGGCAGGAAGGGAGGAGGTGCTGAGATGCCCACAGACAGGGTGAGGAGCGCATGGAGGCTGTAGGAGCTCTGGGCAGGAAAGAGCATCCCTTTAAATGACAAACCACTGCAGCATTCCCCAGCAATGGTCCAAAGACCTGGGCAGCCCTAGGGCACAGCAGCGCCTGGCCCCAGTCCGGGGAACACTGCAGCCTGGGCAGGGGCTGGAATTACCTGCCTAGCCAGGAGCCCCATTTGCTGTCACTACCAGCCTTGCTTTGTAATGCTGGCCTTTCTCTGTGGCACTCAGCCTGGGATGCCCCGCTCCTCTCCCTTCAGCAGACAATGGGGCTCTGCTGGCTTCCCAGGATGGGAGTTCCCTGTTCTGGCTAATCTGTCCCCTGCTGTCTCAGAGCCAGGACTGCATTGCGGGGGCTCTGGCCTGCAGCAAGATCCTGAAGGAGCTGTCCAAGGAGGAGGACGACACAGACAGCATGGAGGAAATGCTGACCCTGGCAGAAGAGTATGAGCACCGAGCCATCGGTGAGCATTGTTACTATAGGCCGTGCCCGCTCAGTGCAGTGCTCTGTGCCCCGCTGGCGGGGGGAGGGGGAGGCGGTCCTTTAGCTCAGGCAGCTGCGGCTCATGTATCTAGCTCCAGAGATCCCAGGGTCAATCTCTGCTCCCAACAGCTCACCAGCAACAACAGCGTCGCACTATCAGCCCCTCCTTCTGTCTGGAGCCACTGCTCTCTTTCCTGAGTCCGTTCCTGGTCCCTCCCTGGTTCCGACTGGTGTCAGGCACCTCCCCTCCCTCTGGCCGGGGACAATGGCTGGTGATTTCCGATGATGAATGTTGCTCCACGGTCCAGCTGCCAGGCAGGGCAAGGGGGGATCCTGTGGGCCTTGACTATTCCAGTGCTGTGTACTGGTGCCGGATACCCCCAGGCTAGGAGTGTTGGTACACAAAGGTAGATAGTTATCTCCTGGGCATCTGTGAGACAAAGCCATGCTTGGCTGGCTGGCCTTAGGTATGCCGAGGGTGCTGTTCCTGGACCAGGGTCTTTGGTACACACATCTGGGCTCGGGCCATTTGTTTGGAAAGTTGTTGCTTGGGGGCCGGGAAATGTGTCTGGTACCGGGTAGGAGAGGCTGGAGCAGAAGCCACAGTGCAACATAATGGCTGGGCCTGTGACGAGTGCTGGGCTCAGAGGTTGGCAGGAATCAGTTCAGAGCACAGCTGGACATGCCATGACAGAGTAGATTAACTCCAGAGACAGATCTCCAACCTAGCAGGTGCACAAAGCCTGCCTCTGAAGCTTGGACCAACGCAGGGCCCTGCAAAGGACAGGAAGCTCTCGGGAAAATATTCTGGGGCCGGGCTGAACAGCGCTGCCTCTGGCCCCATCCCCAGGAATGGCCTGTCTCCTCCGCGGCACAGGGCTCTCTGAGTGGAGCCTAGAGCCACGCTGGGCACTAGCCTCTCTTCGGCCCATTGCCCACGTTTGACTCTGCTCTCTGCCCTGCTAGGCGTATTCACAGAGTGTTACCGCAAGGACGAGGAGAGAGCCCAGAAGCTCCTCATCCGCGTCTCGGAGGCCTGGGGCAAAACCACCTGCTTACAGCTGGCGCTGGAGGCCAAGAACATGAATTTTGTGTCCCACGGAGGCATCCAGGTGTGTTTCCAGGCTGGGAGGAGGCACCTACCTCTTCCCTGCCCCATGCTAGGACCCAAAGGAGGGTGCCCCACTGCCAGGGCCTTGTGTCGGCTCCCCCAGCACTGTCTCCCACTGCCTGAGCTCGGCCAGGGGAGCACATTTGGCAGCTCGGGCTCCACCAGGTGCTCTGAGAGTGCCTGCGCCCATTACCTGCATAGATCCCATGCCATGCTGCCTGGGAAGGGCAGAGCCCATGAACCTGCTCTCTGAGAGAGGGGACGCGCTGTGGCATGCAGGCTCCCTGGACACCCATGCTTTCCTCACAGGAGATCGCACACATTGTTGGATTGCCCTGAATGCCCCGGCACTCACTGGCTGCCCACATTGTTTCATTGCCCGCAGTCCATTTCCTCTGCTCTTTGGTGGCCACTCGCTGATCCTCAGCCACGCAGGGTCCCTGTGCACCATCCAGACTAGTGAACTACTCAGCAAGCCAATCTCTGCCAGCTTCCATCTGGCACAGCTGTGGGCAGGCCCTGGGTTATTCACTGAGCCCTCCATGTGAGGGGCGTGGATCTGGCCGGGGACGGGGTGGGCCACGGCAACATTTCTGTTTGGGATCAGCCATGCTGGAGCTAGAGGTGAAGGGGGCCAGCTCTGGGCTCCATGTGAGCTTGATTTCCTTCCTTCCTCTCCCACGCCCAGGCCTTTCTGACAAAAGTCTGGTGGGGGAAGCTGTGCGTGGACAACGGGCTCTGGAGGGTGATCCTGTGCATGGTGTTCTTCCCCCTCATCTACACCAGCTTCGTCACCTTCAGGTACTGCCAGGGCTCCTGGGATGGAGCTGGCATGTGGGCCCGGCCCTAGCTGCCGTGCGCTGCTGGGAGTCAGACTATAGGACTCGCATTCCCTGACTGCAGAGTGCTTGCCTCCCTCCTCTGCCTCTCCCCTGTGCCACTGCTGCGTCCCCGGGCTGGCCAGTGGTGTAAATAGTTCTCCCACTGCCATGGGCGGTGCGTGAACTGCCCATTCAGGGAGGCTAGCCCCGGCCCTGCCCCTTCTGCCTGAGGTCCCCCCCCCACCACCCCCTTCCCCCGTGAGAGCCCCCCCCCCCCCCCCCCCCCCCGCTCCAGCTCAAGGCTGCCTGAGCGCCCCCAGGCCCAGAGTGCCGGGCGGGCTGGCCCAGCACCCACAGCCTTGGAGCGCCACGCAGGCAGCCCCAGTGCCCCCAGCCCTAGAGTGCCGGGCGGGCTGGCCCAGCGCCCACAGCCTCAGGGCACCACGCAGGCAGCCCCAGTGCCCCCAGCCCCAGAGTGCCG
This sequence comes from Terrapene triunguis, assembly GCF_002925995.2. Classification (NCBI taxonomy): domain Eukaryota; kingdom Metazoa; phylum Chordata; order Testudines; family Emydidae; genus Terrapene; species Terrapene triunguis. Next base: position 731,735 of record NW_020665188.1, on the reverse strand, counting down.
GGTGGGCTGGCTCAGCGCCAGGTAGCCCGAGCACCGGCCCCAGCTGCCCTGAGTCCTGGGCCGCAGGCCAGTCCACCATAGCCCCAGCCCAGGCCAGGGGGAAGAGTGGGAAACAGGAGGGGGGCTCAGGGCGGAGCGTGGACAGGGCCATGCCTGGCTGTTTGGGGAGGCTCAGCCTCCCGTGGTCTGCAGTACCCACCGCCCATGCCCACTGCCATCCCACACTGCACTGCTCATGCCCCAGCAGCCTGGCTGATCTACTCCCTCCCTCCCTGGGAGAAATGGCCCAGCCCATGGAGCTCACTGAACGCTCTTGTGCCAGCTAGCAGCAGCATTCCGGTTCTGCCGTTAGCTTCAGCCAGCTTACCCGGGAACGTGCTCCCAGCTGGCCAGCACAGGCCTGAGGGCACTGGTGAGCCTCGGGGCAGCCAGGACACTGTCAGAGCTGGGCTCTGTCCTTCGCAAGACGCCGGCCTAGCAGCAGCTGCCCCAACATCTTCCTGGGCAGGGCATTGCTTGGCCTAGCAAGCTGCGATGGGAAAAGATGAGGGGCTTAAAGCACAGTATAATGAGAGTAACAGCAGTCCTGGGCCAAGCAAACCTGCCCATCCCCGAGGGGCTGGGAAGAGTCCCAGGGTTCCCTAGCTGCACTATATCTGCTCAGAGCAAGGCCTCTCCCAATTAGCCCACAGGTCCCGCTCAGCTGCGTCCAGCTCCCCTCTGACAGCTGAGTCAGCTGTTCCTTCCTGCTTCCTTCCCCCACGCAGGGAGAAGAGGCTGCAGCCCATGAGCTGCCTGACACGCACCCGCGCCTTCTTCACGGCCCCCGTCGTCATCTTCCACCTGAACATCCTCTCCTACTTCAGCTTCCTCTGGCTCTTCGCCTACATCCTGATGATCGACTTCCAGGCGACGCCGTCCTGGCGGGAGTACGTCATCTATTTTTGGCTCTTCTCCCTGGTGTGCGAGGAGACCCGCCAGGTACTGGGTGGGCTCAACAAAGGCGTGGGGGGCAGGGGAGATGGTGGTGATGGTGCAATCCAGGCTCTGCAAGGCGTCTCTCCCAGTCAGCGAGGGCTGCCTGCCCCAGGGTCTCTCGGCAGGGCAGCAGCCGTTCCTGTTTTCGCACTGCTGCGTGTGCTCCCACAACAATCCCATCACCTACGCCAGCCAAATGGTGATGTCGCACCCATCAGTCGGCCACACACTCACTCGCACACTCTCACACTCCACTCTCACGGGGTTCACGCCAGACGGGCCCTTTGGACCATCTAGTCTGGCAGGGCCGGCCTTAGGGAAAATGGCGCGCTGGGTGAACTTGTATTTTGGCACCTCTGGCCCCTGTGGACGCAGTGCCCCCTATCCCCTCTGGCTCCCATGGGTGCCCCCCACATTGCCCCTGGCCTCCACAGGCTCTCCAGACTCCCCAGTCCCCTGCGCTCCTAACCCCTGTGCCCACATGGGGAAACTGACCTGGATGCACAGAGCGGCTGGTATTGCTGCTCGCTCCCCCCTTGAACACTGCTCCTCCGCGCACCCCTCGGGGGCTGTGACGCGGGGAGCGACGTCAGGGCTCCCAGCATCCAGGTCACTTTCCCCGCCTGGGCTATGTAAAGGGAGGGCAGGAGAGCAACAGCTCCTGATGCCTCACAGCACAGCCTGGGTGGGAAAGTTACTTGGATGCAGGGAGCCCTGGCGTTGCTCCTCACTCTCCCCCTTGCAGCCCCCTGGGGGGCACAGAGGAACATGGGGGGGCCGAGAAGTATGTGTGTCACTGCTCCCACACATGTTCCTCCGATGGGAGGAAGCAGGGAGACATCTGGGCACCTCCCCCAAGTGATGCTCCCCTGCCAGCCAGGAGCAGTTTCTGACACTACACCAGCAGCGCGCACCTCTGCACTGCCGCACGGCGCCCTCTTGACCATGGCGCCCCGGGCGGTCACCCGGATGGCCCCCCCTAAGGTTGGCCCTGTAGTCTGGCCTGCTGTACATCATACACCAGAGAATTTCACCGAGCCATGACAGTATCGAGCTCAGTCACTTGTGTCCGCACGCCTTTCAGGAAGATGTGCTTTAGTCAATCTGAGACAGCAAATCCACCACTTCCCATGGTAGTTTGTTCCCGCTTGGCCCTCTGGTGTTCTCCAGACATCATTCTGCCCCGGCGATCAATCTTCATTTAAAGTTACAGAGGCGCTCAGTATTGGCAGCATTTGGCTGTTTTATGTCCCTGCCGAAACCTCCGAAGAAGGTGGCAGAGCAGAAGTATCAGCAGTACGGTCCTGTGCTTAGATGTCCTGGGGTAGCAAGCTGCAATGGGAAAAGATGAAGGGCCTTAAAGCAGCGTATAATGAGAGGCAAGAGCATCAGAAGCTCCCTAAAAGGGGCAGGGCCACCAGCACTCCTGCACCGCCCCTTCCCCCTGAGGTCCTGCCCCTACGCTGCCCCTTCTCCCCCGCCCTCGCACCACACCTTGCCCCAAGATCCTGCTCCCGCGCTGCCTCTTCCCCCCCACACCCCACCCCCTGTTCGCACCTCTCTGCCCCCTCACCCCCATCACTCGCCCTTTGGGCCAGTATAAAGGGGGAGGGCATAGCCCCCTAGCCCCCTGATGAGAGTAACAGCAGCCCTGGGCCAGGAAAAGCTGCCCATCCCTGAGGGGCTGGGGAGAGTTCCCAGGGTTGGCACTGCAGCCCTAGCAATCACCAGTGGCCACAGGTCTGCACTGGCTGGCTGGGAGCACATACCCAGGTAAGCTGGCTGAAGATGGCATGGGATCACCCTCTCTGTTCAAAACATGGGCCTTAGTTCCAATATGAATCTATCTGGCTTCCGCTTCCAGCCATTGGTTCTTGTTCTGCCTTTCCCCCAAGATTAAAGAGCTCTTTAGCACCAAGTATTTTCTCCCATGCTTACAAGAAAGGATTGAGGGCATAGGCCTAACCCAAGTCGGGGGAGAAAACTTTGGTATCTCCGGCGTTTCATAGTCTGCCTCCACTTGTCAGCCCAATTTACCCTTCCAAATCCATGACATAGTGTGAGGGACTAGCAGGGATCCTTTGGCAATTTGTAGCGATTATAGAGAGAGTCACTGATATGCTGGGTTGACTGAACTGGAGGGATAGTGCAGGAGACCCCGGTACCCACAGAGAAAGTTGGTGGCATTCATAAATTCTGACAGGGGATGGATGGGTGTTGAATGGGCAGGGGAAAGCATAAGAACTCCTTCCCCTCCCAAGGTTTTGTTTCAACTGCTCTTGTGGATACTTTTGGGCTGAGTCAGGGGCAGGAGGAGAAGTGCCCAAGATACTGAGACCTTCCTAAATGAAGGCACTAAGGCTGAAATAAGGAACTGGCAGCTTTATGGACCCAGGGGTATCTCCCAGCAGCCTGTGCCACCATGCTTTGAGCCCCCTGTAAAACCAAGCGTGGATATATTGGGGTGGTTCCAGGAGACCTGGTCAGGAGCCTGGAGGGGATCTTCTCAGCAGGTGTGGATGGAGTATCTGCAACTTCCCACAGAAACTGTCCCATAACTGTAGTATAGATGAGAAGATGGGAAGTCAGGGATTATTTCTGTGGGAAGAACTGTCCTTGTGTGTTTGTCCCAGAGCTGAGGTGAACCCAAGATCTGTTCTATAACCCCGCGGGACGACAAAGAATCATCGTCACCAGCAAGGATTCATAACTCATTGAGATGGAATCACAGAAAATGCCAGGTCCTTAGCTGGTGTCGATAGCACAAGTGCCCCTGACTTCTAGGGAGGTGGTCTATGTGACTTGAGTGGAGCTATGCACCAGCTGAGAATCTGGCCCACTTCTCACAGCTAAGCAGTCAGGCCATGTTAGAACGTGGGTTAGGAGAGCTCCAATGTGCTCCAAGATCTGATACTGGAGATTCATTGCCCTTTTGTTACTCAGATCACTGAGAAATGACCTCAGGGTTTGGCCAAAAGGAAAATGGTAAGAATGAATCAGCCGTGGGGGTGTATGCAAGGATCCTACCGGCAGGGCCGGCTCTGGTTTTTTTGCCGCCCCAGGCAAAAAAGCCTCCGGCCGCCCCCCCCCCCGGGGGGGGGGCGGCCGGAGCGCCGGGGGGAGGGCGGCGAGCCCCGGTGGGGGCTCCGCTCTCCCTCCGGCGGCCGGGGGGAGGGCGCCGGGGGGGAGGGCGGCCAGAGCGCCGGGGGGAGGACGGCGAGCCCGGCCGTGGCCCCGCTCTCCCCAGCGGCCGGAGCGCCGTGCCGCCCCCCTCCAGGTGCCGCCCCAAGCACAAGCTTGGTGGGCTGGTGCCTGGAGCCGGCCCTGCCTACCGGTCCCTTTGGAAATAACCACGGTCAGATTCCCAGCCTCACTCCATTATGCACAAGAAGAGTTCTAGGTCAGCCTCTCAAATGCACTAGCAAATATTTTACAGGACATCTAAGAACAGGACCTGCTACCTTCTTCAGAGGTTTAGGCCGGGACATAAAACAGCTGAGTGCTGCCAACACCAAGAGCCTCTGTATTTTAAATGAAGATTGGTCACCGGGGAGAATGACATCTGAAGAACACCAGAGGGCCAAGTCTCAGGGATTGTTGAGGATTCTCCTGGTACCAAAATCACCATGGCAGGGAAATTCATTATCAATTGAAGCCCACTCCCCCATTTCCTCCCACCCCCTCCAAATCCAGCTCAGATTCCTGTTGGGGACCCAGTGCAACAATTGCTGTCTCAAGTGCATAGAAGCAGCATATGTTCTGTTTATTGAAATACCGAAACCACTTCTTTTCCTAACAGCTCTTCTATGACCCCGATGGCTTTGGGTTACTGAAAATGGCTTCCTTGTACTTCAGTGATTTCTGGAACAAACTGGATGTTTGTGCCATCTTGATCTTTATAGCAGGGCTGATCTGCCGGTAAGTATGAGGGACTCTATAGGACAATATCAAACTGCTCTTTGCTGGAGTTGCTGGAAAACCAGGGAGGGGAATTTGCAAAAGAGGTGGTTGGAATTTTTTCAGTGTAATCAGATGAAACTTTTCATCGAAACGTGGATCATTCTGCCCAGCTCTGCGCTGTCCCCAGCTGCTGTGTCACTCCATCGGATAGGTTTTGTGCTTATCCCTCTCTCAAATGGGACTCTAGGGATAGATTTATTTGTTCCCCAGGAAAGCAGGCTGTGAATTTTTCTGTTTTAAAAAGGCAGTAACATTGGTTAAGACAATGCACTGATGTGTCTTCCTTTCCCCTGTCTGTGTCAGATGGATCCCATCCACTTTATATCCAGGACGGATCATATTGTCTCTGGCTTTTATTATTTTCTGCTTGAGGCTGATGCACATTTTCACAGTCAGTAAAACTCTGGGGCCCAAGATCATCATAGTGAAGAGAATGGTAAGAGCTACTCCTCCCTGCAGATGGCATGATGTCAGTAGGAGCAGAGTGGGGCCTGCATGCGAAATGTGATCCGGGTATAGGAGCTGTCAGCTGTGCATGCATTTGTTCTGGGAGAGCATGTAATTCTCTGCGTCTGATCTGTTGAGGGGAACCTTTTCACTCCTGCTTGTCTCATGGCTTTGCAGATGAAGGACGTCTTCTTCTTCCTCTTCCTCTTGGCTGTCTGGGTTGTATCCTTCGGCGTAGCCAAGCAAGCTATCCTGATCCATAACGAGGAGCGTGTGGACTGGATCTTCCGGGGCGTCGTCTACCATTCCTACCTGACGATTTTTGGGCAGATCCCTTCCTACATCGACGGTACGGAACCCAGGGTTTCTCGCAGGCTCCTGGCTGGGCCATGACAGCGCTTGGCATGAGATTTCCAAAGCTGAATGTCTTTGTTACAGTGCAGACATCCCTCTGCTGTTCTCCTATTGCTAAAACGGCCAGTCTAGTCCTGCCAGCGTGCAGGGGCTCCACACAGCTCAGCCCCTTCCCAGCAGGAGTCCAGTAGCAGCTTGGCTCCCAGATTTTGACACAGACCAGCAGGAAATGAGGCTCAGAGTGAAAGAATGAAATTGAAATAAAACATGAAAGCCAAAGAGAGCGAGAAGGGCAGAGAGGAGTGAATCTGGGGCTGTGCCCAGAGCTGGTTTGCCATGTCCTTTACCATGCACATCCTGGCTCAGACCAGCATCACAGAAGGATGTGAGCCCCTTCCCTGCTTTCATGCCACTTTGAGGAAGGCGTAGGAATAAAACACAACAGGCCAGCACATCCCTTCCAGGACACCTGCTTGATGCAGAGGCAACTCCCTCGAAGTCAGTGGGCCAGATCGCAAGCTGGTGTCAATTGGTCTAGGCCCACTGAAGCCAATGGAGTATTACACCCATCAAACTGGTGTCATGGAGTGGAGACCTGGGCTCAGTGCTTGTGTCAGAGAGGGCACATGAGGTGTCACCAGAGACAGGAGAACTAAAACTAACGTGACCCAGAGAGGCTGATCCTGTGAGGTGCTGAGCTCCCTCAGCTCTTGTTGCTGTCAGAGCATTGAGGATGCTCAGCACCTTTAAGGATCAGGACCAAGAGCAGCAGGGACCCTTGCCTGACTGTTTCTCTCCCAGCATTCTCCACTTCCTTCACAAATGCATCCCAAATAGTGTCTCAACCCCACTGCTCTGCTGGCATAGGTGGGGTGGTGCCGTTCATTAGTCATGCATAGTCACATGACCATCACTGGTTTCCATGGAAATATTCAGACTCCTGAAGGGGTTGCACATTTGCAGGGGAAGTGCCAGGTTTGCTATTAGTCATTTCTCCCCTCTTAAAGAGTTACCCTGACCCAATCAGGAAACAGAAACAACACCATGTGGCCAATCACATGCTGTAAATGACAGCTAGAATAAAGCAGTGGGGAGCTATTCTCAGGATGGGAACTATGACTCCAATCTTACATGCAAATACAAAGGACAGTCTCCGGAATTGGGAATGCTGCATGAATGACTCACCATTCTGAGAGAGGCCTGAATTCCACTCATCGGCAGGTCAGGTAACGCTGTTCTACCAAGTCTAGAGGGTAACTCATCACTGATTAGCGACTGCACCTGGCAGCCTCGGGGGTGGAGCAGAGAAAAAGCTCCAGCCACTTTCCTACCTGTGAGTAGTTGCTAAGAAACGACCAGTCAGTTACAAGCGTCTATTGCTCCATTGTCCTAGAGGCAGCTGGGGCAGATTCGCCATGCAGGGACTAAGTCTGAGGACCCCACAGAACTCCCTGCCCGGGAAGAGCAGGAACAAAGTAGTGTTGCAGACTGAAGAGGGCTGCTGTTAAGCCGGTCTGTTTAAGGTGGGCTGCTGGGTCCATGCAGAGCCGCCCAGATCAGCAGCATGTAAAACACAGCCGGGGCAATGACAGAGCCTGCCATTGTGAAACTGGTCTCTTCTCTCGCAGGGGTAAACTTCAATCTGGATCAGTGCAGCCCGAATGGAACAGACCCCTACAAGCCCAAGTGCCCTGAGAGCAATAAGGACAAGCGGCCCGTCTTCCCCGAATGGCTGACAGTCATCTTGCTCTGCCTGTATCTGCTCTTCACAAACATCCTCCTCCTCAACCTACTCATCGCCATGTTCAAGTGAGTCAGACCCAGCGCCGCCACCCCCTGCTCACTGCACCTGTGGGGGGCCATTGGGCAAAGCGAGGGTGAATTAATGCTATTATAAAGGGGGGGGGGGGGCTGCTCAGTGCTGGAGCACACCAAACTGGGGGAAGGGGCAACAGCGTGCCAGGCATACCGCTGCTCGGGGGCAGGCAGTGTAGGGGCTTCAGCAGCGAGGTGTTGCAGGCACTAGCCCGGGTGGGTCCCAGGAACCACTCAGACACAGGGCTCAGGGCAAGGCCTTTCCTAGGGCTGGCAGGAAAAGGGAAGGTTGCACCCCAGAGACAGAGGCTTCAACTCAGCTCAGCATGAGCCACAGTGGCTCCTGTGTGGTCCTGGGACACTCCAGCTGAGAGTCCAGCTCTTCGGGCCTGATGCCTGGGGTCCCCTCTCCGGGCCTGACTCTATCCAAACAAATAAGCATTGCGAGTTTCCAGGCCAGGCTTGGTTAGTGTCTCTCATTGGGACCTATCTGCACTGCTCCGTGCCCAGCTGCTGCTGCTCCCCGATAAGCCCCGCACGGACCTGAGCCTGGCTGTCACAGCCTGTTCCACAGGGCTCTGTGCACGGCTCCTGGGGATTCCTCTCTGCAGCTCCTGGCTTGCCATGCAGCCCCTGCTTCCTGAGCATGGGAAGCCCCTCCTCCTGCCTGGCCCAGGGCAGGGATGAGCAGTGGGGAGGGGCTGCGGGGAGTTGTAGTGTCTTGCTTAGCTGATCCATCCCACTATCCTGTACTTGAGGGGAGCAGGTGCCCTGACCTGCATGTGTATGGAGGGATTTGGGGGCCCCAGGCTCACTGACTTCTATGTGTGGGCCTTGGGTGCACTGACCTGCATGAGGGGCAGATTGGGGGGCCCCAGGTGCACTGACGTGTAGGGGGGTAGGTTGTGGGGTCCCAGGTGCACTGACCTGTGTGTGTAAGGAGGTGGACTGGGGCCCCCGGATGTACTTGTCTATGTGTCGGGGGGGTTGAATTGGGGACCCTGGGTGCATTGACCTGTGTGTGGGGAGATGGACTGGGGCCCCCAGGTGCACTTGTCTATGTGGAGGGGGGTGGATTGGGGGCCCCAGCTGCCCTGACCTGTCTGGGGGGTGGATGGACGGTCCCAGCTTCACTGGCGTGCCTGGGAAGGTGGATTGGGGAGTCCCAGGTGCCCTGACCTGTCTGGGGGTGTGTGGATTGGGGGTCCTGGGTGCCCTGACCAGCTTGAGGGGTGGATGCGGGGTCCCAGCTGCACTGGCCGGCATGCAGGCTAGTTCCTGGGCACACTGGCTCAGATGTCAGGTGACCTGCTCTAGATGCAAGCCTGAGATACCAGCCAAAAGCCTGAGGAACCTGGTGAGCTGGTTGGGTGCTGTGGTGCAGACGTATTGTCAGGCCCCCAAGAAAGGGTCCATCTGCACCTCCTTTGGGAGCCCATCCACCCCTCTGTGCCAGGGCCAACCCCTGAGCCCTGCAGGGCAGCAGGAAGGGAGGCCAGAAATGAAAGGAAAATCAAGGCTGGAAGCCAGCAAGAAGGGCAGAATGCAGTGCTTGGGGTGGTGCCCAGAGCTGGCTTGCAGACCCCCTGCCTGGCACCCGCTGGCATGACCATAGCTAATCCCTTGCCCCCTGGGCCCTCCTCCCAGCTACACGTTTCAGCAGGTGCAGGAGCACACCGACCAGATCTGGAAGTTCCAGCGGCACGACCTGATTGAGGAGTATCACGGCCGGCCTGCTGCTCCCCCGCCCTTCATCCTCTTCAACCACTTGCAGCTCTTTGTCAAGAGGGTCCTGCTCCGGCAGCCGGCCAAGCGGCACAAACAGCTCAGTAAGGAGTTCCTTCCCAGGCCAGGCCGGTCGTGACGCGGTGGGGCCTTGCCTCCGCTAGGCTGGGCTAGGGCAACAGTGCATCGCGGGCCACAGCGGTTTGCAGCATTGCATTGGCCGTGGCTTGAAGGGCTATGGGGAGACAATGATGTTCTCCAGGCCAGACTGGGATCTGGAGGAGACATAGTGCCACTTGGGTGTGAGTGGCATGGAGTAGGGCCTGGGTCTGAGGGACCTGGGGGTTCTCCTCCGGTGCTCAGCTCTTCGGTTTCTTCTGCAGAAGAAAAGCTGGAGAAGAACGAGGAAGCGGCCCTTCTCTCCTGGGAGACGTACCTGAAGGAGAACTACCTGCAGCACCAGCAGTGCCGGGAGAAGCAGAACATGGAGCAAAAGATCCGAGATGTCGCACAGAGGTACCGGCCCCTCTCGCCCCGTGTTCCCTTGGGAAAGACCTGTGGGTGTCAGTGCTCTCTGATGTCACGAAGGGAGCTCTGAGTGGGGGGGCTTTGGGCAGCTGTCCCCAGGGTCCCCTTCCTAGTCCCTCTGAAGCCGGTGAGAAAAAAGGCTTTTACAACAACCACGTCTACATGCATATCTCGCGTACTTGAAGCCCTGGCATCCCCTGATGGGAACCCAGGTAGGCCTGGCTTCTTCACACGCCCCAGCGGGGGCCGTCTCAGTCGGGCTCCCCCAAACAGCTACTTCCCTTTCTTGAGAGAGAGGCCCCCTTTTTAAACCCCATTATAGTTCTTCAGCGCTCCAGTGTTCCTGGGCCTTCCCCATCCTGGCGTTATCCCTTAACAGCCCTCAAGTGTTTGTGGAGAAGTGGCTTATCCTTTTCTGCTTGTTTCTCCTGACAGCCCCCATTAAACTAAACTCAAGCAGTTTGCACAGTAACATGCCAATAACCAGGTCGACACAGAGTATTACCAACCCATCACACCCTGCCCCCAGCTCCTGGAGCTGTGATAGCCCTGGGACATTCCCATCCAGTGCGTCTGGCTCAGCTGTGACAGAGTCTGTGGGGGGACTCATCGCACTGCTGGGAGCAATAGATCAGTGATGTTCGTTTGCCTTTCGCAGCCTCTTTCCTTATAACCCAGCTGTTTTGCTCCCATTCCCATCGCCCCCAGCGTGCTAACAGGCTGCTGGGGCTCCCTCCAGATCCTGTCTCCTCAATTGTGGGGCCACCACAGTGAGACACACTTCTCTTTTCCCTGGGGGCTGCATGTGTGGCTCTGCAGTGCTCCAAGCACTAGACCAAGGGATCGATGACTAGTGGCTTTGGGGCTCATAGTGAAAACTCAACCCAAGGTAAGCCAAGCACTTGGTGTATCTGCCACTGGAATGGCCATTGAGCCCTGCCGAGGGTGCGTTGCAATGCACTTGGCTTCTCTCCCTGGTCCCTGGCTGGGGATGCTGCAGGGGCAGTGCACTCAGTGATTTGAGAAAGCGAGCATCCCTCTGGAGTGACTCCTCCTGTCGACTCAATGGGCTCGGAGTGAAGTCCGGAGCAGAGGGATAGGTCAGTGGAGGAGAGCAGTCGGATTATTAGGGCTCAGGTGCCCTGGAGACAAGGAAAGAATCGCTGTTAGTTCTCAAGCCCTGGCCGCCGGAGGCCTGGCGAGGCCAACGGAAGACCCTGTCCAGCAGCCAGCGGAGATATAGGGTGTACGTGTGGGAGTGATTTGGAGCTCTTGCACATCCAGAGGATACGTTAGGGGTGTGAAGGAGCAGCTTGGACCTGAGGCTCCGTGAAGAGCCTTGTTCACACTCTAGCAGTTACTCCTGGCACAGTGGCTCCCGGACACTCCTGGGCTGGCACAGGTGTCAATGAGAGCAGAATGTGGCCCACTCTCTGCAGGGCTATAGGGCTGTGCTAAGCTTGCTGTCTGGCAGGGGAGATAGTGGGTTGTTGCGTGTGGGTGAGACACGCAGTGCGGCTTGTGAGGGATTTAGTGCACACGAAAGGTGCCTGGTAGCATTGGGCAGAGCTAAGCAGAAGGCAGGTAGGTGTGTGCCAGCCCTCGCCCATCCCGCATCGCACCTTGGGGTGAACTTGCGGCATCCCGCTGCTTGCACTGTGGCCTCCGCTGTCTATGTGATCTGCAGAAATGGGACTCGGGGGCAAACCAAAGGCTACAGCACTAGCCAGATGCAGCAGCGAGCGAGCTCCGGAGCAGGAGTTCTGCACGGCTAGTGCATGTGATCCGCATGTGCTGCACCTCTCAGTACGGGCCAGACTGGCCCTGCTGCCAGCGCAGAGAGGGCAAGGAGCTGGCCCCACCTCCATGCACCCTGCACCACTGTGTGCAGACAGGGGCAGGGAGGAGCAGTCCCCCAGCATGGCTGCTGCGGAGCGGGCCTCTCTGAGATAGGATGTACTGCCGTGCCAAGGGATGTGCCGCGTGCACACTCAGCTGTGCTCCAGGGAGCAGGGGACACTGAGGCACAACCCTCTGCAGATGTGCCCCGGGGCAACTCCACCCTGCCTCCTCCTCAGCAGCACCCACCAGGGATGAAGAACAGTGGGGGGCGCTGGGAAGGCAAAGGCAGGAATTCGGCACTTTGAGCTGGCAGGCGGTGCGAGGGGCAGGGTGTCTGTGGGCAGCGCTGCGTGAAGGCAGGCAGGCAGGCTGCCCTGACCCCGGAGCAGCACCTCACTGGCTGTATGCAGCTGCGCAGGACACCTGCTCGGCGTCTCGTCCCCCAAGGCTCCTGTCTCCTCTCGCCCTCTCGCAGGGTGGACGTATTGGTGGAGTTGCTGGATTTAGATCGGGTGAAGAGGACCGGTCTGGTGGAGCAGAGGCTGACTGGTCTGGAAGAGCAGGTGAGACAGAGCTCGAGGCACATCGAGAGGACAGATGTTGTCACGGATGGGCTTGCGTGGAGTGGGTGGCATTTGGGATTGGGGGCTGTATCGGGGCACTCGGGATTGGGAGTGGGGACTGGGCTGGGGCCTGGGCAGCTGGCCATGTTCAGGATCGGGGGTCATGGGGGGGGCCCAGGGAGTGGGTCAGAGGCCGGAGAGTGGGTCGCGTTGAGAATCGAGCAGGCAAAAGTCTCATCCAACTACTCTGGGAAGACTTGCGCTATTGGGGGACGATATAGTCCCATCCCACCCCTGAGCCTCAGCTCCTCTTCCATTAGATCCCCTTCAGCAGAGGAAGCCCAGCAGAACTGGGCACTGATTTCAGTCCCAAGGTCAGAGGAATTACACGGGGGGTTACGCTCCCTGAGACCGTCTCCTGGGGCGGGGGGAGAGAGCTCCAACCATTGTCCTGACAAAGCAGGGCCATGTCCCTTCTGGCTCTCACAATCATGGTAAAATTGAACTAAACCGAAATCCAAACACATCCCTGAGCCTGGAAATGGGGCATCCATGGACCCCCCATGTCCAAGCTGGGGCCTGGGCAGGAGATGCTGGGAGGTGGCTTTCCCTGACGGTCTGCCCTGCTCTGGATAGATGTCCCAGACTGCCAAGACCCTGGCCTGGATCGTGCGGGCCCTGCGTGGGAATGGATTTGGTTCAGAGGAGGACATGCCCACCATGGGTAAGTCCAGCCAGTCTCTGGCTGCCAGCGTGTGAGAGGAAAGACCAGCCTTTGTCTTCCAGGACCCGTTTCTCCTCTCACTTCTCCAGGGTTCCCACCAGCGTCACTCCGCTGGCTCCAGCACAGGCCTGATTGGCGCCATGTCTGAGAGCAGGACGGGGCAAGAGGCTCCTGGGTGAGCTGGGTGGCAGGCCCTGCCCCATTGCAGAAGGAACACAGAGAGTCCTGGATGCCCTGAGCTGGGGGAAGGGAGGAGGGGTTGTTCTTAAAGGGCCTGCTCCTGTTCCCAGGGCAGGCAGGGGGCATTGTGCCCAGGCTGGGAGGTTCGCTGCCAGCTTCTGCATACCCTGTGTGGGCTGTGCCGTGGCGGCTGGGTGCTACACCGTGCAGCAGACTCCTACTAATTCCCCTCCCCGCCTCCAGCCCCACTGTATTGGAGATCATCCTTCCCACCCCTTCCCCAGCAGCTCCCCACCTCCACTTGCCCCACAGCTCCCTCCCATGCTGGATTCCTTCTCCGGGCCCTCGGAGTCTGTGCAGGGGGAGCAGGGCTGTGGGATGGGGAGGGGGCAGGGGTGTATGTGTGACTGTGCTGGGGAAGGGAGGAGAGGCAGACCCACTTCTATGGGGCAATGCAACAAATTGCAAGTTGTAGGCCGAAATCTTCAGCAGCCAATGTCCTCTGCAGACAATGCCCGCACTGAGGGGGTGGCCAGGGGCACAGGGCCTGAAGCCTACTGGCCCCAGCAGGAGACTTTCCAGTGTTCCCAGGCCCAGAGAGTCTGGGTCAGGCCGAGAGAGTGGTGAAGCAAAGCCGTTCTCATGGGGAAACCCAGCTAACCCTGGCAGCAGGCGGCACGAACCCCATTGCTTTCACCCCAACTCTTCTCAGAGGTCACGTTCCTCTGCTCCATGGGGGTCTCGGCTCTTTGTGTTTACCTCCCAGTCCCCAGCAAAGCCCCGGAGCTGAAGGAGTACGGCTCAGAGGAGAAGCCAGAGGAGACGACGGCTCTGTACCATGTGAGCGCCCGCAACCTCCTCTATCCCAGCTCCTCCACAGTCCGTTTCCCGGTGCCGGACGAGAAGGTGCCCTGGGAGGTAGGAGAGCGCCACTGTAGGGAGCAGGGCCCGTGGATGGGAGACCTGCCTGGAGGAGAGGGACCGTAGCCTGTGACGCTTGGGGCGTGTTGATGGAGGCAGGCAGGTCCAGTGGGCAGAGCCAGGAGCCAGGAACCCCTGTGCCCGGCTCTGATGCTGCCTCACTCGGTGACCCTAAGCCCAAGATGTCAAGCGAGGGGGCCTCCAGCCATGGTTCGGCCACGTGGCCTGGGGAGGGAGCTCAGCAGCTCGGCACAGCAGGCCGAGGGGAGTCTGGACCTACCTGCGGAATTAAACGCTGCACTTTGGACACTTCCCACCGTGGATGCCGGACTCCCCCTTGCTGTGCCCATGTCTGTGCTGTCCTGAGTCCCATTTCCAGCAGTGAGTCGGGCGCTCATTGCAGGTCCCACCCCCATGCCAGCATCCCTCCTGGAGACAGGTGAGACTCCTGCGGCACTGGGTGCACTTGAGGACGTTCCCCAGAGGGCGCTGGCTGGGCTGTACTGCCTTAGCGGTGCTGGGCCTGGGGCTGCCCCATCCCACTGGGAGGCCAGCCCGCTCCCTGAGGATCCCAGGGGAGGCTGAACTAAACTCGGAGCTCAGGGACCAGCTGTGCCAAAAACAGACACCCATGCGAGGCTCAGTGAAATGGGGAGGGCAGAGAGGGGCTCGGGGGAGCCGTGTCAGTGTTCCCGCTGGCTTCGGCAGCCCAGGATTAGGCCCTCAATGAATCCTCTCCTCTGAGAGCCCAGCCTTGCATCTTTCACTTGGCGTGTGGTTCCCCCCACCCTCAATTTCAGCAGAATTCCTCAGCGTCAGTGCTCCATGGCTGGGCTCCGATGGGAAACCAAGGAGGCCAGTCCTTATATCCCTCAGAGGGTAGTTCCTCTGGGCCACGTTGGGGTTCACCAGCTCTCTGGAGGGGGCTGTGCCGTCCTGGAGCCACTGGCGGGAGGGCTGTGCCCCTGGGCTGGCGGGACGTGTGTGAAGTGGTTTGTGTGCTCTGCAGGTGGAGTTCCAGATCTATGACCCTCCCTTCTACACAGCAGACAGGAAGGAGGTGGCTGCAAGCGATCCTCTCAGAGAGTGAGTGTGGGATCAGGTAGTCTCTCTCTCTCTCTCTCTCTCTCACTCTCATTCTCTCAACCCCCGACCTCTCTTCCAGCCCCCTGCCTTTATGTATCCATCTCCCCCACTGGCTGGCTGGCTGTGCCAGCAGCGCTCTCCTGCTCTCTGCCCAGCCCTGGCTCTCTCCCGCGCCAGCCGGCTGGCTCCGTTGGTGTTTGTGGCTGCTCCCCAGCGCCGTGTGTGCTGAAGAGGACAGGGGCTCTGTTCTGTCTTCCAGCTCCCTGGAAGCTCTTTCGAAGATAAACTACAATGCGATGGATGGACTGATCAACCGACAGAGCTTCCACGGCACGTATGCTGTCCAGAACAGGCTGCCACTGTGAGTGAGCCAGGCGGGGGGGCATCTCACACAAACGCTGCCAAAGCAAACTGGCTCTGTTGCCTTGGCGCTTTGGCTCCGGCTCAGTGGTACCGTTTCTCCCAGGGGTAGGGAGGAAGAGGGCAGCCCAACTTCAGACCAGTCACAAGCCACATGTGCCTCTTGCGGTCTCACAGTGCAGTGCACAGTCACTCAGATCGCATGGACGGCATGTGAACGCCCCCTTTGGGGAGGCTAGCCCCCGGCCCTGCCCCCTCTGCCCCAGGCCCCCCCCCCCCCCCCCCCCCCGGGCCCCGGGCCCCCCCCCCCCCCCCCCCCGTGGCCAGAGGAGTCCTGGCCGAACCACCCAGACCCCCGGGCTGTGGCTGGCCCAAGCACCAGCCCAACCCCTGGACCGCCGGCCAGCCCAAGCCGCCCCTGGCCGTTGGCCTGCCTAAGCTATCCCTGGCCGCCAGGCGCCCCAGTCCGCCAGCCGGCCCAAGCTGTCGGCTGGCTGAGCCCTGAGCTCCAGACTGCTGCCCGAGCTGAGGCCCTGCCGGCTTCGGGGGAGAGTGGAAGCAAGGGCGGGGCCTCGAGGCGGAGCATGGGCAGGGCCACGGCCTAGGTTTGGGGACGCTTAGCCTCCCATGGCCTATTATACCTGCCGCCCATGTCTGATCTTAACACAGAAGGAGGCCTGGTGGGTTGCTCACTTGTGATCAGAGTGGTTAGTTCTTGACTCACACTGTCTGGGATTACTCCATTAAATCCATGGGAGTTGTTCCTGACATACACCCACGGGTGGGAGGCGGAATCAGGTCCCTAATCTCCATCCGCTTCTCCCTCAGATTAGCAGCGAGAGCTGCTGCTTCCTGCCCCATGTTATGTGAATCTGAGCAGTGCTTGGAAAACACGAGGAAGCTCAGGAGATCCCCAGCCCAGCTCCACTCACCAGGTCTTGGGTTTCCTGAAACAGCCTGAAATGTTGCAGATGCCCTGCCTGACTCCCCAACTCCTTTCCAATCTGCCCGGCGGTTTCAAGGGAAGAGGGGGGTTAAAAGCTACTCACTGCTCCTAACTGGGAGGATGTCTCTGCGGAAAACTGGCCCTCCACTTCCCTCAGGGAGTGCTGTGCCCCTGGGCCCCCCTCCTCCTGCCAGCCTGGGCCCTGAGGCTGCTTTTGTCCTGGAAAACACGGAACTGGCCATTTGCTGGGAAAACCACCAGAGCTCAGTGAGAGACTTGGGGCTCCCACTGTCAGCCAGATCTGTGCTTCCCGTGCAAAGCATGAGGTCTGTGGTGCTGACTGAGGGATGGGGCTGGAGCTGGGTGGTGGACCCATTCAGGCAAAGCCTCCTGACCATTCAGGAGTGAAGGAGAGGTGGAAAACCCACACCTTGGAGCAAGGGAGCCCCAACCCCTAGAGCAAGCAGTACACCTCCAGCAAGTAGTGTCTGCTCAGAGCCCAACGGGCCCACTCTCCTGAACAGGCTAATTCCTTTCAGGGCAGGCTCTGGCTACCTGGGCTGGAGGAAGGGCAGCAGTTTCTGAAGCCGTCAAAGTGAGGAGGGGCTGGGTACATGCATTGAAAGGGCATGACTCCACTGCACGTTTTCCCTCCAGTCAAGGGTTTGCCAGTGAATTGGGGGAAGTTAATATACTGGGAAAGGCTGCTGTGGGCATGCCCTGTATTCTGGAACAGACGTTCGGGGAGCGACTTCAGCAGATACTCGCAACTCACTGGCAAGCCATTCACTCAAGTGTGGGGAAAGTCCAGGGAAAGAAACCCTAATATGTCAAAGCAGGTTCTACAGGGGAAACATTTCTACCCAAAGTTACTCTGCAAACTTCTCTCCATGGACAGGGACCAGGCTGTGTGTCTGATGGTGCCTCTGACACTGTGGAAAATAGTGCCCTTGATCCTAAACCAACCAAAGCTCCATGCAATTGTACCCTAGAAGCCTCATGACAAAGCAAAATGGAAACAGACGATGGCTCCTGGGGAAATGGGATGGTGAACAAGAACCAAGAGACATGGCCCTTTCTATCCTGGTGGAAGCATTCCCACCTTCCAATGCGCCCCCCACTGCTGTAGGTAACCCCACTGTGCACTCATAACTAGAAGCCACCATAACTTCTCCTGTCCTGGTGAAGGCGTCTGGAATGTTTGTTTATGTTCATTTCCTGAAATTGGGTTGAGCAATTATCCTTTGATGGTTGGAATTTTTCCAAAGCTCCAAGAAACGAATACCGGAGTAGAAATGTGTCTTCCTTCAGGGCTGTGCTGAAACATTTCCAGCGCCTTTGTTGTTTGAACAAACACAGCGTCACCCCATGACATTGGCCGTTGAGTTCCATGAGCGACGGCGTGATTGAACAAGCCAATAATCCTGGCGAAGGGATACCAATGCCTCTCTGGCTCTTTCTGTGCTAGGAATCCTATGGGCAGGACGGGGTTACGAGGCCGAGGAAGCCTACGCTTCTTTGGACCGAACCGTGCGCTGCACCCCATAGTGACGCGGTGAGTACAGCGAGTGAGATCTCGGCTTGCACGTCTGGGCACCATTCTACTGGCACGTGGCAGTTACTTGACTAGAGCAGCACCCTCTACTGGCTGAGCTAGGAACATTATGTCTGTAACTAGGGTTACCATATTCAAACATTTAAAAAAGAGGACACTCCACAGGGCCCCGGTCCTGCCCCCAGCCCCGCCCCAACTCTGCCCCTTCCCCGCCCCCGGCCCCACCCCCGCCCTTCTCCACCCCTTCCCCACCCCCATTCCAACCCTTTCCCCAAAGTCCCTGCCCCAACTCTGCCCCCTCCTCTGAGCACCCCACATCCCCCCTCCTCCCTCCCGCTCTGATCTTGGTTGGGGGTTGCTAAGTGCTTTCCTGCACCCCACTGGCCCTGCAGCCCCTGCACCCCCCACCCCCTGCAGCCTCTGTGCCCCCTGCTCCCCACTGGCCCTGCATCCCCTGCACCCCCCCGCCCCTGCAGCCTCTGCGCCCCCCACCTGCCCTGCCCCTGCGCCCCCCTGCCCCTGCAGCCTCTATGCCCCTGCCTGCCCTGCTCCTCCTCGCCCTGCAGCCTCTGCACCCCCCCGCCTGCCCAGCTCCCCCGGCAGCCTCTGCCTGGCGGGGGCTTTGGATGCTCAGCGGCGACCGGGGCAGCGCGGGTCCCTGCAGCCCCGGCACACGCCACACTCCCTGCCCCGCGCCGCAGCCTCCTTCCTGCCGCGCGGGGTGATGGGGCCGCAGGAAGGGTCCCCCAGTGGCCGGGGAGTCCCCGCCCGTGAGGGAAGCCCGAGCCGTTGGCTGGGCCCAGCCTCCCCGTGGTCCTGCGGGCTCAGCTGGGGCGTGCGGTCCGCCCAGCCTCCGGGGGCAGCAGCGGCCCCTTCGCCGCCTTCTGTGCCTGCGCCCCCCCTTCCCCCGCCCGAGCTCGCTACAATGTAACCGGGCGGCTGGGCTGCACTACGGACCCGGCGGGTCGTGCTGGGGCCAGGCGGACCCTGGCTTATGCTGCCTCCTTATTTCCCCGGACACGTCCAGTTTTTGGCAATTCCCCCCGGACGGGGATTTGAGTACCAAAAAGCCGGACATGTCCGGGGAAATCCGGACGTATGGTAACCCTACTGTAACGCACGGGGCAGAGGCCTCTGTCATACAGAAGGAAATGTATTGCTAAAACGATTCCCGTTCTTTGTTTTAAATAAAGAGCAGCCTGTTCTTATTTCATAGACCATGGTGCTATTGTGTAGCAATTAGATCTTTGATAATTTTCTGTTATTGCTTAGCACTTACAGTAAACACCACTTAATGCTTTCAAAGCACTTTACAGTCATTAGCTAATTGATGCTCACTGCACTCAGATAGGTAAGTTTAGATCCCCCCAGAAGGTAAATGACTAGCCCAAGGCCACGTGATGAATTGGGAGCAGAGAAAGGATTAGACTTCAGAAGTCCCTGGTGTCTGTCTGGCCCACGCCCACGCTTAACCACTTATCTCAGGAGCCGTGCTTTCCCCTTGATATCCGGAAACAGGGCTGGGGGATCTTGGGAAACTGGCTTGTTTTCTAACAGATGTAAAAGCTAGGAGTGTGTAATCTCCTCGATGACATTCGTGAGAGCAAAGTCCATCACGGTCCTCCCTGAGCACTGAAACTGATCTTCGCTGCCGTGCCACGGGGAGGTACGGGAAGAGCCAGCTCCCAGGGCAGCATGACACGTTTCTCTTTTGTAGCTGGAGAAGGAATATGGATGGATCCATTTATAGAAAGAGCCTAAAGAAAATGCTGGAGGTCTTAGTTGTCAAGTCTCCTGTGTCAGATCACTGGGCTCTGCCAGGGGTAAGTGCTAAGGAGCCCATCGACCTGACCTAGGTTTGAAAGGCTCAGAAAACATAGGCAGATCAGTCAGTGCAGAGAGATGTTATTGGCATCACAAGCTACACCCATGTTACCAAAATGTAAAACATAGACAGGCCCTGTGGGTCTCTGCAGGAGGGAGATACAATCTGCCCTCAGCTGGGATTCAGTGCGTCTTATCCCCCATGCCCAGAGGTCTCATAATTCTGTCAGAACAGCCCAGTTGTCCATCTGGCCTTAGCCTGTCCAGTGCAGAATGCACCTTACAATGCAATACGATACTACAAGTGGCATTTCATCATCCCCCGGCCTAGCAGGTGATTAATAGTCCATATCATTTTCCTCCTTGCTAGTTTAACAGCCAGTTCTGACTCAGGAGTGTCTGCTCAAAGCCTGGCCTCAGAAACATCATGTGGCAGTGAGTTCCAGAGGTGGATTAAGTTATGTGCAAAACCGTATTTTCACGCACACCTGAGGAGTTTCTGCCATGGGTGTCCCTTCACTCCTTGCCCAGAGCAGACCTGTGGGATGCTCCATGCTTGTTTCCCCGTCTGGGGCAGTGTATAGTTTGGGAACTCCTGCTTCCTTAGTAGCAAGCATGGGGCCTGCTCTCTTTGCTGCAGTCAGGGAGGAGTCCCAGCTGTCTGTGCAGACAGTGCCCAGTTGTGATGGTCTGGTTCTGTGCAGGGATCACTGGAGCCAGGGGAATCGCTGCCACTGAAGCTGAAGCGGGTCCTGAGGAGGGAGTTCTGGCCACAGTTCCAGAACCTGCTGAACCAAGGTGCAGAGGTATGCTGGGCACGCCGCATGGCACCGTGTTTGGGAAGCAGGACAAGAGTCAGACACATGTTCCCATGATGATAACATGCCAGTTCCTCCCACGCAGGACAGGGTGGCCCCAGAATGGGCCCGGGCTGCAGTTCTGTGTACATGACCCTGGTGTGGTCTGCGGAAGTGAGGACAGAGGAATGGTAGAACAGGCCAGGATTGTCCTGCCGGGCACAACAACCATCGCGTGGGACTTGCTGTGGTTAAGCAGAGTTCCCAGGCAATGTGCCAGAGTTCCTTTGGGACACCGCTGGCTGCAGGACTGTCCCATGACCGGGATGGTGTATGTGAAAGCAGGACTTTCCCACAGCCCCCACTCTGTCACCAGGAGCGGCGGAAGTTCCCTACGAGTGGGCGGGGCCACCAGTGCCCCAAACCCTGGCCCTGTCCTCCATGCTGCCCCTTCTTCCAGAAGCCCTGCCCCTCCTGCCCCTGCCCCACCCCTACACCTAGAAGCCCCACCCTCACGCCACCCCTTCCCTGAGGCCCCGCCCCCATGCCATCTCTTCCCCCCAACACCCCGCCTCCTGCTCACTTCTCTCCACCCCCTCCCCTTCTCTCTCTCCCTAACGGGGGTAAAAAGTAGGGGCCATGGCCCCCTGGCCCCCCTGTTCTGGCACTCCTGAGCCAGGTCACAGCTGACCTTCTGCTAACACACTGAAACCCAAGGGGAACCCTTCCCAGTTGCCCTTTCTATCCCTTAGGTATACAAAGGCTACGTCGATGACCCCAGGAACACGGACAATGCTTGGATCGAGACAGTGGCCATCAACATGCACTTTGAAGATCAGAGCGACGTGCAGATGAAGCGGCTGAACTCGGTAAATGCCTTTTGCCTTCTGTCCCACAAAGCACTAACTTCCATGCGGAAAGGCCTCACTGCTGGAACAGGGCTGAGCAGGCATCTTCGCAGGGCCTGAGCCAGCGTTCACTGAAGTCAATGAAGAGCCTCGTGCCAACTTCGGTGGGTGTGGGATCAAGCTGCAGAGCCCGGGGAATGGCCCAGATCTCAGCAGCGTGGTGGTGGTGTGCTCACAAGCCTTGCGGTCCCATTCCAGCCTGCTTCTCTGCCTGCAGGTGGGGGGGACCCAGCCTGGACAATGCAGAGAAGGAGCAGGTGAGAGAGGGCTCCTGGATAGCAATGGGGGTGGTGTAGAAATGGAGCTAGGCAGAGGGGAGAAGGAGTGAAAGGGGCTGCAAGAGGAGAGAAATGGGGGGAGGGAGGAGAGGCCAGGGTAGGGTTGCTAACCCTCCCGGTTTAGCCGGGAGTCTCCCGGAATCGGGCTCGATCTCCTGGAGGCTACTGAAGCCAATTCGGGAGATTTTAGGGCACTAAAAGTCCAGTGGCGCAGAGGGGCTAAGTCAGGCTCCCTACCTGCCCTGGCTCCGCGCCACTCCAAGAAGCAGCGACATGTCCGGCAGCGGCACCTAGGAAGAGACACGGCCAGGGGGGTCTCTGCGTGCTGCCCCTGTCCCAAGCACCAACTCCGCAGCTCCCATTAGCTGGGAACGTGGAACTGTGGCCAAGGGAGCTGTGGGTGCGGTGCTTGCAGGCAGGGGCAGCACGCAGAGCCACCTGGCCACCCGTGAGCCTAGGAGCCGCTGACGGACATGCCACCGCTTGTGGGAGCCACCCGAAATAAGCACCACCCGGCTGGAGCCTGCACCCCGAACCCCTACCGCACCACAACCCTCTGCCCCAGCCCACTCCCGCACCCAAACTCCCTCCCAAAGCCTGCACCCCGAACCTCCTGATGCACCCCCTCTGCCCCAGCCCTGAGCCCCCTCCCGCACCCAAACTCCCTCCCAGAGCTCACACCCTGAACCCCTCCTGCCCCCAACCCCCAGCCCTGAGCCACCTCCTGCATCCAAACTCCCTCCCAGAGCCTGCACCCCGAAACCCCGCTCCAGGTCAGAACCACCTCCTACCCCCGAACTCCCTCTCAGAGCCCGCACCCCCAGCCTCCTCCTGCACCCCAACGCCCTGCCCCAGATCTGAACCCCCTCCCACACCCAAACTACATCAAAGAGCTCGCACCCCAAACCCTCTCCTGCACCCCAACCCCTGCCCTGGAGCCAGGCTCAGCCCGGAGACCTCTCCCATACTCTGAACCTCTTGGCCCCATCCCTCAGCCCAGAGCCTGCACCCCATCCCCCTGCCCCAGCCCGGTGAAAGCGAGTGAGGGTGAGGGAGAGCAAACGATGGAGGCAGGGGGGCTGGAGTGAGCGGGGGAGCGGGGCCTCAGAGAAGGGGTAGGGCAGGCATAGGGCCTTGGGAAAGGGGCAGGGCAGGGGGCGGGGCTAGGGTGTTTGGGTTTGTGCGATTAGACAGTTGGCAACCCTAGGCCAGGGAGAAGCACAGTGGTGGAGCAGGGCGTGCTGTTAAGTTTATTGTGTAAGGACTGTACATGCAACAGCAGGCACCATGAGACCAGATCCCAGGAAAATTCAATGACTTCCTTCATTTGAAATCTATTACCTGCCTGACGCTCGCCTCCGCTCAGCATTGAGGGAGGGCAGCCGGGCCATTGCTGTGTCCTGGGGACACATTGGTGGGGAGGACATAGCCCCAGGAACTAGCTTTTATCCAACACCGTTGGAGTCCCCTTGTTAAAACACCAGTAGTTAGTGCTTGTGCTAGTCCCGGGTAATCAAGGCTTGGGGAAAACAGCTCCTCCGCACCTGAGCCATCCCGTCCCAGGCTTTGCTGTGCCAGCCACGTGCCGAGTGCAGCTGGAAATACGCACTCTGTGGCAATGTCAGCCTGAGTGTAACGTCTTGGATTTCCTCTCCCAGTTTCTCCAGGGCAGCGACCCAGAGCCATGTGTCTGGTGGCAGCTGGTGGACAAGAGAATTCCGCTGTACGCAAACCACAAGGAACTGCTGCAGAAGGTGACTGCTCTTTTGGGGGCCTATTACTGATATTACGGCGGCCACCTGGGATGGATTTTCCGGAGCTGGGAGAAGTGTCATGGAGATCTGCCTGCCTGGTCCCCTTCTCTCCTGTTGCCCTAGACTGGGGCTTTGGGTGTGTACCTTGGCTTAACGCTCCAAGCTCAGCGGGACTGTGGGTAACATGCCATGCTACATGACTCTCCTTCTCACTCTCTTGTATCATTACTTGCGAGTGAACGTAGCACTCTCGTGAGACACAGATGGCAGCGGCTTGTGCCAGGCCCTCCCCCTTGCAGGAGTTGCCCCACACAGCTCTGCCAATGCTCTGCCAATGCTGGCAACTTCCCCTTTTGTTGTGGCCTTGGCTTTCTCCTAGGCTGACGCTTTGGCTGAGTTAGCAGTGGGTTTGGGACCTGGAAAGCACAAGTGGGACCTGGAAAGAGACTTAATTCATGGGCCAGTTTTTCCACCCACGTCTGTAGAGGTGAAAGGCTCCTGATGTGTGGTGCCACCTAGTACCGGGGCCAGGACACCTGCGTTCAGTTCCTAGCTCTGCCACAGACTCCCTGGGGGAGCTTGGGCCCGTCACTTAGGGAGGGAATCACAAAATTTCTAAGTCCCATGGATAGAGGAGCCCCTCTCTTGTGTATCGGCACCTCCCCTTGGCTGGCTTAGGCAGGTCCCACCTAGCATGCTGGCTTTGTGGGGCACATTCTCAGGCCCGTCTCTCCCCATGCATTGTATAGGGACCCTAGGCACCGAACGCAGCTTTGTGGATCCCAGTGTGAGCCTGTGATTTGGTAGGCTCCGCAACGCCCAACGTCACACCGCCTAAGTCCCTTTGTGACTCCGGGCCTGAGTTTCTTTAGGCCTCAGTTTCCTGTCGGTACCATGGCTCCTCTGGCTTGCCTGCGGGGATTGTAGGCTCTGCACAGCAGGGGCTGTCTCTCCCTGTGTTATGTACAGCACCTAGGGCAATGGGTGCCTCATCTTTGCCGGGGCCCCCAGTCCCTACTGTCATGGCGTAAGCTAACACTAATGGGGAGGGGCAGCAGATCCCATGGCCTGCCCTCACTCTGCCGCTGACGCACCTGGGCTACCGTACATCCTCTCGCTAAGTGGCATTGCTCCATCCACCACACTCGCCCCGCTCCTAGGGGCACCTGAGCTTGGATTTAGGCCAGCACCTCACTCCTAGGCCAGTCCATACTGGGTCTTCCCACTGCCCCCTCCCTTTCATTCCAGGTACCTCCGTTTTCCTCTTGATGCCTACTCCGAATCTTGGCTGCTCCTGTGTATGTCAGCCATGGTTATGCTCTCCTGGGGCTTGGAGAACAGCAGGGATCTTTCTCTAGGCTGGCACTGGTGCTGCTTCAAGGAATACGAAGCAGGAGATGTCTCCCTTCCCCCTATCAGCCAGTTGATATGTCTCACTCGTAGCCCTGAGCTCAGACATCCTGGAGGGCGTGTGCCTGGAAGATGGTCTGGAGCCCAGGGTTTCACAGAGCTCATGTCATTTCTCTACTTCTGCCAGAGGCACTGACCTGGATGTCAGACCCCTCCCTTTCACCTGATCATACTCACGTCACTCACCTTAGATCCGGAGGATGCTGAATGCTGTGGCTTCTCTACAGACTTATTTGTAAAGTGCTTTGGGATCTTTGGGCCTGGAAGCGTGTGCGAGCTACGCGGTCTTGTTGCCGTCTCACTGGTTTTGACTCAAAAATGTTGACTCCCAAGTGGGGTTTGGGACAGCATGTTATAAAGGAATTAACCCCAAACTAGGTTAAGCATCTACTGCTATTATTTATTTCTTGCTCTGTTCCTTAGGTTGGGTCCCTGGCACCCCTGTTAAAGACCAAGTCCTCATATTTGGCCCTGAACATACTGGAACTGTATTGTATCTGAGCTTATTCCTTGAACCAGCTCTAGTCGCCTTCCTTAGCTGCTAGCCTGCCAGCGGCATGGGCAGAAAGCACCCAGCAGTCAGGGCCTAAATTGTGCCCCCAGCCATTGCCATCCCCCCCCACCCAGGGCCAGAGCAGTAAAATGTGGCTGGCAGGTGGATTAGGACAAGGGGGATGACTCGGGAAAGCCAGGTTATGGAGACAAAGTGAGTGGGGTTGCGTATTTGGGTCTGAATTTGAAATAGCTGCTGTTAAAGTGTCAGCGTTGTAAATAGGCACACATACGGACCAGGCATTGTGAGCGAAGTAGCACCATGGGAGATAGACTGCAGATCCCTTTTCCGGTCATTCTTCCTTTGGATTCCTGTGCAGCCCCCAAACATCCACCTCGGGATTTCCATTCCTTACAAAGCCGCTGGACACAGGTCCTTGATTTCCCACCCTGCCACAATTCATCGCTAGAAATGAACGATGTGGTCACATCCTTTTGCCAGCCAGTCACACGTAGCTCCCAGGCGAGCCGACCAGGATCTCCAGATCAAAAGCAGTTCAAAACAAGCTAGGAAAGAGTTTGCATATAAACCTGCTTAGCGAGAACATCTGTCGAGCCCCCTCAGTCCATTAGCTAGCAGTGGGTCAGGAAGAGGTTTGGACTGTAGCACTTTGGCCTCGGTTCACAAAGGGATTTAGGCATCTAAGTCCCAGTTGTAGGTGCCACAAAACGCCCTTCGAACCCTGTGGCTGCCTCAAGTCACGTTTTTTGGGCACGTTTTGTTCCATGGACACCAAAGTTTCTGCCTCTGAGCATGTGCCCGGCTGCCTCCAGCGCAGTGTCCAGCCACCTGTCTCCCACCTAAGCCCTGGCATGACTCGTGGATGAGGAGGGGATAGGCATTTGCCCACCTAAGTTGCATGTGGGGCCGAATCCGGTGGGTGCGCCCTGAGCATGCTTACTGGATCGGGCGCCGCATGTGAGTTCACACAAAACAACTGAGGGAGGAGGAGCTCCCTCCTATGTTTTAGCCCAGTGATTGGGGACTCATCTGAGATGTGGGAGACCCCCATTCATGTCACCCCTCCACCCAATGAAAAGAAGGGATTTGAACAGGGCTGTAGCAGAGTGCTCTAACCACTGGTCTATAGCTATTCTGCAGTGGCCTTCTTCCCTCAGTCTCTCCAGTTGAAGCTGTTGAATTGTGGCTAAATACTTAGTGTCATTGGAGCAGGGGGACTGGCGCCTGGGAGTCTCAGCTCCTGGGTAAGTGCTCTAACCAGCAGGCTATACAGTCGTTCTCATGCGCTCTTTCCTTACTTCGCCGCCGTAGGACAGCTTTAACCAGAGAGGCTGAGGGAACCCCACAGCCCAGCACCTGTGAGGTGACAGATTGCTGTTCAGAACCCTCCTCCTCCTCAGGCATAGGGGAAACGTGACAACAGGGCCCTCCCCATCCTCAATGAGTGCGGTAACACTCAGCGTCCCAGCGCCTAAGGCCCTTTGTGAAGCTAGGCCTTGATGACCGTGGCTGGTCTTGATGGGATTTTTTCCTGTCATTTAGTCAGTCTTTGCCCAATCAAACTATTCCTTCCACAATAATACACTGAGCAGTGTATGCAGAACAACAGCATCTCGCCTGCAATGACGCACCAAAGTGGGCTTCAGTGTTTGCATAAGGGGACAGAATGATGTTTTATTTAATGCCTCTCTTAACTCAATAAATCTAACAATTAAGACCAATTGCATATGATGTCCTTTTAGTAAATGGTCACTACTGAACTTAACTCCCTCCACGCTAGGTCCACGTGTGTTACTGTGTGTAATTCCACACTCAGAATGTTGGACTTCATTGATTTGACAGCCGCACCAAATAAAAATACAACGCAAGAGTGCTGGATGTTAATGGGATCCGAGATGAAGGTCTGCAGCTTCCAAAATAAACAGCTTTGCTTCGCCTCCACATGGCAGTGACTAGGCCAGCATTAATGGCATTACTTGCATTAGGGCCAGTCACATTATCTCTGCATAGTTGTTATGCTAGGAGCTGGCTTTCCACTATAAGCCTAATTTAGTCATAAACACAACTTCCCCAATACCCAAACCATTTGTGGACAAATTCCTAGGCCATAGCTTATTCCAGTACAGAGATGGTTGGGCAAGTTTGCAGCAAATCTGAGACCTTATTTAGATGAGATTAGCATTGCCAGACGACTGCATTATTTGGCTTACTACCTTTCTGGAATGGCTTTCCCTACAAATGCCATTCGATCGTATTTCTTCCCTTCTGCCTGGAGCGGGGCCTTTCCACACCGGGCTGGGATTTCTTGGCATTTGAGGAGATACCAGCACACGTAACAAGGACATAGAGAATTAATTCAGTAAGTGTCCTCTCATGCCATTGATACATTTGTGACAAATACCTGTGTCCGGGGGGAAATTAGTCCTTAGTAGCCACCAGGCCACTGAGCGCTCAAGGGATGGCTTTACCCATGCAATATGCTTTGGGCCAGATCCTCAGCTGGTAGAAATTGGCATAGCCAGTGGTCATTTCTGCCAGTTCAGGATCTGGCCCGTTATCTGCCTTGTGTGCAGAATGGGACTGATTCTGCTTGCACATACACAAGTGTTGCACAGGTGTAATTCCATGGCCCTCACCCCCAGCCTCCCTGGCATGAATTCATGCTTTGAAACATAGGCCTTGCTCATCTGCTGCCCCGTCTCCTTCTCTGTGTCTGGGCTGAAGGCCTGCAGGCCATGTGGGGAGGTACACTCTACAGCATTCCCCCTAGAACTGGTGCCACCATCCTCTGCTTGACCTTTGGACTCCTCTGCCTGCATGTGGGGGTGTTGACTGGGAAATAATGTCCAGCTTAGGCTAAAAAGACAGAAATGCGTGTCTGAGCCTAGAGCAGGGGTGTCCCAGATCCAGCCCAGCTGAGGCATTTGAATGGATCACAAGACAGGTTGGCTTGTGCAGAATCTCAGCTTTTGTTTGAAACCAACAAATCCGTTTCTAGCCCTGGCACTTGTAAAGAAAATATCTGAACATGGATCGAGTATAAACCACTGCAGTGCTGTCTGCCTGAGTCTGCAGAGAGCCTGAAACAACGGCTCTGAGTTGTGAACTCTCCCACCCACTCGTCATCTAATTGGAGTGAGACCCTTACAACCCAGTGATGACACTTCCCCTGTCATTAACTACTTCATCACTGTATCTGGTGCAAGGTGAGGGGGTGCTGCTGCAGGGAAGGAACAGCAGACGGAGGAACAGAGAGGGAAAGGGGAGAGAACAGAGGCAGAAATAGTGCTGTAAACCTTACGAGCATATCTCCCACTGAATGTGACACGAAGGTACTGAACAACTAAGGGATAATAACTAGATGTTTAGTTGCTATGTAAATGCCACATTCCACCCTTGATCTTTGGGAGTTCTGCCGGTTGAGGGGAGTGTTTAGTCCTAAATTAATACGCTGACCCACAGAGCATAATTAACACTGGAATTAGCCCCCTGGCCATCCCAGGGCAAGCACATTGCCATGTCAAAGCTGTTAACATTCCCAAAAGTATCAGCAGCTCCCGGTGAAGTAACTGTATTCTCTGTATCTGCCCATAACCCAGCCACCCTGCAGCTCCTGAGACAGGGCCATGGCATTGGGACTGGGGCATATAGTATCACAGATGCTAAGCCCGTCCTGTCCCTACAGGGAAGCTGAATGGCTGGGGGTGTCCTCGGGGGCACGAGTGCTGGGGGGGGGGTACAGTCACACGGCTCACTGGGCACATCAGCAATGCAGTTATTAGCCCCCCGAACATGCCTGAAGAGATGGTACAATGCCACGGGGACAGCAGTTGGCTGGTCCCTGTGCTGGCCCCAACCACTCGGCAAGATTTCAGTGCCAGGAGCCTCCAAGCAGTTGTGACAGGGACCAGCGCAGCCCCGATGGATTTGACTCTCCACATCCCCTCAGAGGGAGCCGATGGTGCAGCTTTAAACTGATGAGCATGACAGGCTTTTTCCTCTGTTAGGGTTACCATATTTCAGCAAGCAAAAAAGAGGATGGGAGGAGCCCCACCCTAGCCCCGCCCCCGTCCTGCCCTAGCCCCGCCCCTGCCCCTTCCACTCCCTCCCACTTCCCACCCCCCTCAGAACCCCCAACCCTCCCCCTGCTCCTTGTCCCCTGACTGCCCCCTCCTGGGACCCCTGCCCCTAACTGCCCCCCAGGACTCCACCCCTACCTAAGCCTCCCTGCCTCTTGTCCCCTGCCTGCCCCCTCCTGAGAACTTCCCCCATCCTAACTGGCCCCCTAGGACCCTTCCCCCTACCTGTACCCTGACTGCCCAAAACCTTATCCATCCCCCCAT
>NW_020665188.1:679801-701823 GCF_002925995.2 Terrapene triunguis | reverse complement strand
CCAGACTGCCGGAGGCGATCTGGGAATGCAGGGAGGGAGGGAGTGATCTCTGCTGCAGGGGAAGCGGAGGAGGGGCTCTCTCTGGCTGTCGGAGCCCCATGTAAGTGGCACCATCCAGTCGGCTGCCCTGTTAGCCGCGCGCGCTCTGCATGGGGGGGAGGTCCGGACATTTACAAATTCCCCCCGGACGCTATTTTTAGCTCAAAAAGCCGGACATGTCCGGGGGAATCCAGACGAGTGGTAACCCTACCCTCTGTGAAAGCCACGGAGCTGCTGGCAGGCCAGGGCCCCTGCTTGCAGGGGATGGTCTGGCTGTGCATCCCCAAGACCTGGCCTCCTCCACTGCATGCTCCTCCGGCAGGGCTCGTGCTGGGGGGGGGGCTGAGTTTGCCCCAAGTGAGCCTGGCCTCAGCAGGGAGAGCACAAGGGCTTTGGAACATGCTGGGCTAGTGAGGCAGTGCCGTGCAATGGCCAGCTGGGAGCCTGTCAGTACCAGGGCAGAGCCCATCCGCTTTGCCATGGCTCCTGAGCAGCTGGGTGACAGCTCGAGGACCGGCCCCAGCGTGGCCACAACCCTTCCTGGGCCACACTTCCCTTGGCGAAGGCTGCGCCATTGGCACAGGTGCAAAGTGGCTAGCCTGGGCAGGAAGAGGCAGGGCAGAGGCAGCATGGATCACCCTGCTGTCGACAGAATGGTTTCCCTTGTGCAATCTACTGGGCTGTTGGGGCAGAGACGTCTCCCTGGCCTCTGCTCCCTGTGTGGCTGCTAGTGGGTCAGGGCTAATGGGAGGCCCAGAAAACAATGTGATTATCCAGTAGGGCAGCACCTTGAGGCTCCACCCAAGATCAGAGCCCCTGAGAGACAGCCCCTGCCCCACAGAGCCTGGAGTTGGTTGCTTAGGAGCAGGGGAACGGGGAGACACCCTGTATGCAGCCACAGGATGGGGCAGTCACAGCACAGGTTTCCCCAGGGAAGCACTGCAGGCGAGCTGAGGGCTCAGTCTGCAGGGCACATTAGGCGGGGGGCGCCCGGGGTCAGATGCAGGAGAGAGCTAACCGCGCCCAGCCAGCATGGCACTTTGGGAGCTCTCCTTTTGGGGGGGCCAAGGGGAGGACGTTCCACCCACAGACAGTCCATGACTCACCCCCAGAAGTGATGGTGGGGCTGAGACTAGACCCCAGATCTCCTGAGTGCCAGCCAGGGTTGGCGCCACAACCCTGCCCCAACTCTCACCGCACATGGAGCGAGCGTCGCCCTTCTGTGTCGCTGCTGGATTCATTTCAGGGCCGGACTCGCCTGCTCACCCCTCAGGACAGAACCCAACGCAGCCAGCCACTGCGACTCCAGCAGGAAGGGCTGGCCCATCCCTGGGACAAGGGGAGCCACAGCCAACGCCAGTGGCTGGTAAGATCCAGTCTCTTGGGAGCAGTTTAAAACCCTCCTATCAGCAGGAGACAACACTGCGCTGAAAGGCAGAAATTTGGAGGGAATTTGAAAGCACTCGTGAGAGAGCTGCTACTCCACCTCTTCCCATCTATTACCAATTGCCTGGTAATCATGCCCAGAACCTACTGCGACATACGCACCTGCCAGCATGATACAGGGTCATCTGGGGAAGAGATTGAGGTTGTTTATGTGGTTGAGTTATTACTAGGCTGTCCCTTTAAAAAATCCAAGGATGCGCAGCGAGGATGTCAGTGACAGGCAGATGCTGTCCAATTACAGCCCATCTGCATGGTGTGTGGCTTGTGTGTATGCCGAGGCGAAGGAAAGCACCACAGAGATGGAGACATGAGGACTGAACAGACAGCAACAAGTGGTGGATGGGGTTTAAACCCCGCTAGCCCTGCTGGATCTCACCCAGACTCAGGCATACCGGGCTGGAGGGACAGCACTGGCTACACGTTTGGCAGCTGAAGGAGGAGAATAACAAAACCTGAACGGCAGCCAAATGGTTTTACCTCAACTCAGGTAAGGTGCCTTTTCATTGCTGATTTAGCAAACAAGTAGTGCCGTTAGCAGGTCAGTTTCTAGTGATCTCCCACCCCACCGAAGCAGCAGGGTTGTAGTCAGGGAGAGGAAAGCGGGCTGTTAGGAAATATGCCCTCTCACTAGTTATTATCTACGAAGTACCCTGCCCAGCCTAGGTGACTGAGCATATTGCAGATGGGTCGGACTGGACGCTGTGCCATGCCGCACTGGCATTCGCTGTAACGAAAGAAATCTCGCTCCAAACATTGCCAGGCAGCCGAGGAAGATGCAGACAGGCTGGTAGTAAAATTGTGCTTCCTAGTGAAATGAAGCTGGGCGCAATCATTGTTCTCTGTTGCTTGGCATGGCCACGACCCCTCTAGACAATCAAACTTTCAGCTCAGTGCCTAGCTTCAGTTTTTGAAAGCCAGTTTAATATGGATTTATCAGGCTAAATTCTGCACCGATCTTACACCTGTGCAACCCCATTCATAGAAATGGCTTCTGGATTGAATTGAAGGAGTTGGCTTTGACCTATAAAGCCAGAAGACCTTGATTCAGCATAATACTTTAACTTCAAGCATGTGCTTAATCCATCCCTATTTAGGAAAGTATTTAAGCACATGCTTAAGTGCTTGGCTGAATTGGGGCCTAAATGCTTTGGGACCTGCTGAGTGGAGACCCCGCCCCTCTTGCCATGCCAGGATGACCAGATCTGGGGTCAACAGAGGAATTCCATGAGGGCCTTGCAGCGCTGGAATAAGCTCCTCCGCCAGTCTGCACACACTGCATTATGTGCGGGGGCTGCTGCAGAAAGTGTGGGGTTAGATCCAGGCTGGGCAGGACAGGCTGGGGAGTTGCTGTGGTTGAGCTTTGCTGGATCTGGGCTGAAGCTGTTGTTTGTTCTTGTAATTTGTGTCGGGGTGCCCATAGCCTGGGGCAGCTAATCCTTCTAATTACTGTATTAATCCAACTCACTCAAAGCCCCCTGCGCTGAGGCAGGACCAAGTAAACCTAGACCAGCCCTGGCAGGTGTTTGTCCAACCTGTTCTTAGCAACCTCCAGTGACAGGAATTCCACAACCTCTGTTTGGAAGCCTGTTCCAGAGTTAACTACCCGGAGAGTTAGACAGCTTTTCCTAATCTCTAACCTAAACCTCACTTGCTGCAGTTAAACCCCTTACTTCTTGTTCTACCCTCAATGGACATGGAACCATTGATCACTGTCATAGGTGGCGCGTGAGTCTTCTGTTTGGGGCGGCTCACACACAAGTGCCAGAAGCTCCCTAGAAGGGGGGTCTCCTGTGCCTGGACCGTGGCCCTGCCACTGAGGCCCCGTGCCCAGTCATTCTCTTCCCCCGAGGCCCTGCCCTCGCACTGGCTCTTACCCCCGCTACCCCGAGGCTCCGCCAGCCCACTGCTCACTCCTCTCTGCCTCTTCCCACAAGACCCCCCACCAGCCCCTTGCTCCTCTCTTATTCTTCCCCAAGACTCCCCTCACCCGCTGCTTGTTCCTCTCCACCCCCTTCCCAGAAGGGTGGGCCACCAAGGGGCCATGGGGCCATCACTTTTTTCTGCCTTAGGTGAGCGGAGGGTGGGGGGTCCTCAGGGAAGCAGGGACAGGAAGAGGGCTGGGCCTCAGGGGAAAAGGCCAAGGGGGGGGTGGGAAGAGGCAGAGTGAGAGCAAGGAATCAGGGGAAGAGATGGAGCAGAATGTGGGCGGGGCTCCCCAATTCTATGGGGCTTTGCTTCTGGTGCCCAAAGGTGGCAGCGGGCCAGTGCACCTCTGGAGGGGTGACCTGCGCCACATCTGCGGCATTTCTCCCCCCTGCATCGCTGGCCTTTTGTGGGGAGGCTCAGCCTCCCCTGGCCTCTTATACATCACCATCCTCTCTGTAACAGCCCTTCACAGATTTGAAGATGGTCTCAGGTCCCCCCTCAGTCTCTTTTTCTCAAGACTAACCATGCCCAGGTTTTTTGCCTTTCCTCTCAGGGCAGGTTTTCTAAATCATTTATCATTTTTGTTGCTCTCCTCAGGACTCTCTCCAGTTTGTCCTCATCTTTCCTAATATTAGGCTTTATTTTGTTTTCAAATTAGTGTTAACTCCCATCCCCAACTCCCGTACTGATGAAATCACCATTTGTTTGGAGAACAGGCATGTAGATATATATATGTGCGTGTGTGTGTGTTAATTTCAGTGTTGCCATCTCTCTCAATCCTAGGTGATATTTAGTGTTTTTTCTTAAAGCTCCAACCCCTGGAGTCATGTTATCCCATCATAATCTCGGCTTTCATTTTTTAAAAGTAACTTTCTAATTGTCCTGGTTGCAAAGAAAAGCTTGAAATCGTGACCTCTAAAGGCTCACACACTAGAGGGCAAATGAAAACAACCCTGCTTTGATTATTTGTTACAATCTCATGATTTGTAAGCCAATCTCACAAATTTGGATGGTTTGGTTCACGATTTTTTTTAATGCTTGAGGTTGGCAAGACTGTCCCAGCAACAGATTATAACATTCCTCGTGCAATATCAGCTCTGTGTTGGGGCTCCGCCCATCCCATTCACTACTCAGCGGCAACATCCCTGCTCCTGTGCACCTGGTCCCCAGGGCCGGGAAGTCTCCACAGAGGTGCATGGAGTGGGGAATTACTTCCCTGTGTCAGTGTGTATCTGTGTCACACCCTGGCCCTCAAGAACTGACCCTTTCATTTAAAAATCTGAAAAATGCAGAGAAATAACTTTCATCTGTATTGACCCTATCTGAGATGATGGTAGACGACCTTGTTAGGAGCTGGTGCACAGAATTAGCAGATTAACCCAGCACTTGCTTTGCTAATGTAGATCACACACCGAGAGATCTAAGTATTTCATAGTGTCAAGAAAAATAATGTCAATTTCCCTTCCCTCTTTTTGCTGTCAGAAACAAAAGAGCGCACTTTGAAAGACGAGAAAAGAGAGTACGTGACTTGCCTCCAGCTAGTCTCGTTGCACACCTGGAGAGGTTGGCTGGCAAAGACTAACATTTCCCCGGCAGCCATGCAGAAGTGTGCCCCGTTGAGACGATGATCAGAATGTTCCTGGCACACCCGGCAACCTCACTGGCACAGCTGTCCTCCACCCGCGTTTTCTTCTGCCTCCTCCTGTGCATCCCTCCTGTGTGGACCTCCTGCCCCCAGCCCTGCCAGTGCACAGACCACTCAGGAGCCATGGCTGTGCTGTGCAGCTCAAAGCATTTGGATGAAATCCCAAAGGACATTCCCAAAGATGCTGTGTTTGTGAAACTCGATGCAAATAAAATCACCCAGATCCCCAACAACGCATTCAAACATCTGAACCACTTGGAAGAGCTGGACCTCTCCAGAAACGCCATTGAGAAGATAGACATGGCAGCTTTCAGAGGGGTGGCAGACGGGCTGCGGACACTGGATCTTTCCAATAACCTTATTCAGAGTATTCCCAAGGAAGCCTTAGTCAAACTGAATGCTAAGATCCGCCTGTCCAATAACCCGTGGCACTGCGAGTGCGCTTTGCAGGAGGTGCTCTCGGAAGTGAATTTAGATCCCGAGTCAGTGAACGAGATCACCTGCCAAACCTCTGTGCGCGAAGAATATGTCGGGAAACCTTTGATCCAGGTCCTGGACTCTGGCGTCAATTTCTGTAACATCCATCAAAAGACCACAGATGTCGCCATGTTCATCACCATGTTTGGCTGGTTCACCATGGTCATCACCTATGTGGTGTATTACGTTCGACACAACCAGGAAGATGCCAGGAAGCACCTGGAGTACCTTAAATCACTGCCTAGCACCCAGGTCCCCAAAGAGACCATCAGCACGGTCCTGTAATGCCAAGCACCGAGCACCGTGTCAAGAAACGCCTCGAGGGAAGCAATCTGCTTCTGACCTGCTTGCACAAGCTTTTCTATGAGGTTTTTATGTGACATTTGATAGAAATATGAAAATGTATTTTGTTATTAACTGAACCGTGGCCACAAGCTTGTAGGGGAACAGCAGTACCCCTGTTTACGTCACATCTCATGCCGTGGCGGGTTACTCATTGCTAACTAAGACACAACAGGATATGTCCTGGCCGCTGCGGAAGGTTAGAGAGCAGAACCCCCTAGTCCTGCCTGCCTCTGTCATTCCAGAGGGTGGTGTTCTGGAGAGTAGAATGTGCAGCCAGAGATCAAAGGTCTCCAGCGTCTGGAGGGAGTGCAGGGATCCTAAGTTGTGCCGCTGAGCAGTCAGCATCTGCTCAGCACCATCAGCATGAGACCAACACACAGGGCCTGTGCCTGCAACTGACACAGCAGTGTGGCCTTGGAGCCTAAGACACCAATAACTGCCTCAGGCTGCATTTCCCCTGCCCCACCCCAAGTTCCCTGCTAGAGGGAGCCCTCCGCACTGATAGAGGGGTCAGCCACCATTGCAGCACCGGCCCCTCCTTGCCCCATACGGGCGAGAACGGCGTGGGGGGGGCAGGTCGGGGATCTGCCTGCTCGTGCTATGTACTGGTTGGGCTCTGCACACGAACATGTTGGGGTCTATAGAAGAGCCTGGCAGCTCTGTGTGGAAGGCCCTGATCTGGGTCCCTGCGCTGGGAGCATCCATGGTCAGGTAGCTAGATGGGCGCACAAGCCAAACCAGCGCATGTTGGTTCCTTCAGCCAGGGAGAACACCCCAGAAGTGGGAGATCAGTGGGTCACCCTCAGTTTCGGTCTTGCCACAGAGACACACGCTCAGCCCTGGGCCTTCCTACCTGGGTCACCGTTCAATGGGGTCGACTCACCCCACCTGTCCCCTTCTGGTCCTGGGCAACCTTCCCTGATGAAAGGAGAAAAACGAGCTGTTTGCCCAAGCCCTCCCCAGTACCGCCCACCCCAGTCGTGAGTCAGACCCCACCAATCATGAGATTAGCCCCAAAATCAGGAGGGTTTTGGTTTAAGGAGTGCAAGGATGGGTTTGGGCTAGTTTTGGATTTTTGAAAAAAAAAAATTGTGTGACAATCAGTGCTGCCAGCTCTTCCGTGTGTGTGTGTGTCTGCATGTGTGTGTGATAGTTACAGTGCTGCCGCTCTCCCGTGTGTATCTGTGTGTGTGTGTGCGTGTATGTGTCTGTGTGTGTGTGTATCTGTGTGTATGTGTGCGTGATAGTTACAGTGCTGCCAGCTCTCCCATGTGTGTTTGTGTATCTCTGTGTGTGGGCATGCGTGTATGTGTGAGTGTGTCTCTGCGTGTGTGTGTATCTGTGTGCGTGATAGATACAGTGCTGCCAGCTCTCCCCGTGTGTGTGTGTGTGTGTGTGCGCGCGCGCACGTGCACACGCACACACAGGGGGAGGCAGCCCCTTCCCCAGCCCAAGACTCCTCCGGCTCCTAAGGGGAGGGGGGCAGAGCCCTGCCTGCCTCCTGCAGCAGCTCTCAGCACTGCTCCCCACCTCCTGCCCAAGCCTCTCAGGGCCCCGGGGCGACTGCAGCCAGGGGATGCTACCAGGAAAGGGGCCAGACCCAATGCAGTGGCACAGCGACACCTGCACTCCCTGGGGAGCTGCTGAGTCTGAGGGTGGGGCCTGTAAAGGAGAAAGTCCTGCCCCAATGGGCAATGGGAGGAGCTCCACGAGCAGAGCCTTGTGAGAGTCCTTCTCCCAGAGCCCCCTCTTGGGGCATTGGTCACGGGAGGGGATGAGCCAGCACTGCTGGGCGATTGCTAGGTACTGGCTGGGCGGGTTAGCTAGTTACTGACCGTCTGTCTGCGGGGATAGCAAGTTATTGACCAGCTGTCTGTCTGGACAGTTTAGCTAGTTACTGTCTGTCTGTCTGGGGCGGGGGGGGGGTTAGCTAGTTACTGTCTGTCTGGGGGGTGGGTTAGCTAGTTACTGTCTGTACAGGCTTTCTGGATGTAAAGTACAATAGGGGACCTGTGTCGTTGTTGTTTGGTTTCACTCTGGGTGTGCAAGTTCCTGTTTCCACACTTGCAGTTTTCTTCTCCCCCCAGCAGTGCTGCGCATGGGGAGCCAGTGCAGGAAGCCGGCTCATCCCCTCCCGTGGACACTGTCCCAGGAGAGGCTCTGGGAGAAGGACTCTCCCCAAGGCAGCTGTGGATAATGAGAGATGGTTGGGCTACAAAGGGAATAGCTGGCCCTCACACCTGCCTATAGCTTTACTAGATTCTCAGTTACATTCCCAATGAACTAACGATGGAACGAACTAACAATGGGTGTGCGTGCTGCAGAAATAGGGGGCGACCCTGATTCCCTTCCATTGCCTTTGTTGAGGGAAAGGTGGCTGTTCTGATGGCGTTCACGCTCCACTACAGCGACGGATGGCTTTGGTTAGCGAGCAGACCATGCGGAAAAGGGGCCATTCTCTTACATTCCCACCCAAGTGCCTCCTCTGCTCCGCGTACAGCACCTCAGGCAGGCACCAAAATGCTGTTGCTTTTCTAACCTTCCCTTTCTCAATAAAGTCATACTGAATTGCCGAGCTGCTCGGGTCTCGTCGTGTCACGTCATGTGTAGGAACGAGGACGGGCCTTGTGGGACCTGGAAGGGACAGGGGCACAATGGCCAAGGGTACGGTAAAGCAAAATAGCCTGAAGTTTGCTGTGCAGTGTCTTTTAAAGTGTTTCAGACACTGGGCTGTAGTTGGCTCAATGGAGCAGAGCTGAAAGAGTGCATTTCTTCAATCTAAGACACATGCTCAGCCTGGAACCGATCCCTGGGACAGGCAACCATGAAGTGCTCACGAAGGAGTTTTTGCTGTAGAATGGTGTGCATTTGTAACCTAGGCAATGGCTGCTTGTAGCAATATTTAGCACCAGGTTAGCGTGCACAGGCAGTCAGGCAGCTGGTGTTCAGGTGCCGTGGTTTCAGATATAAATGACGACGGTGTTTGTCAGATTTTATGAAGCCATGAGGAGAGAGAGTCTCTTGTCTCAACAAGGGTGACCCGGAAAGGCGTGTAAAGAAAGAGTTGGCCTTGCCAGCCAATACGCACGGTTGAGCGAGAGGAAAGAAGAGCTGGTGACGCAAGAGGAAGCAAGAACAAGACAAAGATTTGAAAGAATGCAAACCCAAGGAAAGGAACTGTGAAGAAAAATGGAAGGTAAAATAAAGGCCTTTAATAATGGGGATTAGCTGCGCAAAGTATTAGAATTTCACTAGTTTGTACGCACACCCAAGACCCCCTTGCTTATTTGTAAATATTATTACTGCAGGAGACTCTAGAGCCTCAGCCTGGGTCAGGGCCTCATTGTGCCAGGCACTGTACAAACACATAGAAGAGACACTTCCAGCTTCAATTAGCTTACTGCCTAAATGAGCAAAGAAACACACACAGCTAATGACTGCTGCTGCCTCACACTGTAGGCTTCATTCATTCCCCAGCTGGCGTTTAGTTGTGCTGAGAACACGTCTGGGGCTCCATTGTGTGTGAATAGCACTACCAGAACAAACTAGCACCAACGCAGCAGCAGCTGAACAGAGCAGCATGCTGGTCAGGCTTTACTTTGCTACAGTGATTAAGGCTTTGTAATCTCAGATCTCCTTATGGGGCTGATCCAAAACTCACTGGAGTCTTTCCATTCACCTCAATGGGCTTTAGATCTGGAGCTAAAAAATCCGCCTGCTATTAAATGTTCTGTGCCAAGCAGCTGGGTGTCTACTGATTATGGGGCAGGCGGGTTACTGAAGCATGAAAAAAGAAGGTTCTGTGGAAGAGAACATAAGAACGGCCGTACTGGGTCAGACCAAAGGTCCATCTAGCCCAGTTATCCTGTCTACCGACAGTGGCCAATGCCAGGTGCCCCAGAGGGAGTGAACCTAACAGGCAATGATCAAGTGATCTTTCTCCTGCCATCCATCTCCACCCTCTGACAAACAGAGTCAAGGGACACCATTCCTTACCCATCCTGGCTAATAGCCATTAATGGCCTTAACCTCCATGAATTTATCCAGTTCTCTTTTAAACGCTGTTATAGTCCTAGCCTTCACAACCTCCTCAGGCAAGGAGTTCCACAAGTTGACTGTGCGCTGTGTGAAGAAAAGCTTCCTTTTATTTGTTTTAAACCTGCTGCCTATTAATTTCATTTGGTGACCCCTAGTTCTTGTATTATGGGAATAAGTAAATAACTTTTCCTTATCTACTTTCTCCACATCACTCATAATTTTATATACCTCTATCATATCCCCCTTAGTCTCCTCTTTTCCAAGCTGAAAAGTCCTAGCCTCTTTAATCTCTCCTCATATGGGACCCTCTCCAAACCCCTAATCATTTTAGTTGCCCTTCTCTGAACCTTTTCTAGTGCCAGTATATCTTTTTTGAGATGAGGAGACCACATCTGTACACAGTATTCAAGATGTGGGCGTACCATCGATTTATATAAGGGCAATAATATATTCTCCGTCTTATTCTCTATCCCCTTTTTAATGATTCCTAACATCCTGTTTGCTTTTTTGACCGCCTCTGCACACTGGGTAGACATCTTCAGAGAACTATCCACGATGACTCCAAGATCTTTTTCCTGATTTGTTGTAGCTAAATTAGCCCCCATCATATTGTATGTATAGTTGGGGTTATTTTTTCCAATGTGCATTACTTTACATTTATCCACATTAAATTTCATTTGCCATTTTGTTGCCCAATCACTTAGTTTTGTGAGATCTTTTTGAAGTTCTTCACAGTCTGCTTTGGTCTTAACTATCTTGAGCAGTTTAGTATCATCTACAAACTTTGCCACCTCACTTTTTACCCCTTTCTCCAGATCATTTATGAATAAGTTGAATAGGATTGGTCCGAGGACTGACCCATGGGGAACACCACTTGTTACCCCTCTCCATTCTGAGAATTTACCATTAAATCCTACCCTTTGTTCCCTGTCTTTTAACCAGTTCTCAATCCATGAAGGGACCTTCCCTTTTATCCCATGACAACTTAATTTACGTAAGAGCCTTTGGTGAGGGACCTTGTCAAAGGCTTTCTGGAAATCTAAATACACTATGTCCACGGGATCCCCCTTGTCCACATGTTTGTTTACCCCTTCAAAGAACTCTAATAGATTAGTAAGACACAATTTCCCTTTAGAGAAACCATGTTGACTTTTGCCCAACAATTTATGTTCTTCTATGTGTCTGACAATTTTATTCTTTACTATTGTTTCGACTAATTTGCCCGGTACCGACGTTAGACTTACTGGTCTGTAATTGCCGGGATCACCTCTAGAGCCCTTTTTAAATATTGGCTTTACATTAGCTATCTTCCAGTCGTTGGGTACAGAAGCCGATTTAAAGGACAGGTTACAAACCCTAGTTAATAGTGCCGCAATTTCACATTTGAGTTCTTTCAGAACTCTTGGGTGAATGCCATCTGGTCCCGGTGACTTGTTAATGTTAAGTTTATCAATTAATTCCAAAACCTCCTCGCGTGACACTTCAATCTGTGACAATTCCTCAGATTTGTCACCTACAAAAGCTGGCTCAGGTTTGGGAACCTCCCTAACATCCTCAGCCGTGAAGACTGAAGCAAAGAATTTGTTTAGTTTCTCCGCAATGACTTTATCGTCTTTAAGCGCTCCTTTTCTATCTCTATCATCGAGGGGCCCCACTGGCTGTTTAGCAGGCTTCCTGCTTCTGATGTACTTAAAAAACATTTTGTTATTACCTTTGGAGTTTTTGGCTAGCCGTTCTTCAAACTCCTCTTTGGCTTTTCTTATTACATTTTTACACTTAATTTGGCAGTGTTTATGCTCCTTTCTATTTACCTCACTAGAAGGGGGAGGGATAGCTCAGTGGTTTGAGCATTGGCCTGCTAAACCCAGGGTTGTGAGTTCAATCTTTGAGGGGGCCACTTAGGGATCTGGGGCAAAATCAGTACTTGGTCCTGCTAGTGAAAGCAGGGGGCTGGACTCGATGACCTTTCAAGGTCCCTTCCAGTTCTAGGAGATAGGATATCTCCATTAATTATTATAAATTTGACTTCCACTTTTTAAAGGAAGTCTTTTAATCTCTTACTGCTTCTTTTACATGGTTGTTAAGCCACAGTGCCTCTTTTTTAGTTTTTTTACCATGTTTCTTAATTTGGGGTATACATTTAAGTTGGGCCTCTATTATGGTGTCTTTAAAAAGCGCCCATGCAGCTTGCAGGGATTTCACTTTAGTCACTGTACCTTTTAATTTCTGTTTAACTAACCCCCTCATTTTTGCATAGTTCCCCTTTTTGAAATTAAATGCCACAGTGTTGGGCTGTGTAAGCAGTGCTGCCAATTATTAAGGTTGCCTGATACTTCCCGTTACAAGACCCTGTTTTCACTTCTTTATAACTTTGCCAAACTTCAGCTGTTAGGCGTGAAATCTTCCTTGCCAAGGCTGCCGCGTGTCTGCCTCAGGCTGAATTTCTTTGGAAAATTTCAGCCAAAACAGTTCAGCCATTCCCAAGAATGAGCTTTGAGAAAAATGTGTTGTTTTGCCCATATTAAAAGCAATCTGGTGAGCTTTTCTTGGAACCGCTCTAGCATTTCAAAGTGCTGACCACACACTGTGTGCACCAGCCTCACAGAGTGACTGAGCATGCTTCAGCCCACCGCTACAGGGCCGATAGGCCTTTTCCTGTAATTGCTGCTTCCAGCTGCGGTAGGATGGGGCCGGGCATAGGAACTGAGGGCAGGGAGTCTCTCAATGAACCCCCCTGATGGCCCCCAGGCAATGTGGAGGAAGCCATCTGATTCGAATGCAGAAAGGACAAAAGCCAGATCAGGGGAAGGGAGAAAAGTAGCTTGGGACAAGAAGTCTGGTGAGACTGGGACTGGAGGGGGAGAGAGAAACTGGGACTGGCTGCACAAGGAGTTTGAATATTAACACCCAGTCACAGCTGCTTTCCTTACTCTTACTGTATAGTAGGTATAAAGGGGTCAGGGCTTTGAATATGGGGTCACCAAGAGGAGACATTTGAGACACACAGAGCTAGGGGCTAGTGCACTGGGCGCAGGGCCAGCTCCAGGGTTTTTGCCGCCCCAAGCGGCGCAAAAAAAAAAACCAAAATTGCGGCGGCAATTAGGCGGAAGGTCCTTCGCGCCGAGCGGGAGTGAGAGACCATCCGCCGAATTGCCGCTGAATAGCTGGACGTGCCGCCCCTCTCCGGAGTGGCCGCCCCAAGCACCTGCTTGGCAAGCTGGTGCCTGGAGCCGGCCCTGACTGGGCGGGCCTGCTGCTGGCCCAGCCGGTTCTGGGCATTGCTTTTTAGCTCCAGACACATTCCCTTTCCTCTCCCCGATCCCAGCAAGCCGTGGCTCAGCGCAGCACCCCCAGCTGGGAATACACAAGGCAGGCCAACCACCAACCCCTCCCACTCTCCCCACATGTCAGCAAGCCACTGACCCCACAATCGGACTATTTCTCTGGCAGCTCGGTGTTGCTAGGCAATGCTTTAGCCCCTCCTTCTTCTTCTGGTTTGGGCCAGTGATCATCTTGACTAGCCTCTTACGCTGTCTAGCTGCGTAGGTCCTTCTATGGCCCCTCTCCGAAGTGTGTGAGCATCTCATACACATTGAGGGATTCATCAGCACAAACCCCCTTCTCATTTCACTGCAAGATTCAAAGGCTCGTCGAGAGGATAGCAGCATCCTGCCTTCAGAAGGCCATTAACCCAGGATATATGGGGGCACGGCCCTCTAGGGGCAATTTTCAAGACAGCAAGGTCAGGGGAGAAGGAGCAGAATATGTTAGACTAATAGCAGCAAGACTGAGCACAAGTACTGAGCAGGACACAAATATAGTTGATTAATCAGTTTAACGACTGTAGTTCCAGTACATTACAGCTTCTGCGTTCTTCTATCTATCCGTCCATCCAAGATTTTAGTGCCCAGCTTACGATGGGGCATAATCAATACATCCTGGATCAGGCACATTTTTCTCTGCGTGTCAAACCATATTTCCATATCTCACAGGCCGTTACCCAGCAGTTGTCTATTTTCCTTATCTTGCCTTTCCATCTACTAATCGGGGCTGATTTAGGGCTGTTGTTCTTGGCTCGTAGTAATGGAGAGAAAATCAGATTGTCTGTTTCCACCAAGAGGAGGAAATTAAATGGAGGAATCAGTGAACTCCTGCAGCTGAACCCACTTTACACACCATCTATGGCTTTGCTAAGGGAATTTGTTCTCCGAC
Source organism: Terrapene triunguis (assembly GCF_002925995.2). Lineage (NCBI taxonomy): Eukaryota > Metazoa > Chordata > Testudines > Emydidae > Terrapene > Terrapene triunguis. Next base: position 687,695 of record NW_020665188.1, on the reverse strand, counting down.
AAATTGCAAACTCTGTCCCCGTCAGAAAGCGTCAAGAGCTGCAGCCCTGTACTAAACGGAGGCTCAGATACATTGTTTCTGCAAGTGAGGTGGAAATGGTTTGTATTCTAACAGAGAGGGAACTGGTGTTTTCATGGATTTCCAAAATGTCCCCCGCACACACAGTTATCACTGCGGCAGTGCCTTCCCGGGGGCTGGGAGTTTTGTAATACTCCAGCTTCATACAGAAATTGTATGAAATAGGCTTGCTGGAGGAGTTGTTTTTCCTTACAGCAGTGCCTAGGTTCATTACATTTTTCATTACATCAGTGCCTTGGCTAAGATCCAGTTCCCATTGTGCTAGGGGCTGCACAGACACCTAGTGAGAGATGGTCCCTGCAGAGAGGCAGGACATGGTTTGCCCAAGGTCCACAAAGCAGATCAGCAGCAGCGCCTGTAGAGTACCCCGGTGCCCTGACTGCCAGGTCAGTGCTGTATGCCCAAGGGTCTAGACCATGCTGTGTGTGCCAAGTATGTACATAACCCTCAGTCCAGCAGAGAACTCCGGGTGTGTGAGTAGTCCCAGTCTGGGAAAGGAAGAACCAGTTCCCCCATGGGGGAAGGGATGGTGTCCTATGTGGGCGTGGTGATGGGGACACTAAGCTGTTTTGCCAAGCAGGGTTCAGTGAGAGCCCTCTCACAGATCACCCAGCAGCTGCAGGAAATATGGCACTGGATGGAGACAAAGGGTGGTCAGCTTCCCTAGGCTTCCTTCAGACTCTGCTTGGGAGGACAGACTAGGGTGCTAGGAAGGGGGGATGGAGCCATTTGGGGGTCATTCCCTGGGGTGTGCTGAGAACTGTTCCACTGGAGAGTTGCCAATTCTGAGCAATGACCTAAGCCTAGCCCCGCAGTTGAGACAGCGAGGGTGGAGCAGCTATCCCTGGGCTCCCACCCACTACAGAGGTGCCAGGAACCCTCATGTCACCACAGCATCTGACTCAAGTGTGAAACTGGCAGAACTGTGCAATGACCCCCCCTGCATGCATCCCATGTTCGGAAGGACCATGGGACCTCCAGGTCTAAGCCTAGACTGCCTGAGCCAAAGGTCAGTTAGTTTACTCAGAAACCTCTCTATACAGCCCCACCCCTAGAGTGGGCCAGAAATTCATGCCATGTTATACACTCGAGGCAGCTTGTCCTGAGCATAGGAGACCCACAGCATTTCAACTCCCTGTCCAGGCCACTACTCATAAGGACAGCCCTGGGGGGCCACCTGCAGGGATTGAACCTGGGGCCTCAGCATCTGAACCCACCACTGCTCAAGGGGGTGCCTCTGAAACAGGGTTCTCACAGGGCCTGTACCACCCTGTACCAGCTCTCCCTGGTGGATGCTCACCAGACTGCTGTACCCAGACCAACCCGCTGATCCCACATGCTCTGGCTTGCAGGGTCTGGGCAGACCAAGAGCCTTGCTTATTTCCTCCATATTGAGGACCCCCCTGTGCAGCTTGTAACTCATGCACCTCTCACCCTCTGGGCAACCGTGAGCCCTGGCAGCCACAAGCCCTGACAAATAAAACGGAACAAGTGCTGCTGATGCATCTAACAAAAATTGTGAGCAAGAGATTCCACCACTTTCCAGCTCACGTGTATGAAGCATAGTTGGACACTCAACTAAATAGCAGTCCGGTTGCCCTACCTCCTGGGGCCGTAGCCTGCACTCAGGGCCCTATTGCACGAGGTGCTGTATAAACCCAGAGGACAGTCTCTGCTCCAGAGAGCTGCCGATCAACCTAAGCAAGAGAGCCAAAGGATGGATGGATTGTTACCCCCCATTGTACGGCTGGGGAACTGATGCCAAAGTGATAGGTGAGTAGCCCCAGGCCCCACGGGCAGACTGTGGCAGCCTTACCAAAGAGATAATGGCAGGGCTTGGGCCCCAATTGGGCTGGCAGGAACTGGATGGGGCGAGGGCATGGTGGGACAGTGCTGTGTCACCCTGTGCCACTATAGCTTTTCTTTCTTCTTTGGCAACAGGGAAACCCCCACATGGCCTGAAGATTGTTCCCACATTAAAACCAGTCACATTTCCAAGACTGAGTGCTTGCTCCTTCGCTATCCACTATGGGACGCTCCGGTGACCAGCCAGAGCCCCTTCACAGGGCCATGACTGGCCAGCGATGAGGCAGCTTCTCAGGCTGGCCTTTGCGGGTTAGATTCTCCTCCAGGGATGTGTGCATGAGAAAACAGCTCAGCCACTGCCGATGGGGCTGTCCTGGGCTCTTGACCACCTTTGGAGGCTGAGTCCTTCCAGCAGCCGTGTGGTTTGGAGCACCCTAGATGCAATCATAGCCACATGCCTACACACCGCCCTTCCACGTGCAGGGACAGACCGAGCTGTTGGCGTTTAGCGTAGCTGGAGCTCTGCTGCACTCCGACAGCTGTCCACACCTAGGGTCCGGGCCCCTTCAGCCCACCTAGCTGGCTGGGGTCCACTAGCACCACTTGGGCTCCTGGACGCACACCCGCGCTGTGTGGCACTGAAAGAGTTACACCGGTTTGTAATGCCCACGGTGCTCCACAGCCACTTAGTCTCCTTCATTCCAGCAGCCGTCCGCAGGGGCTGTGTAAGAAGCTTGCATTGAGGCAGTCGGCACCAGCGGCCACTGGGGCACGTGCCTAGAGCCGCTGGGCTGTGATACTCACACAGGCTCTGTCACAGAGAGACGGGTGCCTGGGATGCGGCTATGCCTGTCTCCTCATTAGTAGAGAAACTGCTTTAGAGATGCACGCTGCAGCCAGGGGCTCCAGGCTGCTCACTAGTCCGCTCCAAACACACCAAGTTTCTGCTCAGAACAGGACCAGGAACTTCACCACACTAGGTCCTGGCAGCCAATCCTTGGCCACCCACTGGTCATTGTTAGCACGGCTTGTTCCCTCTCAGGAGCGAGGACTGTAATGAGTGCACCAGGCACCATTCTGTGCCATTCACACTTGGGTGGAATGTTGCTGGGCCGCTCCTCAGCTGGCATAGGCTGGCACAGCCCCAATGGAGGTGTAGCCCAATAACTGTCCCCTTGGCTGCGGGCTGGAGGCAGCCTCGCACATGCTCTGTTAGCAGAGGCATCCATCTGCCAGCTGAGCGAACCACGTAGGCAGCCTGCCTCTTAATGCAACTCTTTTACCAGTACCCATGCAGCTCCCACAGCTCATCTCTGGCATCTCGTATGCAAAGTCCCTGAAATTTCTGCTCATCTCTCACCCTAGCTGGGGTCACTTGTCTTCTGAGAGCTTGATCATACATGGGCCCAGCATGTTCCCTGCGCCTGCATTACCACCTTCTGGGCACAGTATGGCATATGCCCAGTTAATGCCTGGGCGTGAGCATGTGGCAGCTCATTGAAGGGTACCCTGAACTGCATGCTACCATATTGAGCTCCATATGACCATACCATACAACCCCTCGGCCAAGCAAAAAAGAGGAAAAAAGAAAACCTCCGCCAGCCAATTATCAGCAGAGCTCAAACAACCGGCCAATCAGAGAGAGCAGAGAAAAAAAGTGGACCAGCTGAGTGCCCCCTGCAAATTGTGCTTGCTCTGGGTGCCTGCCCTTGCTTGCCCACCCCTGGCTAGGGTCCTGCACACCGGGGGCTTTGCTGGAGAGGTCCACAGTGGGAGTGTGTTGGGGGACGGGGGGGTGTGTCCGGCTAAGCTGGTTTGGCACATGTGGAACCCAGCCCCTCATTCCAGAGCGCTCTCAGCTCTGCTCCTCCCCAGCACGGAGGAGGGTTTGCCCACCTGGCCACTGGCTAGTACTTAATAGCATCATCCCATCGCACTCACAGGGCAGAACATGCCAGAGCCAGGCACATAAGACTTGCAAATCAGCTCAGGCTGAGGGCCCCTTAGGCCAGTGTCCCATCTGTGCTGGTGGTCAGCGCCGGCTGCGTTCAAGGAAGGCACAAGAATCACTTTAACAGGCAACTGGGGACTAACCTGAGCAGTGAGCAAGCGTCTTGCTGAACTCAGGCAGCGCGAGGCTGGTTTCTCACCTGGTACCAGGCCTGGATTAATCAACGGGCACTCACTGCCCGTGCTCAGGGCTCCCATCTGATGTCCCTGGACTGCTGGGGAAAAACAGTAACCCAAGTGGTGCTGCGACCCCAGGGCGCCACTCACTCCGATTTGGCCCAGCAGCCCATGAGTGGTGCAGGGCTCTGTGGGTACAGGGCTGTGGGAGTGCGGGATGGGCCGTGGGCACTAGTGGAGGGGGGCCAGGCAGGGGCAGCCCCAGTCTGGTGGGGATGTTGGGGGGCTGTGGAGTGCGGGTTTGGAGGTGTGAGGGGGTGGTGGAGTGGTGGGGGTGAGTGGGGGATGTTGGGGGTTGTGGAGTGGGGGGATTGGGGTGCGAGAAGGGTGCCGGGCTGAGTTCTGGGGGCTGTGGGGAGAATTGGGATGTTGGGGGCAGATGGAGCATTGTGGGGGTAATGGAAGAGGTTGGGTGGGTTGTTGGGGGCTGGGGACTGGGGTTGCAGGGTTGGGTTGCTGGGTTGGGTTGGGGGGCTGTCAGGGTAAATGGGGCTGAGGGAGATTGTTGGGGTATATGGGCTGGGAGGGCATGCAGGAGTGCAAGAGAGGGGTGGCTGGGCCAAACCTGAGTGGTGCTGTGCCCTGGTGCTCACCTCCTCCTCCCAGACCATAACCACTAACCATCCAAAGGCTCACACCGGCTGGTAGGCGCTGGCACGGGCATCCCAATGACATTCTGCCTAGACATTCCCTGTGGGGACTCCAATTTTCATAGCACACAGGGCCCCGCATTTCTTTACCCTGGGCCTGCCTGCAGCAGGAGGGGTTCTCGCTCTTATCCATTCAGCCCTAGCAACGTAGCTGTGCCGGCTCTCGGTCTACGTGGACACAGCCCCCCTGCATGCTACGCTCTAGCCAAAGTACCCCCAGGCGGCACTGAGACGGCAGGAACAGCTGGTGGCAGCTACATACCAAAACCACCCTGGGGGGAGGCAGTCTGGCCTAGTGCCGAGGGCACAGGGCTGGAGCCTGAAGGGCTGCGTTCTAGTCCCAGCTGTGCCGATCCCTTGGAGCAGATCACCCACCTGTCCATCCCTCTGCACCTGCCACCCCGGGGCCAGCTCGACCCTGAGGCTGGAGGGCGTTCATGGGGGGCAGCTGCAGTTCAGGGGGTGGCTTGAGGTTCTGGATCCCACGTCATCCCATATAGATTCTGGACAGGGACGCGACCAGAAGGCTCCTACGGAGGGGGCCCAGGACTCTCCCTCCTGCTCTGGTCCAGCTCTCGCCCCACACTCTCTCCCAGCCCCTCCCCTCACTGGCACTCTCCCCCTGTCCCCAGAGCCAAAACCACTCCCCTCCTGCTGCCCCACACCCATCTCTGAGCTCCCCCCTGCACCCAGCCCTGTGCCACGCCCAGACCTGAGCGCAAGGGAGGCAGTTAGCCTGAAGAGCACCATCCCCAACAGCAGCCAGGCAGTTCTGGGAGCCTCCAACCCAGCCACCTTCTGCACCTCTGCTTCCCCAGGAAGCACCAAAAGCTGGACCCACCCCTCCCAGGGGCTGCAGGGTCCTGGTGCCCCCTGCCCCACTTCTCCCCAGGGTCTGGGAGTGGCCACAGGTGCCAGGACTGCAAAGAGGGATGGGGGAAGCAGGCATGAGGGGGGTTGCAACGCCACTCAATTTTGGCCTAGCTGCCCCGAGTGGCTGGCCAAATTTCCAGCTCCTGTCAGGGGTCAACGTGGGGGGGGGGAGCCCTCTACCCCCTCCCCTTTGTTACATCCCTGCCTCTATAACAATTTAGCTAGTGCATGTTCTGGGCAACTCATCTTCAGGACCCACAGCATCTAATTGCAATAGACTTCTAAAACCTGGAGTCAGACAAATTGCTAGTTGCAGACGCAGCCGCTTGTCACAGTCGTAGTTTACATGTAGCAATGAAATAGCCCCATGCGGCGCTACGACCCAGGAGGTGGGAAAATAACCAATGGAAAACCAAGGGAAAACATGTCTGAGCTTTTTTTTTTACTGTCTGAGCAAGGCAAAAGCGTCAGGCTTTTATGGTGAGCTGAACCCAAACCGTTCCCTTGGATTCGATTTGCGTCTGCTAATTGAATCGTCTAGTCCCCGTGGCAGGACTGTAAAATACAGTCTGCCCATTTGTCAGGGGCGGGAAGGGAAGATGAAATATAACCAGGGCACTGAGCTTTGGCGCCAGTTGAAACGGCTGCATGAGTTGTTCTGGGACGGTAATTGGAGGTGGGGGAAGGACGGACGGGGAGTGTGCTGTGGAGGGCAGCGGGCGGTGGGCACAGTGGGATGCACGCTTTGAGGACAGTCCTTTCTCAGCTGGAGCATTCGAAATGTTCTTTGCAGCTGGCTGGAAAGCACGGCTCTAAACCAGACATTACTGCTTAGGAAAGCCTGACTCAGCCACTCCGTGACACATTGGGATCCAGCCTCGCCCAAAGTCCTGGACTCCCTCCTGGCCATCTCTGCTCTCCTCCCTTTCCCAGGCGATACGGACATAGTTGAGGGAGGGATACAGCTCAGGGACTGAACCAGAGCGATCCCTCTCCTCATGTGGTAGCCCTTAGGAGGCTGGAGTTTCCAGGCAGAGAAGCATTCAAAGGAGCAGACTGGGGAGATATCCCAGCTTTGTCGGTGGGTGTCCGACCCCTGGGAAGAAGACAGGGTAGGATTATAGGCTAAGGCCATGTCCACACTACAGCCGCTAAGCACAGCTCTGGTGCTGCGGCTGTGCTGTTATAGCACCATAGACTTGTCCTATCCCCATCCATGCAGTTACTCCACCTCTCCGGGAGGCAGGAGCTAGGCCAATGGAAGAATACTTCCATCAACTGAACCGCGTCTACACGAGCGGCTAAGTCACCGGAACTACCGCGCACCACGTTTCACTGCCCTGCGCACTGTAGCTAGGTTGATCTAATTTCTAAACGTAGCCCAGGTCTAGGCAAGAGAGGGGGGAACCAGTCGCTGGCTGGGTTTGGGGCGTATGACGGGGAAATGGAAAGGGATCGGTGTGGGGCCAGTTTTAGTGGGCGTGGAATCACATGGCAGCGTGTGAAGGCAAGGCAGGCACTTGGCAGTGGGGCCCTAGCTAAGATGGCAGTGGGTTTCCAGGCTCTAGCAGTGCAACCAGCAGCAGTGGTCCTATCACTCATTATACACACCCTGAGCACCGGGCAGAATGGGTATCACAGCTATTCTGGAGCGAGCCAGGCAGCTGGGACAGGGCTGGGGCTACCAGGAGAGACCTGGAGCTGAGAGCTGGTCTAGTCAAGGCTCATTCTCTCAGCGCGATTTCCCGCAGCCATTGTCGGCTGTGTGCTAAAGGCCGAGTGCTGCAGGCAGGACGAGGAACTGTGAGAAACAGACGTAACCCTGCCAAGAGCCCTCCAGCCTCAGCCGGCCGAAATAGCCCTGCAGTCCGGGGGTGCTGGCTGGGGGCACAGGAGAAGGCATTTGTACTTGTGATGTGAGCGAGGCAGGGGCAGGGTCTCTGAGCCAAAAGCCGCATTCACCTCCCCACTGTGCCCCAGCAGCATGAAATACATGCTCCAGTTTAGATTCCAAAGCCGGCAGCTAAGGGGAAGGCTGGGTTTGGCTGTGAAGCACAAATGGGTTTTTCCTCAGTCTTTGTCCGTTGTCTTCAGCCCATGCACTGGTGGCCCGGGGGCCGGCACAGCCCTTTCTGCCCATGCACTGGGGGCCCGGGGCCCGGCCCAGCCTCTTCTGCTCATGCACTAGGAGGCTGGGGGCTGGCACAGCCCCTTCAGCTCACACACTGGGGGTTTGGGGACTGGCACAGCCCCTTCTGCCCACACACTGGGGGTTTGGGGACTCGCACAGCCCCTTCTGC
>NW_020665188.1:679597-679791 GCF_002925995.2 Terrapene triunguis | reverse complement strand
TTCTGCCCACACACTGGGGGTTTGGGGACTCGCACAGCCCCTTCTGCTCACACACTGGGGCCTTAGGGGCCGGCACAGCCCCTTCTGCTCGAGCACTAGGGGCCCAGGGACCAGCACAGCCCCTTCTGCCCATGCACTGGGGACCCAGGGGCTGGCACAGCCCCTTCTGCCCATGCACTGGGGACCCGGGGCTG
>NW_020665188.1:667608-679587 GCF_002925995.2 Terrapene triunguis | reverse complement strand
GGGGCTGGCACAGCCCCTTCTGCCCATGCACTGGGGACCCGGGGCTGGCACAGCCCCTTCTGCCCATGCACTAGGGGTCCGAGGGCCCCTTCTTATTTAGTCTTGCCCCATATTTTCTGCAGTATTTGTCCCCTCATCAGGACTCCTTCATCAGAATCTCTGTTCCTGGTGCTCCCGTCTCTCTAGGGGAATCCCCCCTTGGAGCACACTGGGGCTCCCCCAGAAGCACTCCCCAATGTGGGGGAGGACAATGGTCTTATGTTCATACAGGGCTTCTTCCCAAATCATCCTCAAGTGGTTCCATGCAGCCCCCCTGGAGAAAACGGGCCGGTTGTTTCAGAGCACTTAGTGCTGATGCCCGGGGGTGGCTCATTAGAGTGCAGCTTCTTTCCCCTCTAGCTCACACCCCAATTGTCTCCCCATGCTCCCCTCATATGCCCCTGCCGCCCGCATGTCCCCTCTCCTGGTGCTCAGCCTCCCAGAGCTGCTGCTTGGTGCACCAGGGGAGCCGGAGCGGGCCGGCTGGGGCTGTGATTAATAATGGTGATAACTCCATGCATACTCAGGGTTCAAAGGGGGCTCTGTCTCTAAGCCTACGGTGTGGTAGGCCTCTGGTTGGTTAAGCAGAGGACCCCAAAGAAGGAAGAGAAAAACAGGACAAAATTGCAACTGGAGCATTTTGCAACGTTCCCTCTGTGACTGTGAGTGAATATCTCACTAAAACAATTAAACAGACGCTTCCACGGGAAAATGACTTCACCAGATTGGGGGGCAAGGGGCCAATGGTGCGAGGGTGATTTCCACCAGCTGAGGATCTGCCCCGCTACTCTAATGACTAAAATCCCTCTAAGTGCAAATCTCAGTGCAGCTGTAACTGTGGAACTGCCACCACTGCCTCCATCATTGTAAGTGATAAATCATTACATCTCCATCTATCCCGCATGGTTGTAAAATATACCTATTGATTTCTGCAATATAAACACGTCACTTACAGGAAATGCCTGGAAACAACAACAATGGGAGGAGGTTAGACAGACACTGCACGCCGCCTCAGGATTACAGGCAGGTGGGCATGGAAACAAGAATCAATACACCTTGGAGGACATGGGCAGCATTACTGGAGGACATAACCATGCAAGGCTTGTGCATCAGACCAATCCAATGGAGGCTGGACACGCCTCAGAGCCGGTGTTCTCACCCGCTGGGGTCTGCTGCAGAGTGAGCTAGCAGATGGCTGCCTAGGATGGGTTTGAACGTAGAACTAGATCGTGCCCTCGGACCATCTCCACTGCTGCATGTTATCCGAGCTCAGAACGGCACCAGCCTGACAGCCGCCATCTGGCTCAAGCCATAGCTGGGCTTGCTTGGTGCCCCGGCCAGCTCCTCGATCGAGAAATGGGAAAGGTGCCATAGAACCACTTTCCCTGTCTGTCCAGGTCCTGCGCAGAGCACAGCTCAACCAACCCCAGGGATTTGGCACTGAGGCTCTTCTTGTCTCGGCTTCAGACTTTCCCAGCATTCCTGAGTTGGCGTATTTCCTGCAGGGGGATAATTCTAGCCTGGGCAGAGCCAGACAAGTTGCTTCTTTGCCTGGGTTTGCCCCGCTCCTGGCAGCAAACAGACATCACTGAATAGCTGATCAGACGGTTTTCAGCTTCAGCACCTTGGAGAGTGGTTCCCTGGCACTCGAGTACATGAGGTAGGAGCCCGCCGTTGTGTGAAACGCTTCCCAGTCTCGACAGCCAAACGTCGGAAGACGATGAACCGCTACGAAGCCTTCATACCCTTGCCACCTGCAGCACAGAGGATATGCATTAATATCCACAGCCTGGGCTTGCATCTCCACTGGGCACCTCCCCACGCTAGTGACTCTGAAGGGCTGTCTACGCTGCAGTCAGCGGTGGGACTGCAGCCGGTGTAGATGCACCCGAGCTAGCTCTGACCTAGCTAGCTCCAATAACAGCAGCAGCGAAGCCGCTGCAGCATGGGCCGAGCTACCTAGATCAAAGCTAGCTCAGGTATGTCCGCGCGTGCTGCAGTCACACCTCTGACTGCAGCCTAGACAGAACCTCGCTAGTTCAAACTGGCAGAAATGTTGTCCCGCAAAGATACATTGGCTAGATAGAGAAATGCCCCTCCCAGCCCCCATCACTCCATTGCAAGCTTCCTTATCTGGAAGGGCTGCAACTGGAACCGAACTAGAGGAAGATCCCGCTGCTCGAGGCTTGGTGCTATAGTAGGTCTCTCCCCGTCAGGGATGTTTTGTGTAGTAGCAGACACTGGATTCATTCCCAGTCTGAATAGCTTCATAGCTCTGCCCCCCCTACAGACAATGAGGCACTGATGACTGGTCATGAGATACTGAACCTTTTCCCTCTAGGCTGGTGGTTGAAAAGGCACCCAGTAGTGACCTAGAATGATCACCTGATGGCTGGGTGGGGTGGCCTATGGGAAATGGATTTGGTGGCCTCAGTCCAGGCCCTAGTGGACAGGGTCAGCACCACCCCACAGGTCACTGAGAGCAGGCGGGCAGGCTCAGCAAAGGTCAACGGGCAGCCCAGCCATGGAGACTCTAGCCCTGGTGGTGGCACCTCCCGGTCAGGATTGCAGTGGGGCAGCACACAGAGCTCGCGGGGCTGCTGCCCACACAGCACTGGTCCCCAGCCCGACAGAGGCCTGCAGGATGCTCGCTCGGGTACATTTTACCAGTTCTGCATCCACTGTGAAAAGCCTGAAGAGAAAGGCCTCTTATGGGGTCCCCTCTAATCACTGTCCGTGGGCACTGAACCCAACACATCAATTGGCCACAAGAGAGCAGTGGAAGGTGCTGTGTCTCTCCTTCTCTCCCTGCCTCCTCCTTTGGGTCCATTGCCTTGTTTTGCTGCTTTTGGCTGAAATGGCCCAGCTCTGCATGGGTTAGAAAGATGCTTGCTTTGTACTAGGGCCCATTCAGAGGTATGGATCTGCAATCGGGTAATGAGAGTAAAAGGAAAGGGTGGAATAACTTCCCCTGTACATTTCCTGCTTGCTCTGCTTCTGGGCCACCTGCCCCCATGCAGAGCAGCCCACATCCTGAGGAGGCAGAGCAGGGTGACAGGATGAAGTGAATCACTCCAGCCTTCCAAGCCGTCTCTCTCTGCATTTCCTCTGGCCCTTGACTGCAGACAATTGACAGTGCCTCTCCAACTGCCTGTGGCTCTAAGATGGGGCCACGCTGCTCGGGCATCATTACCTGTATATAATACTGTTCACAGAGAAGGTGAATCCGTCAAAGGAGTTTGCTACCACCAGAAAATAATCTTCTCCCACTGAAAAGAATTCCCAGTCCAGAGCACTGTGATAGGGAGCAAGCACACAGATGGGTCATTAGAACCATCCCTAGAGAGGCTCACCAGGTCCCTTCAGGGCACCAGCCTGCATCCGGCCCAGGGCAGCACAGAGACACAAAGCTGTTACCATCTGCTGGCCATTTCCTGGGCTTTGTGATGAGTTGGTGGCTCCAGTCCAGTTCCTAGTGTCCCCGGGAGAAAGGCCATGACCACAGCTGGCATGGAGTGGCCGCGGCAGCAGGAGGGGATGATGGGTATAAAGTACCTTCCTCCAAACAGGGATGGTCTCCCCAGGTCGGGGTGGAGGCACATTGGTGGGACAGTTTGCTGTGCCACTGCCCACAATGCACCTGTTTTGTGGATAAATAGCTGCTAATTCAGCCCTTTCTACAAGCACTTCATTCATAGCAAGTCTGGCCTCCAGTAACAGCCAGCTATGGCCGGTCCATATGTGGGCGTGAGTTATACATGCCACAGTCATGTCAGCCCTGGCCAGGCGAAGCCTTGCAAACCCAGACAATGCGGGTCATTGCTGTGGCTATACTGTGACATCTAGCACCACAAGAGGTTAAGAGTTGAATGGGTGACAACACCTTACCTCCTTTCAGCATGGTCAAATTGCACTGTAGTGTCCAGACTCAGAGGAACTGATACAGGGAATGATTAGGGATCACAGCCAAGCTTTCCGATTGATATACGTTTGCTGCTAAATTCAGAACCACACATGACTGGGCTGGGCATTGAGGAGGACAGAACTGGGCCCATATGCTGTATACAGAAGAGGCAAGATCACCCCTCCCTTAAAAGTGACTTACAAAAATTATGTCAGTCTGAGGGGCATGCAGCTATTTCCACATAGAGGCAGGTTTTCCCCAAGCTGCCTTCAGTTATAATACATTTTGAAAAGAATCTTTTCAATAATTGATCCTCACACATTTTAGTTCCTATCATGTTCCAGAACCAGCTACCATTCAGCGAATTCCCAGCATGGGTCAGTGGAGAGGGAATGGGGTAGTCAGTGATTTTTTGTGAAGCTCCACATTTCTCAGCCAAGGTACAGTCGAGGTCCGGACTCCAGAGAAACATTTTTCACATCGCAATAACAATAATGATAAGAAGTAAATAACAAGATTTCGGGGTCCGTTCAAAAGCAGCTGGCGGTCTGGATTTGGCCTGCGGCTGCCTATTGATTACCCCTGGGACAGGGCATGGGTGGGACACAACAGATATTGCTGGTGCTTGTTATCAGGCCTGATTTTAAGAAGTGCTGAGCAACCTCATCTCCCATTGACTTCTGTGGTGCTCGGCAGCCCGGACTATCAAGCCACTAAGCTTGCTGCCTCCGTTTCCCTACCTGTAAAGAGGGCTAAAGCCCTTAGCTAAGTGGCTTGAAACCAGTGGCTGAGAACAGCCAGACTGGCACTATTTGTTATTGCCAGTCTCCAAGCTCCACCCTCAGTGGGATTGGCTGGCAGAGATTTCATGGGGCACCTCTCCGTGTGTCCTGCAGACAGCTCCAGAGAAGTCGACCTGAGTGCTTTGCTCCGGGGAATGGAGTAGGACGCTGCCCGTGCACAGGCCAACGCACCAAGGACTCACCCGCTTGCCTTTTCTGTAACGGCTGCTGGTTGTGAGAAGGAGCGGGATACAGCCAGCTACGGCGGGGGCCTGAAACACACATCCTCACTTTGGTGTCGGCCAAAAGAGGCACGCTGCCCTTTGAGCAGCTGAGGTCATGTTGGGCTAGGACCCCGTCTGAGCAGGCTGACAAATGATGGCCAAGTAGCTCACCTATGCCATGGTGCTGGTGGCACAGAAAGGCTGATTTCCCACAGGAGGAGGAGTTCAGTTAAAGACCTGCCAAGGTGCAGGTGGCTCGCAGGTGTTAAGCCAACGCAGAGGGCTGGCAGCACTCATGAGGGAGGCTTGTTTGGGCTCAGTTTGAGACTCTGATGTGGAAGCAGCTGGCTGAGGGGACAGCGGTCCTGCCTGGCCCAGGGCTCTTACATTGCCAGCCAGGCTTTACGATGTATCCATCCCCCTACGGTCTGCACTCAGACCGAATGGGGAGAAGCCTCCTTTCTGCTGAGCTACAAACGGCCTCTCGACACTCCCTTCTGTCCCCGGTCTCAGCACACACAAAGCTCCAGCGCCAGGCCTTGAGGCCGCCTGATCGGGATCGGCACTCTGAAATCTACCCACGCCCTGCCAGCAGAAGGACCTGGGTCTCCCCACTAGCTCAGCCAGGAAGATCCACCTCAGCACAGAGAAATGTGTGGAGCAGAGCGAAGTGCCTGTATCTGGATGGGCCCTGGGTATGGTGGGTCCCCACTGGGCACAGAGGGCCGGGGCAATGGACAGAGACAATGAAGGGGTGTTTTCTTTTGTTCTTGTCTGGCTTTGCTGGTGATACGGACTTTGTAACCGAGCTCTGCAAAGGACACTGGGCCTGGTTCTCCTCTGCCTTGCACCTTGGGCAGCCTGTTACATAGTGCAAAGGGGACGTATAATGCAGCCACTGAAATCCAGTGTGGGGAGGGGAAAACTGGGCCCAAAGTGGGGGCGGGGGAGTTCCTCTAACCACCTTCTCCCAGTACTATGCTAGTAGAACTCCCAGAGAGTAACTATCTAGATAGCTTTCAAAGTAGCAGCCGTGTTAGTCTGTATCTGCAAAAAGAACAGGAGTACTTGTGGCACCTTAGAGACTAACAAATTTATTTCAGCATAAGCTTTCGTGGGCTACAGCTCACTTCTTCAGATGCATAGAATGGAACACAGACAGAAGATATTATCACTTCAAAGTTTTTTCTTCTGCTGCTGATAGCTCATCTCAATTGATTGGCCTCTTACAATTGGTATGCGTACTTCCACCTTTTCATGTTCTCTGTATGTATAAATATCTTCTGTCTGTGTTCCATTCTATGCATCTGAAGAAGTAAGCTGTAGCCCACAAAAGCTTATGCTGAAATAAATTTGTTAGTCTCTAAGGTGCCACAAGTACTCCTGTTCTTTTATCTAGATAGCTGTTCAGCCTACGCTCCCAACTGCTAAACATCAGATAACCACTGTAGCCAGCTGTGTCCTCCTCTTACACAATGTGGTTCATTGAAACAGGACGGGAACAGACGCATTGGTGGAACCTTCATTGACAGACACGGGCCTCTGCTTCTTCTGAGCACCACAGCCACCCCCAGTCGTCAGTCTCCCTCCTTTGCTTGAATGGGAACATGCCTCAATTTCCAAATCTGGGGCCTGATCCTCAGCTGGTGTAAAGCAGCACAGCTATTGAAGTCCATGGAAGTTGGCTGATTTAAGCGAGGTCAGGGTATGGGCCCTGGTGTTCCTACATAGTGACTCCCTCTCGTCATGTTTCCCAAGGGGAGGGGGAGCGTAATCATCGGTGTAGTTTGGGGGGGCCTCTGGGGACACTGTCCCCACAAACAGAGGGGAGGCATAGGGGTCACATGCCATTCCTTCCCCCCTATTTCTGTGGGTGCTGAGCTACCCTGCAGGGCTTGCTCTGCTCGGCCTGGGGAGCAGGGAGAGAAGGGGCTTTGTCATTGCCCTCATTTCAGCTCCCCGGAAGGCATGGAGCAGGATTGAGTGAGCAGCTTTTCCTGGGTCCTAGTGCCCACCTGATTTCTCTACAACCATGAGTGCCCGTGGGGGGCAGGGGGGAGGGGACAGAGCAAGGGGGGTGTGGTGAGGAGAAGAGACAGTGGGAAAGGGAAGTCGGATGGGACGGGGGAAGAGAAGGGGAGAGGAAGAGGGAGGGGATGGGGAAGAAAAGGGGATAAGGGAATGGACAGGGGGAAGCAGGAGCGCAGCATGTGGCGTTCCCTGGGCAGCAGCAGCCCCAGCAAGGAGGCAATCGCAGCAGCAGTAGAGCTGGGACATCGCTGCAGCAGCCGGTGCCGGAGTGGCTGCCAGCAGCAACTGGGGCTCCCCCGTTATGCCATCCTGTCCCCCGCAGCACCAGCAGCCCAGGTACCACTGGGGGAGGGGGGAAGAGCCAGTGAACCAAGGGGACTGACTTCAGCATGCACATGTGTGTGCTTATACATGGGTGCGCTTTGCCCCCCCAAACTACGCCTATGAGCGCAATTCCTGGCAGATTCAGGTATTATGTGAATCCTTGGGTTAAATTCTCTGCCCTGTGCTATGCAGGAGGTCACGGTCCCTTCTGGTCTGAAAAAATCTACGAATATCTAACTCTGTGATCACTGGAAAGGACATTGAATTGGGAACTTTCTGGGACCCAGTACAGATGTTTTTGCACTGAAAAAAGAGTTGGTACCTGTAGGTGAGAAGATCCTGAAACTTGACAAACATCTGTGCCGTGATGTTCAGCTCATAGATGGAGGAGTTGATGGCGTAGTAGTTGTTCGGCACTACGGTTCCACTGTCGTAACTGTGACTGTTAGCCACAGCGAGGAAGATTCTGTCTCCAATGCGAAAGACCTCCCAGTCGGCAGCACCAAAAGTCTAGGATGAAACGAAAAAGTGAACATGGGTAACATACCTTTAGATTGTAGTCAGGCTTTTCACACCGTCCTACATGACAGTCTCATAAACAAACCAGGGAAATGGGGTCTAGATGAAATTACTATAAGGTGGGTGCCCAACTAGTTGAAAGACCATACTCAAGGAGTAGTCATCAATGGTTTGCTGTGGAGGATGTGCCTAGTGGGGTCCTGCAGGGGTCAATCCTGCATCTGGTATTAGTCAATATTTTCATTAATGACTTGGATAATGCACTGGAGAGTGTGCTTATAAAATCTGTAGATGACACCGAGCTGGGAGGGGTTGCAAGCACTTTGCAGGACAGGATTCAAATTCAAAATGACCTTGCCGAATTCGAGAATTGGTCTGAAATCAGCAAGATGGAATTCAATAAAGACAAGTGCAAAATACTTTGCTTAGGAAGGAAAGATCAAATGCACAACTACAAAATGGGGAATAACTGGCCAGGTGGTAGTATTGCTGAAAAGGACTGGGGGTTGATAGTGGATCTCAAATTGAATATGAGTCAACAATGGATGCAGTTGCAAAAAAGACTAATATCATTCTGGGGTGTATTAGCATGAGTGTCATATGTAGGACCCAGGAGGTAATTGTCTCTCTCTACTTGTCACTGGTGAGGCCCCAGATGGATACTGTGTCCTGTTCTGGGTGCCACACTTAAGGAAAGATGTGGACAGCTGGAGAGAGTCCAGAGGAGAACAACAAAAATGATAAAAAGTTAAGAAAACCGAACTATGAAGAATGGTTAAAAAAACTGGGCATGTTTAGTCTTGAGAAAAGACAGCTCAGGGGGAACCCGATAAAAGTCTTCAGATATGTTAAGGGTTGTTATAAAGAGGAAGGCAATCAATTGTTCTCCATGTTCACTGAAGGTAGGACAAGGAGTAATGGGCTTAATCTCCAGCAAGAGATTTAGGTTAGATATTAGGAAAAACTTTCTAATTATAAGGATAGTTAAGCTCTGGAATGGGGTTCCAAGGGAGGTTGTGGAATCTCCATCCTTGGAGGTTTTTAAGAACAAGTTGGACAAACACCTGTGAGGGTTGGTCTAAGTTTACTTGGACCTGTGACAATACAGGGGACTGGACTTGGTGACTTCTTGAGGTCCCTTCCAGCCCGACATTTCCATGATTCATGAATAATTTTTAATGGAGGTCTCAAACCTATTACACAGGTGTGCGTAGACCCATGTTAGGCCACATTTCAGCAGAGCATTTAAGCACATGCTTTACTTCAAGCATGTGCTAAGTCCCTTTCCAGTGCATGCAGAACTGTAAGGGTACTTGGTTGAATAGGGATGGTTTACTGAATCAAGGCCTGAGAAACTGCATGGTGTTGCATGGGAGGACCAAAGCATTGCACAGTGCGTCACCTCTCATCCCCAGCAGCTTCACACTGTGACGCTATAATACATGTATCAGGAACAGATGTCATACGCGGTATTTCAGAGGTGGTGATCCAGAGGCTACAATTGTCACAAAATACTCTGAGCAAAGCTGTGAAAGAAAAGAGATTTTGGCAGCTTCAGGGCAGGCTTTTGGGACACAGGTTCTCCTCCCCAACACTAGCACAGTCTCTGGGTGACAACCTTCCCCCAACATGAAGCAGATAGGAAGCCCTACCTGTTAGAACGACACACTTAGGAAGATCAATGTCCAGGCAATTTGATTTTGAGGCCATAGTTTCCTTAGCTCTAGTTCTGAACTTTCTGTTCCTTTTGTTAGCCCCTGCTGCTTTAGGAAGGATAGGGATTTTCACAAATCTTAAGGGTAAATTTAAAAACCAAATTGGAAGTTTGCAATTTCCCATTAAAAAGAAATCAAGCTCTCCAGACATGGAGCAGTGTCCGAGAAATAGGACTGAAATGCATCTCCGACTTGTGAGAATGTACCTGCCACATTTCACTGGTTGCAATTTGGAGCTTGTTAAATACTCCTCTATGAAAGAGAGAACATACCTCAAGAGGGCAATCATGCCCTGCCAAAAACAACTTCCACACAGGAATTGGCTGTTATGGCCTGAAACAAGTCCTGCTGCTGGTAACTGGCGGAGAGCGGCAGCTTTCTGAATCCTCCAGCGGCTCTTTCCCATAGCAAAGAGTTCCAGCAAACCCAGATTTCCTCTCAGAACACTCGTTTCCCTGGCCCTCCGGGGACTAAAATCTCAGCACCGTCATCGTGGATTTAAAAATCATACGGAAGGGAGGGAAGGTGAAATTGTATAAATAATGAACCTTCCAAGGAGCCTTGAGCAGGGGTGTGGCAACGCCACCAGGCGAGTGATTTGCTGATTTCAGCCAGTTGTTTTCTCAGAAGGATACAGCAGGTGACCTTGGTGAGTCCATTTCTTTTCTGGACCCTGGCACTGTCTAATTAGGAACACAGGCTATTATTCAGTAGGCAGAACTTTTACTGTAGCTCCAGCGAGACCCCCGGTAGCTGCTGTCCTGGATGTCACCCTCGGAGAGCACAGGCTGCAGCTCTAAGGGCTGGGCGAGGAGAGCAGCCGAGCGCGGGTACTTGCTTTTCAAACGAGGACAATCTGGCAGATGAACACTCAGGAGCTGGGTCAAACCTACGCTGTGTTCTTGGTCTTGCTGTGAAGGCAGCTCCTGGAGATAGAAAGAAACTCCCAGCACTCAGCAGAGACTGCTCCAGTCAACGGGATGAGGGTAAAATTTAAGTCAATGGCAAAACTCCCACAGACTTCAGAGGGCTAGAGTTTCACCGTCAGTGTCGGGTCCTGCTTGGCTAACGGGCTGGGGATCATAGGGCCTGAGAGGGCAGAGGTGTGTATGGAGAGAAGGGCAGAGAGGTGGAGCCGAACAGTTCAGTAGGGATGGGGAGAGCATTACGCTGCTGTCTCAGCCAGGGCTGCTCTCTCCATCAGCCTGCCGAGCCCTGCTGCTCTGCTGATTTGGAGAGCGGCCTGCAAAGTGACTTGGGAGATCCCCACCCACCCAGCAATGTTTTTCTGGGCAAGATAATGCAGCAGGGGCTGTATAGGTCACTTTTTCTATATCCAGAGTGATTGGAAACAGCTGTGGAGAGTTTGGGCTTGTTTGTTGTTCACATGGTTTCTGCTGCATGTTTGAGTCAGCCCATGGCAGGATGCAGGAGGAGCTGCTGTAAAGCTGTGAGGAAAGGCAGGCAGCGTTCAAGGAGCTGCCCCCAGCTCTTCTCTTCTGCTTGTCTGTTCGGGTCTCGC
Source organism: Terrapene triunguis (assembly GCF_002925995.2). Lineage (NCBI taxonomy): Eukaryota > Metazoa > Chordata > Testudines > Emydidae > Terrapene > Terrapene triunguis. The sequence goes on along the minus strand of NW_020665188.1, from coordinate 668,527 downwards.
CCCGTGAGCTCATCAGGGCATGGACACTGTCTTCCCAGCAGTCTCTAAAGTGCCTGGCACACTACTGGAACTGTACAGACAGCAAACACTAATATCTGCATTGATGAAAGCGGGTGTGTAATGGGGTTGGGGTTGAATCTGAGGTTATATAGTCCGTCCCCGCCCCCCGTCCGGCGCTCTACTATTCCTCTCCCCTGCTGCCCCAAACCCCCTCCCAGGCTGGTGTCAGCTAGCGACACTGTCACTGCATATAAAAGAAACCTGAACTCGGCAAGTCTTTAGGGAAGAAAACCCCAGCAGTACCCCATGAGACTAGAGACACTTGTCTCTACGCTTATTATCTAGCATTGTCTCAAATCCCTAGGCCTGGTCTACACTAACCCCCCAATTCGAACTAAGGTACGCAACTTCAGCTACATGAATAACGTAGCTGAAGTCGACGTACCTTAGTTCGAACTTACCGCGGTCCAGACGCGGCAGGCAGGCTCCCCCGTCGACTCCGCGTTCTCCTCGCGCCGAGCAGGATTACCGGAGTCGATGGCGAGCACTTCTGGGTTCGATTTATCGCGTCCAGACAAGACGCGATAAATCGAACCCAGACGTTCGATTGCCTGCCGCCGAACCAGCGTGGTAAGTATAGACAAGCCCTTACAAGGCAGGAGACAGACTTCAGGCTATTACACTCAAGTAGCAAAAGACAAGAGAACAAAGCCGGGGAAGAGTGTAAGGTTTGTTAGAAGGAAGAAGCTTGATTAGTTTTCTATATTGATTTTTGTCTTCTGTGGGCGCGAAATAGGCTTCCGCAAGTTCCGCTATCAAAGGGGACACTCAGCAGCTTTCGCTTTTTTCACCAATTCACGCACAAAGAGAAAGAGGCTGTTGGTCTGTCCCCAGGACATGAGACATGCACCTCCTCCTA
>NW_020665188.1:598550-667598 GCF_002925995.2 Terrapene triunguis | reverse complement strand
ATCCCACTGGCCCCAGGAGCCGCGCCTCCTCCTAGAGCCAGATCCCAGTGGCCTCCATGAGCCATGCACCTCCTCCTAGAGCCAGATCCGGCTGGCCTCATTTAGCTGGGAAGTCCCATTAAAGTCACTGGATCTACTCAGTGCGAAAGGGAAGTCAAATCTGATTAATATCAACTTTTTACCAGGATTGACTGGAAGAGCTGAAAGGAGCCACCGAGCCAGATGTAGATGTGGGAGTCGATCTTCGTAGATGTGCCATTAAATGTGTTGGCCACGACCAGGAAAGAGTAAGGTCCAACAGTAAAAAATTCCCAGTCATAGGCTCCAGAGGTAGGAATGGTCTGGTTGGCCTCGAAAAGACCAGTCCTAGGGTTCCACCGATATATGACACTATTGATGTTGTGATTATCCCCTGGGAATGACAGAAACGGAAGAGGGCATTAGCAAACAGAATGCAGTCTGGTGATCAAAAGAAATGAGACAGTAACAGGACAGATTGGAGGAAATATACGAACGGGGGAAAGCAGCTAAGCTGTCTGTCCCTTAGGGACTAATTTCTTCCCAAGAAGTAAACGAGTAGATGCTACCAATTCAGTTCCCCTCAGCCAATGGCAGCGTTAACCCAGCAAGGACAGCGAGGAGTAAGTAATACCTAAGTGGAAACCTCTCCTGGATATGTGGGGGCAATTCTAACAGTGCCTTGAGCCCCCTGCAGCTCAGTAGGGGTGCAGCTACAGAGTTTAGTGCATGGGCACCACTGAAATGTGGAACTTCAAAGGGAATGTCCCAGCTACTCCAGGCAGCTGGGGATGTGCCATTCGCCCTGGGTAACTGCCGGGTGAGACTGGACCAGTCTTGCTGTTTCTGAGAGACCTGAGGAAAGATTGCACAGGATGCATCAACAGAAAGGCAATCAGTTCCTCTCTGTGCGTGTACAGATACAGACACTACAGTGTAATCCTGCCTGTTCGTTCTCTCTCTCTCTCTCTCTCTCACACACACACACGCACACACACCCCCGACTGGGCTCTACCAGCTCTTACATCTAGGGGTGTGGCTACGCTTTGGGCTGGGGTGTGATTTCCAGCTTGCAGAGACTAGCAGCTCTGCTAGTTCTCCCTCAGCTAGTGCACTGAAAATAGAATGCAGCCGGGCAGCGTGAGCTGTGGGAAGGGCTATCCACCCCACCTGTGTGCCCATCTGAGACCCTAGGCATGTACTTGGGGCAGCTAGACCGTCCTGCAGCTCATGCCAAGCTACCCCTATGCCATGGCACTCTCCTTAGGGCTGAGGGCAGCCAGACATAACACAGAGCAGCCCTGAGTCTGCTCTGAGTCATGCCAGGAGCTGGACAAGCCCCATCCTGACGCAAAGTTTGCTTAAAGTGACCTTTGGACTCGGCTGTGCTGAGCGCCTCTGGGCTGCAGCCGTGGCACTAGCCCCGTGTGAAAGCAAGAGAACTTCATTCCCAAATACCAAACCTGGTTCCAAAGTCCACCGCACAGGAGAAAAAGTGAGAGGTGCTAGCGCTGTGACCAGGCATCGGGGGTGACACGCAGCTGTGTGCAATGGAGAACTGCTGTTTGGCCCAAACACTAACACTGGCTGCATTGCCAGCTTTCCCTTTCCCAGCAAAACACTTGAGAATAGAGCTCTCTACCCTCCCCTCCATCCTCCTCACCTCCCAAAGGAACATCCTGGGCGGCCTGATTTTTGGGCTTCCATTTCATCTCTCCTCCGTGGAGTTACCCAGCGCCTTTCAGCTTGCACCCCCAGGGTCTCCTGGACCATAGTGCTGCCTGAACGTGTGAGTCACTCCAGCCTGCCTCTAGGACACAGCCTAATGCATACTAATGCATGCGTAAGGACTAGAGCTGGTCTGAAAAAATACAGCCTAACAGTGTTCCATCGCACATGCAGTTCCATCAAAATCTAAACACGTCACAAAATCATGTCGATTTCACCAACATTTCAGAGACAGGAAGAAAATAGTTCCAGCAATCCCAGTGTTCTGTCTCGGCATTTTCATAATGAAACATTTTCAGTTTTAACTTTTGAAATGACTTTTTGTTGCAACATTTTTATGTTGTATTATATGATCTATTGTAATAGAAAATAAAAGTTGATCCTTTTGATTTTCATACTGTCACTGAGCTAAAACAAGTCTCTTTCCTGAATTTTCTTTTCTTACAAGTATGTGTGTAATGGAGGGCACCTAAAAGTGCAGGGCTGATAGTTTTCATAGGCCACTGATTACCTCCTGTCAATATCTCCGATTCCTTTCTCTTGTGGTTCTGTGCCTAATTATTGCACAGCTGGTCACACAGGATGGTTGGATGTTTGCTTGATTTACACTGAGAAGGCTGAAATAAATCTTTCCACTTTATATTTGCAGCAGTGCAGTCATTCACACCTTCTCAGGCACATCAGTTTAAACCTGCATTTTTTATAGAATTTTTAATCGCTCATGTTTTAACTGCAAAGAAGTGGAGTCGTTGGCTGTACCGGTTACTTACTATAGAAGCATAAAAAGAGAGAGTGACAGATATACAAGAAAAAGGGGTCAAGGAGGTTTCAGTTATGGACATGATCATTTCTCAGGGGGAAGTCAGATTTTAAATCAAGATTGGAGGTCTTTCTAATAATATGCTCTAGCTCAACCGCAAGATATGGGCTGGATGCAGAAATCACTAAGAGCAAGCCTCTGGGCTATGGTATACAGGAGGTCAGACTACATGGTCTAACAGTTCCTTCTGACCTTCCAACCTATGAATTTATTAACCATTTCCTTACACCACCCTAATCCTTTAACAAACCTTGCTCTTTTCTTTGTGGTTGTGCCGCTAGTAATAGAACAATGTGCTTTTCAGACAGACTCAGCTATTTTCATGAAACCAATGGCTAGTCACTCGTTTTGCTTTACATGCAAAACCTTTGCCAAGCCTCTGAGTACAGTAACTCCTCACTTAAAGTCATCCTGGTTAATATTGTTTCATTGTTACATTGCTGATCAATTAGAGAACGTGCTCATTTAAAGTTGCGCAATGCTCCCTTATAACGTTGTTTGGCAACCGCCTGCTTTGTCCACTGCTTCCAGAAAGACCAGCCCATTGCAGCTAGCTGGTGGGGGCTTGGAACCAGGGTAGACCAGCAGCACCCTGGCAGCACCCCTATCAGTTCCACGCTCCCCTAAGTTCCCTGTGCAGCAGCCGCCCAGCAGGCTATCAATTGCTGGCAGTTCAGCTGTCCCTCCCCCTCCGCCATGTGCTGCTCCTGCCCTCTGCCTTGGAGCTGCTCCCGGGAGCCTCCTGCTTGCTGTGTGTCGGGGGGAGAATAGGGGGGGCTAATGTCAGGGTGTCCCCCTCCCCCCCGCTCCTGCCCCCCATTTACCCCATCTCCATAGAGCCGGGGGGACGGACACGACAGGGCTCAGGACGGAGGGCGCTTACTGGCAGCAGCTGCTGTCTCAACTTGCTGATCTACTTAAAAAGGCAATGTACTTAGAGTGTGGTCAGTGTACTTAAAGGGGCAATGTGCATCTCTCTCTCTCTCTCACACACACACACACACGGTGTGTTTCTCTGTCTGCCATGCTGTCTCCCCTCCCTCCATTTGTGCTGCCTTGTAGAGTGTGAGGCTACATTAACAACAATGGGTTAACCCTTGAGGGCTCAGCTGAATGCTAGTTCATCATTCAGCACTAAGGCATTCCCTGGGAAATATCCCACCCTCTGACTCCACCACCTCAACCAAGCTTCACAATCATCATCGCTGTGTACAGTATGAAATTGTTTGTTTAAAACTTATAGTGTGTGTGTGTGTATATATATATATATATATATACACACACAGTATAAGTTTTAAACAATCTATTTTATATAAAATATAGTCTTTTGTCTGGTGAAATTTTTTTCCCTGGAACCTAACCCCCCTATTTATCATAGAATCAGAGAGTATCAGGGTTGGAAGGGACCTCAGGAGGTCATCTCGTCCAACCCGCTGCTCAAAGCAGGACCAACACCAACTAATTCATCCAAGCCAGGGCTTTGTCAAGCCTGACCTTAAAAACATTAATTCTTATGGGGAAATTGGATTTGCTTAACATCGTTTTGCTTAAAGTCGCATTTTTCAGGAACATAACTACAACGTTAAGCGAGGAGATACTGTATTACTTGCAGCCTTTTTGTGTTAAATAATTTGGATGCATTGTGGTTTTATACTAACATTCCCCTCTGGGTGGCAGCACACTGCAACTCTGTGGCTAGCCTCAGCATGTGGAATGAGTCCAAACTCCTGCATCCTGTTAGTATGGACACAAGCTAGCAGTCAGTGGGAGCTGAAGACCATCAGTGCTCAATCCTGCAGGGTGCTGAGCGTTTGGGACTCAGTCCAGGGGGACTTGACATTTGTGAGGAGTGCCACTGAAGCCAAGTCCCAGGCACAGTCCCATTGAAGTTTAAAGATAAGCACGTGTTTAAGTGCTTGGCTGGTGGTCAGCAACTCACAGGATCAAACATCCCCAGTGCTTTGGAAAACTAGCCCTTAGCTGATGACGTTTGGAGACGCGGCTGACACAAGGGGAAAGACCACGCTGCTCTCAGAGGCCAAGAGAGAGGTGATGATGTGACAGCAACATGAACACTTTGGGGAAATAGTGTGTAAATAATGACGTTCACCCCATGTACAGCCAGCACAAAATCTGGGCACACAAGTCCCATGGAACCCCCATTCTGAGGAGTGAAGGGGTGCACAGGCATTATACCTAGAGACATTCCCCAGGGGAGGAGAATGATTGACAGCTGGAGTCTACCTATGGTAATTATCTGCTCCCGTTACCACAGCACCTGAGCACCTCCTAGTAGTTAAAATATGTAGGGCAGGGCTGTTACGCTCACCTGACAGATGGGAAAACTGAGGCCCAGAGAGGCTAAGTGACTCACCCAAAGTCCAACAGGCAGGCTATGACAGCAGGGAACTGACCCCACATTTCCCACAGCTCAGTCTAACACCCTAACCACCAGACCCTGCACCTCCCTCACATCGTGACCATGATGGGAGGCCTTGAGGAGTCCAGCTGGGAAGCAGAGGCTTCCCCTGGAAATGAAACGGCTCCCAAGGTCTCCTCCAAATCCTCAACGTCCCTGATTCCCCATTACAAACATGGGATCCATCGTTCAGATTCACCCTCCCATATTTGCTAGCTCTAGGTTTTCCATAGGCAACTGCTGTCTTTACTCCTGCAGCCCACAGAGCCCGTAGACTGGGATTGTGGGGCTCTCTCTCACCTGGCAGGTGTCTCTTACTATATCACTCTCATTTTAGGACCCCACCAGGCCTTGCCTGGTGGTCAGACACAGGGCATAGAATTGTGGCTACAGCACTCAGTGGAAGACCTGACTTCTATTCCTGGCTCTGCCAAGACCAGGCAAGGGACATCACTTCTCTGCGCCTTGGTTTCCCCACCCTTAAAATGTGGAGAATGATACCGACTTCCTTTGTAAAGCACTTTGAGACCTACTGATGAAAAGTGCTGTATAAAGCCTAGCGAGCTATTACGGGAGATGCAGACTGTGTAAGAGGAAAGGTAATTTCAGAGACTATTTTAACCCATTGGGAAATCAAGTGTGTTTTCACTGCTCCCCAGTAGAAGTACTGTCTCTTTAAAACTCTTCTGAGGAGCCTTCTGAGGAGCCACATAATGCAGCCCATCCATTGAATCCATTGCAATATCCCTCCTGGCAGAACAAGCCTCTGATGGGGGTGGTAGGTGAGCTATTAGGGAGATATCACAATGCCCAGCCGGCTTGTATGGGGGTATCCAAATCCCCATCGGTAGATCATCACAGCTGCTGGTACAAAACGCCAGTGTGAACACGTGGAATGAAGTTAGGCCAGCATGGTATGCTCATGGTTGCTCCACATAGGATGGGGCTGGGGGTGGGGCATGCAAACACACTCAAAGGAAGAAATGGCTCATGACTTGCAGTCCGAGCAGTCAATACAAGCAACAGTTAGTCAACTACCCCAGAGTATATAGCAAGAACATAAATGTACTCTGGAGAGTGTTACAAGGTAGCCCCTGTGATCCCTATGGTTGCCCTAACTTGAGAGTTAAAGGGACACTTTTCTTTCAGGATGAGATGTGGCCAGGCTGACGATGCCCTTTTGATGCTGATACTTCACAATCATTAACATCTGACAGATCAGCAGAAGGAACATCTTTAAAGGGCTGGTGTTTATAAGGCTCTTCTAGGTGCAGCAAAACACAATGTGGGTAACTCAACAGGCGAAAGATGCTTCGCCGGCCTGGTGTTTCAAAGACCCACTTGTACACTATCCGGTTTCTCCAGCATGAAGCAGGAATGCATGTCAAGGACCACAGTAAGGCGACTGGGATTGTGCCCTGCAATGGAACTGTGACAAACACAAGGATTAGCGAGAAGCAACAACTGCTGGGTGATTAGCGAGGAGTTTCATCAGAGTCCCTCTGAAGTGGAATCCTTCACTTTAACAGTGAGAAGGGAAATTGTAACTCAAATGTATCATTTCATATCTACAGCCATTCCAGGATAAGAGGGAGAGGGATCTCTACAAGACAGAGATGCTGTTCCGGTGATGGGCTAGAAGTGGGCTCTGATGGAAGAGGTCACCTATGAATGACAAGGGATTAGGATCTCTTTGACCTAACAACCAAGGGAGCTCTGTTTGTGGATGGCTGGCAGGATTGGAAATTTCCCACATGGTAAAATGGATCATTGTGCACCTTCCTCCCAGCAATGACCACATTTTTTCCCATCACCACAGTTTGTTTGCTAACCGAAAATCACACCACCTTCTAGGAGGTGTTAGGGAGACTCATTATTAGTGGTTAAAGCACTGGAGCTGGAAGATCTGGTTTCTGTTTCTAAGCAACTGGCTTGTTGTGTGATTGTGGGCAAGACACTTAATCATGCTGAGCCTCATTTTCCCTGCCTTGGTAAGATGGAGACAATATTTCTCTCTCTCCGAATGATTTAATAATTTCTGCAGAGTGCTTTGCTATCTGTAGGTGGAAGGGGTAAGAAGGTTCTGCAGGTAAAAGAGTGATTGTCTTATGGCCTTCATTTACATTAGCTGGGTCAGGCTAATTAATACCCCTGTCCCATGACAAGGATCAGTCTCCGCTGATTCCAGTAGCTACTGTTACGTCTTCTTCCACCCCCTTTCGCCTGACAAACAAATGGAAATGAATCACAATATCCAGCCAAAACCAGTATCCAGTGCCCCCAAAGCACTGCTAGCTCCTGCCTTTGCTACAGACAGCACGCTGAGAATGCAAAAGGCTACTGTTTAAAACACTTTACTAGGCATCGGCCTTAGCTGATACAAAAGCGTTTCCCCAGGGTTTGGATTTTATGGGTGAAATCCTTGCCCTACTGAGATCACTGGCAGAACTCCCATTGATGGCACTGGGGCCAGGATCCCACCGCACATTCCTGCTGTGGAGGTACCCGCACAATAACGGGGGGATTAACGACACCATGAGGTTGGTCCAGAACTTCCCCACCCTGAAAGGGGGCGTTACAGGAAGGATGGGTCCCCGAGTCCTCCTTCAACAGGCCCCAGCTGGCTGTCTCCCGCTAAACCACCTGCACTCAGCACCTACCGACCGAGCACTGCCAGGAAGAATAAGGGCGAGGTACCTTCTCTGTGGTTGGCAACCGCGAGGAAGGCCTCTCCCTCAATGTCAAAGGCCTCCCAGTCCCTAGCGCTGTGCGTGGCGATCCGCTGGTACGGGAAGAATTTCTTTGTTCTGTGGCTCCACTTGTAAATTACAGAGAACTGCTGACCCCTTTCATTCTGCTCAAAATTAGCCACTGCTAGGAAGATCTGAAAAATAACAAGCCAGGACATCTCAGTTTCTCCCCTTACAGGGAATGCTCAAGCGCAGGTGCAGTGAAAATGGGGCACGCTTTGGAACACAGGGCTGGGTGCAGCACACGGGCACCTCCCACTGGGTCACGGCAGGGCCTGGCAGCAGGGCTGCTATTGCTCCCTGCGGGGGCTGAAGGACAGTGCAGCTAAAGTGCACCCCCTGCTGGCCACACAGAGCAGCTCTCTCTCCCCTTCCCGTCCCTGCGTCAGAGGGGAGGGAGAGGGAGGAGAGCCATGGAGGGAAGGGGTGGAAGAGAATGGACAGGGCATTCGGAGAGCTAGGAAGGCAGAGCAGAGCGGGTGAGCGTTTGGGCCCCTGTAAAGACTCTACCAAGGCTGCTTTGTGCCCCAACAGGGCCCTGTGGCACCAGCTGGAGTCATTCTGAGTCGGCCTAGTCTCAGTCTGCCCGTCTTTCCTTCCAGGTCCACGAGCCCAGGGCTCAGACTGGCCCTTGTCAATGATATCTTTGCTGTCTACTGGGTCCACAGGGGGAGGAGGGGAAGTGAGGTCTCCTGGTTAACAGTTACCACCGTATCACTCTGAAGGACACCCCAAATTCCTTGCAAGGTGAGACTGCTCTGCAGAGCTCTACCAGGTAACAGAAGAGCCTCCCCCCCGCCCCCGCGACCCCAAATTCAAATAAGGCTTTTTTTCTGAGGTTCAGAAAAGCAACGTTCACTGGTTCCCCCCGCCTCTGAATCTGCAGCTTCTAGCTCGACCAATCAAACCTACAGCATCTGTCGCTAGCTCAGATAAGCGTCCCTTCATTTTGGCACTCCCCTTAGCTAATACCAACTCCAAGCTGTCTGAGGTTAGCTTTACAAAACCAGGCAAACCCGTGGAGCAGCCCATTCAAACGCTCGGCACTGCCACCAGCATCCCGGCCTGCCATAGCACAGCTCCGACAGAAGCTTTCCCCACAGTCCTGGGCACCTCGACCAGAGCTAAGGGAATCGTCCCCAGGAAATCCTTTCCCACTGCAAGCAGCTCGGGGCAGGAACTGTCACTTACTATCTCTTTGCACGATATCTCGCACACAGGGCCCAACCTGGTTAGCCTCAAGGTGCTACCATGGTATAAATGTTTATGAAAATAAACAATACTATTAACACAGACAGCTCCCCAACCTGAAGCAAATATTCACCAGCAACCACACACCACACAACAAAAACACTAACCCAGGAACCTATCCTTGCAACAAAGCCCGATACCAACTCTGTCCACATATCTATTCGGGGACACCATCATAGGACCTAATCAGATCAGCCATACCATTAGGGGCTCGTTCACTTGCACATCTACCAATGTGATCTATGCCATCATGTGCCAGCAATGCCCCTCTGCCATGTACATTGGCCAAACTGGACAGTCTCTACGCAAAAGAATAAATGGACACAAATCTGACATCAGGAATCATAACATTCAAAAACCAGTAGGAGAACACTTCAGCCTCTCTGGTCACTCAATAACAGACTTAAAGGTGTCAATTTTGCAACAGAAAAGCTTCAAAAACAGACTCCAACGAGAAACTGCTGAACTTGAATTAATATGCAAACTAGATACCATTAACTTAGGTTTGAATAGAGACTGGGAATGGCTGAGTCATTACACAGATTGAATCTATTTCCCCATGTTAAGTATCCTCACACCTCTTGTCAACTGTCTGAAATGGGCCATCTTAATTATCACTATAAAAGTTTTTTTTCTCCTGCTGATTATAGCTCATCTTAATTAATTAGCCTCTTAGAGTTGGTATGGCTACTTCCACCTTTTCATGTTCTGTATGTATATATATCTCCTTACTATATGTTCCATTCTATGCATCTGAAGAAGTGGGCTGTAGCCCACGAAAGCTTATGCTCAAATAAATTTGTTAGTCTCTAAGGTGCCACAAGTACTCCTGTTCTTTAAACAATAGTCTGTGGACTGATGTGGAATATTCTAAATGTAACCTGTCCTGCTTGGTTATGATTGGCCATATAAGTCACACGGTATTGCTTCTCTTCCCTGACTGGTTGAGCACAAAAGCCCTTATAATATAAATACGTACACACATTTAAAATGTCCTTTCTGTGGCTACTCAGCATGCAACTTTGCCATTCTCTTTCTGCAAGCATTTTTGCCAGCTGAAGTCAATGGCTCTCATGTTTGTAGCAAAATAGTACAAACGGAGGTGGTGGTGGTGGCAGAGAATTCATTTCAAAATTCAAACCCACAGGAGTGGAAGTTGCTTTGTGTTATTTGCCCAGCTCTAGCGCTGACTTTGCACCCCAATGGCACCCGCAGAGTATGCTCGGGTACCGTGCAATCCCGGTGGCTGACACGGCACCGGTCCGACATCCCTGTGGTAGAGGATAGACAGGAACATGGCTGTGGGCACCTCTTCCTTTCTGTTCCTGTTTTCCTGCTCTCCCCCTGTCCCTGTCAAGTCCCTGGTTAGAAACCCATAGAATTCTACCATACAAGCAGGAATTCATTGGCCCGAACACCTTGCTAGTGTAGCATTTGGCCAATTAACTGTCTATATTAACATGCCACTTTGCCATAGACTTTTAGTTCTGCCTATATACAGTATTTCCTAAATCATTAGAGACAGGCCTAAATTTGGGGATGTCCAAAAATCCGCAGCTGAATTGCACAAGGTATCTACTTGCCTGAATATGTGTGTGTATGCAAGTGTGTCTACATGTGTGTGCACACTCATCCACACTCAATACACGAGTGTTTGTGTGATCACCAGCAGTGGGGTGCCTATGAGTATGTCTGCCACCACACCCACAGTCAGAGGAAGCTTGTACCACACTGGCTTTATGTAAAGGCTTTTCTGTGGTGCTCATAGAGCACCCCGTACACTTTAATGAATTTATCCTCACAGCACCTGGGCAAGGAGCAGTGAGGGCACTTAATAAACTCATTCTGTTTTGGAGCTATTCCAGACCTCAGGGACTAACCACTGGCTGTCCCCAGGACGAGAATGTAGCCCCCATAGGAAAGTGATATTATTCCCATAGTAAAATGAGGCATAAAGGAGCATCACACAGGGTGTCTTGTGGTAGAGCCATGCACCTAATTTATATCTCCTGAGTCCATCTTTGGTGGTCACCACCTCAGCCATAACACAGCTAGTTAACAATCCCACAAAGGCATTACAGAAACACTGCTCCGCCGGTTCTTGATTGCTCAGAAAACACCCTGCCATGACAGCTATTGGCCTAGTGCTTCAGTTTAGATCAGTGGTTCTCAACCTATTTACCGTTGTGGACCGCATGTGCAGCCCACAATGTGTTATCTGGGCTGCATCCAATACTACCTGTTTGGGCCTGAGGATGTCACATGGGCTGCAGGCAGCTCTGTGCAGAATGGGCCTCAGGTTGACAACCACTGTTGTAGACACTACCTACGCTGATGCTGTAGGTATCCACCTCCCTGAGAGGCGGTAGCGAGGTTGATGGAAGATGTTTTTCATCAGCCCAGTGCTGTCTACACCAGGTTATTTTGGTCGGCACAGCTGTCTCTCTCTGGGGTGTGGATTTTTCACTCCTCTGAGAGAAGTAGCTATGCCGATGTAAGTTCCCAGTATAGCCAAGCATAGCTCCAAACCACATATCAAAGGTTTGTCCTGGGTCTGGATAACTCAGTCTCTTTTCTGGGGGTAAGTTGTACAGCACCATCAGAGCTGGACCACCCAAGATGGCTGCTAATCATCGCCCTCCTTCTGTCCCTCTTCCCAGCCATTCATTTGAGCTATAGTGTTGAATTGAGCCAAATAAACCTCCAACAGCTTTTAAGTTATTTGAGCTGGGACAGCCTGACCGCTCCCCTCTGGCCCTCTGTGCATTACAAACAGGGTAGCAAACTGTTGTAAATGTCCCCTGGCTGCCCAGTTCATCAGCCAGGCAACTGCCTTCTGCTGTGGTCAATGCCCCTTTGATTTCCTTCAGGGGACTGAATTGCTGCAACTCATCAGAGTAGGCAAGTTCCAAATTGGCCAAAGCTTGTTTGGTCTACACTATCTCCTGGCAGAATTTCTGGCCTGTGGCAGTCAGGTTGTTGATCATCCTGTCAATCTGTTTGACCATTCCAGCCTGGGTATGTCGCAGTTGGGTTTCCCAATCTGTCTGGACACTTGGTAGTTGCTGTTCCAGAAGGGATCTCATCTCAGCGTGCAAGTCATCTCTGAACCCTTTCTGGGTATCCTCCAACTCTCGCTTTAGATCCTGCTTTAGGTCTCGTTTTAATTTGTGCTAGGGATTTTTGATTTCTGGAAGTAACTCCATTATTTGTTCCATCTTGGTTCAACAGGAACAGCAGCTCACAATCTCTCTAGTCTCCTTGGAAACTTGGTCCCGCTCCTACACGTGTGCTGCCCCTCTTTGATCCAAGCAGTTAGTCAAAGCTGGAAGGATACATCGATGGAGGCTCCTATTTTCTTTGCTGCCATCTTGTTTAGTTACAAGGAACGTACAAAGTCCTGCTTCTCCAAATACAGGAGGACCAAGAACAAAGGGAGCAGTTTCTTAGCTCACAGGCCCAAACCTCTTTAGCCAACAGACCCCCACGAGGTCTCTCTCTAGCTTTGCCAGTGAACTTAGGCTCCCTGCAGGGAGAACCATGTCAGTGTTGCTTCCCACAGGGCCCTGGACTGGGATATGTGGAGAGGGAAGGAACAGGGGTCCCCCTCGCACACCCACTTAAGGGCTGTTGCCCAGATGCAGGTGGAGAGCCGAAGATTCCAGATTAGGGTCAGGGACCAGCCCCTCTACCATCCTAACAGAGAGCAAGGGGCTGGAAATTGGGTGTGCTAACTGCTAGGCTGCCTGGCTCTCCAAGCGCCCTACCACAAAGCCTACAAATGACACACATCTGATCTGGAAGATCATAGGCTTAAAAGGACTGCAATTTTATTTTTAACTGAACTTTGCTACAGAATGAAGGAAAAAAATAGCTTTCAGCAAAGCTCACTAACCCATCCAGTGCATGTGCCTCTCTCAGCAGGTTTGTTTAGAGTGAGCAGCCACTCAAAGGCACGCAACAGGGGATTCTGTTTCATCCTGCAGCAAGGATGGATTTAGGAAGAGAAAAATAATCGCCTGTTTGCAATCTGTATGCTAACGCATCCCTGATGGGATTGCTGTTGGAGTAGGTTAATGCCGGGGACAAACAACCTTGGCTGTTTTCTTTTAACAAAAGCTGTTATTTCTACTGTTAGAATACCTCCCATTGCAACGATTTCCCCAGATACCAGGGAAAAGACAGAAAGTGCCTATGTAATCACAATGTTAATTTCCATCCAATACTTTACCTTTTCATTCTCCAATAGCTTTCCTCTCACAGGTTGTGTAGCTGTAACATACCCTGTTAAGAACCCTTGAATCAGTTATGTGGTAACTGACCCTTAATTGATTAGGATGCTCATATTGTTGGATTGTAATTTGCTGATGTGACTGAACCTCATGTGGGAAACAGCAGACATTTGATGAACAATGTCAGACTAACTTGATGTCTTTTTTTGGTGACATTACAAGTTTGGTTGATAAAGATAGTGGTGCTGATGTAATACACTTGACCTCTGTAAGGCATCTGATTTGGTATCACATGACATTTTGATTAAAAAACTAGAACAATATAAAATCAACATGGCACACATTAAATAGATTAAAAACTGGCTAATAGATCTCAAAATATAGTTGTACACAGAGAATTGTCATTGAACAGGTGTGTTTCTAGAGGAGTCCCGCAGGAATTGGTTCTTGGCAGGGGGGCTGGAACGGGGGGGCCAGGGGCTATGGCCCCTCCACTTTTAAAAGAGGGAGGCCTATGCCTTTCTGCCTTTTATCAGCCCTAAGGAAGAGCAACGGGGGGAGGGAAGAGACTGTGCAGGAGCAGGGCTTCCAGGGAAGGGGCGGTGTGAGGGCAGGGGGGAAGGGGTGGCATGGGGGCAGGGGGAAGGGACGGCATGGGGGCAAGGGCTCGGGGAGAAGGGGCAGTGCAGAGGCGGGATCTCAGGGGGGAGGGGCAGTGCAGGGAGTGGAGCCTCAGGTGAAGGGGCGGCATGGGGGCAGGGCATCGGGGAAAGGGGAGGCGCAAATGCGGGGGCTCAGCGGAAGGGGCAGTATGGGGGGGTGGGCCACGGTTCAGGTGCCGGTGGCCCTCCCACTGTTCAGAAGCTTCCGTCACCCCTGGTTCTTGGCCCTATGCTATTTAACATTTTTATCAGTGACCTGGAAGAAAGCATAAAATCATCACTGATAAAGTTTGCAAATGACACAAAAATGGAGGGAGTGGTAAATAATGAGGAGGAGAGGTCACTGATACACAGCGATCTGGATCGCTTGGTACATTGTTTGCTTGCACCCAGTTTGTGTTGTAATATGGCTCAATGTAAATGTATACGTATAGGAACAAAGAATGCAAGCCATACTTACAGGATGGGGGACTCTCTCCTGGGAAGCAGTGACTCTGAAAAAGATTTGGGGGTCATGGTGGAGAATCAGCTGAACGTGAGCTCCCAGTGTGATGCTGTGGCCAAAAGGACTAATGTGATGCTGGGATGCAAAAACAGGGGAATCTATACTTGGCACTGCTATGAGCACTGCTGCATCCTGAATCCATGTCTGGTGCCCACAATTCAAGAGGGATGTTGAATCGTGAATGATTAAAGGATTAGAAACATGCCTTATAGTGATAAGCTAAATAGCTTGAGCTCCTTGAGTCTAACAAAGAGAAGGTTAAGGGGTAACTTGATTACAGCCTATAAGCACCTACATGGGGAACAGATATTTATGATGGGCTCTTAAGTCTAGCAGAGAAATGTGTAAAAAACTCCAGTGACTGAAAGTTGAAGCCAGACAAATTCAGACGGGAAATAAGGCTTAAATTTTTAATAGTGATGGTAATTAAACCCTGGAACCAAAGATTTTGGCGGATTCTTCATCACTGGAAATTTTTAAATGAAGACAGACATTTTTCTAAAAGCTCTGCTCTAGGAATTATTTTGGGAAAGTTCCCTAGCCTGTGTTATGCAGGAGATCAGACTAGATGTTCCTACAGTGGCCCCTTCTGGCTTTGGAATCGCTGAAAGTCATGCTCAGTCTGCATATGTGGGCAGGGCTGGATGATATCCAGAAGACACGGCCCCTCTATTAATATCTACCTAACAATGCAAAATATAGCGAGAGGCACTCTGTGATAGAAAGGATCTTAATGACAAGAGGTGGGAAAGTGAGAATCACTCGGGGTGAATATTGGGTTCTTTCTGTTCAATGCATTGTCTGCAGCTGAGGGAGGGTTTATTGAAAGTAAAAAACAAAATCCAACCCCCCACACTTTACTTGCAAGATAATTTACCTGCCAGTCCATGTGATGCTCAGAAGAACAGCATCTGTGGAGTTCTACCTTGGTGGGGAAATACCTGGCTTCACATGATAATGTCCAATCCCGTCTGGCTCTTTCTTCTTGCTCATGTGGGCAGAAGTCACTGTCACATAGGGGTTTGATCTAAAGCTCAGTGAAGTCACTGCAAAGCCTCCTCTCTGTTGGCTTCCTTGGGCACTGGATCTGATGCTAGGACCATAAATCCAGCTCCTCACAACCAGGCTAGCAGCAATCAGATTAGGAGCATTAACCTCGGAAATCCCCCTCAAACCATCTTGTTCAAGTGCCCCAGGTGCGCTCTCACCTCTCCCATTCTGCATCATTCCTTCCACTTTGGGTGAAGGGGTGGTGAATGATGGGGCGGAGAGGCAGGGAGCTGGGTGCTAGGTTTTGTACAGCACAGATGGGAGAACTGCTGAACAGATAAATGAATACACCCTTTACCCAGAGGTCAGATTGTCCCATGAGCTGGTAAGGTAGGCTGTTGTCAGGGAGGCCTAGTAATAATATTATCTGGCCTCTTGTAGATACTAGGCTACAGGCAGACTTAAAAAAATCAGCGTTCACTTCCAAGGTCCGCACTTCAGAAACAATGGTGAAAACCAGGAGAGGACTCAGAGAAGAGCTACAAGAAAGATTCACGGTTATAAGAACATAAGAATGGCCAGACTGGGTCAGACCAATGGTCCATCTAGTTCTCTACCCTGTGTTCCTACCGTGGCCAGTGCCAGACGCATCAGAGGGAATGAACAGAACAGGGCAATTATCAAGTGATCCATCCCCGTCTTCCAGTCCCAGCATCTGGGAAGCACACCTTCCTGAAGGCTGTTAAAAACTGAAGGAGCTCAGTCTCATTAGCTTATTGAAGAGAAGGTTCAGAGGTGACTTGATCATGGTCTACAAGTACTTAGAAGACGAGGAGCTTTCTGAGACTAGCAGGCTTTGTAATCTAGCTGTCACGGGCAGAACAAGATCCACAGGCTGGATGTGGAAGTTAGAAAAATTCAAACTTGAAAAAATGCAGTTTGTTAACAGTGAAGAACCATTGGAGCATCTTACTGAGTTCCACAGGTTGACTGTGTGTTGTGTGAAGAAATACTTCCTTTTGTTTGTTTTAAACCTGCTGCCTATTAATTTCATTTGGTGACCCCTAGTTCTTGTGTTATGAGAAGGAGTAAATAACACTTCCTTATTTACTTTCTCCACACCAGTCATGATTTTATAGACCTCAATCCTATCCCCCCCTTAGTCATCTCTTTTCCAAGCTGAAAAGTCCCAGTCTCATAATTAATCTCTCCTCATATGGAAGCTGTTCCATACCCCTAATCATTTTTGTTGCTCTTTTCTGAACCTTTTCCAAGTCCAATATATCTTTTCTGAGATAGGGTGACCCCATCTGCACACAGTATTCAAGATGTGGGAGTTCCGTGGATTTATATAGAGGTAACATGATATTTTCAGTCTTATTATCTATCCCTTTCCTAATGGCTCTCAACATAGCTTTTTTGACTGCTGCTGCACACTGAGTGGCTATTTTCAGAGAACTAGCCACAATGACTCCAAGATCTCTTTCTTGAGTGGTACCAGTTAATTTAGACCCCATCATTTTATATGTATCGTTGGGATTATGTTTTCCAATGTGCATTATTTTGCATTTATCAACATTGAATTTCATCTGCCATTTTGTTGCCCAGTCACCCAGTTTTGTGAGATCCCTTTGTAACTCTTCGCAGTCTGTTTTGGATTTAAGTGTTTGGAATAATTTAAATCAAATTTGGCGAATAGTTTCAGGCAAAAAAAACCCTCATTTTGTTTCAGAAATGCCAACATGTTTTGTTTTGACATTTTCTAAGCGAACCACTTTGACATTTCAACTTGAAAAGACATTTTCAAACCAAAATGTCGATTCTAAGTAACATTCAAAATGTTGCATTTGATCCATGCAAAAAAAGTTAAGTTTTTTAGCAAGAAAAAACAAACAAAAAAGAAATCAGTTTTGGTTTGAAGTGCACTGGGTTGTTTTTTTCTGATTTATTGGTTCAGTTACTGAACCAAAAAATCCATTGCTCACTCTAGTTTCCAAAATAAGGAAAAATAATTCCTTTTACTGCAAACTTTTCCTTTGATATAGCCCCGTTTATTTCCTTTGGTATAGCTCCTTGTATAGTCAGTATATCCCAAAGTCTCTTACAAGCAATAAGTTAGCTACTGGTACTCGTTCCAGAATAAGTGTATCCACATAGTGTGTTATTCATAGAATATAAGGCCAGATGGGACCATTAGAGCACCCAGTCTGACCTCCAGTATAACACAGGCCAGAGAATTTCACCCAGTTTTTCCTGAATGTGATTAAACCTGTGTCTGACCAGCTTTCAGAAAGGCAGCCAGGCTGGATTTGAAAATAGTGGGATAGAATGGATGGAGAATCCACCACTTCCCTTGGTAGTTAATGCCAGTGGTTAACCACTCTCATTGTCAACAATGTGTGCCTTGCTGCTCATTGAAACTTTGTCTGGCTTCAGCTTCCAGCCATTAATTCTTGCTATGCCATTTCCTGCTAGATTAAAGAGCCCCATGAAGGTCCTTAGACACTGTCATCTTCTGCTTGAGAAATTAAACAGATTGAGCTCTCTGGGAACATCTATACTGCAACCTCCCCCTGCCCCATTGCAGAAAGCCTCAAGGCCAGGTCAATTGGGCTTGTGGGGTTCACACTACAGGGCTCAATATAGCAGTGTAGACATTCCAGCCTGGGCTCGGAGATCCTCCCCGCTTGCTGGGCTTCAGAGCTCGGCTTCCAAATCTACGCTATTTTCTCCAGCCCTTGAATAATTTTTTGTGGCTCTTTTCTGCACCCTCTGCAATTTTTGAACATCCTTTTGAAAACATGAACACCAGAACTGGATGCAATATTCCAGTATTGTTCTCCCCGATGCCATGGACCAGTGTTTTCCAGACGGTGGGGTCCTGACATGCCAGTAGGTTGCAGGAAGGATCTAGATGGGTTGCATGTGTCTCAAAGGTGCTCTCACCCCACAGCCCATGCTCTCCCTTCCCCCGGGAGAGGCTTCATAACTTCTAATTTATATCAGTTACTATCTGTTTTCCATTTGTTATACATTACCATTTTATTTCTAGTTACTGCCTTCACTAAACCAAGATGGGCTTTTAGTTAAAGATGTCCTCTTTATTATGGAATCGTGGCTTTTTTTCCCCATCTAATAAATGCTTCTTAAAGAATTCCCACTTTTCATTCACATTTTTCTGTCTCAATGTTTCCTCCCAGACAGTTTCACTCACAATTTTCCTCAGCTTTGGGGAAGTAGCCCCTTTGATGCCCCAAGTGTATATATCAATGATTGGGACGATCCTCTGTTTCCCCATGTTGAATGTAATCAGATCACATTCACTGGTCCTTAGGCAACGACCAATTTCCAATCTAGTGATTAATTCACCTTTCGCCATCACAAGGAGGTCCAAATTAGAGTTACCTTATGTTGGGCGCTATACCTTTTGTGTCAGAAAATTATCATCTATAATTTTTTAGAAACTCTAAACATGTTTTACTGCTAGCTGCATGAGACCTCCAGCATATGTCTCCCAAATTGAAGTCCCCCGCAACAACAGTTTTTCTTTCCACATCTTACAGACAGTAAGTAGCTGAAGGAGTAACTCATCCTGTCCTCTGGTTGGATTTGGCAGTTTGGGAGCGATCCCCACGAGCTCCCTCTTCTGGGCTTTGTTAGATAGCCCATTCAGCCAGAGGCATGCAAGGTCCTGTGGTTCTGAGTTATCGATAACTCTAAAACAAGTAGTGGTGTCTTTAATGTAGAATGCCACCCCTCCACCTCCTTCCTGAGCACATTATAACCAATGATTTAAACATTCCAATACTGTGAATTGTCCCAGCAGGGTTAAGTAATGCCAATTATATCAAATTCATTCTCGTCAATGAGAATTTCCAGTTCCTTTTGCTTGTTACCCACACTCCTAGCATTGCTATATAAGCAATTGAAAAACGTATTCTCTTCATGTTATTTGCCAGTGGTTCATGCCCAGCATTTTCTGCCATGAAAGACCACTGAGAAGATCACTTGTGATAGCTACTTCAGTAAATTTCCAAGAGTAGACAAGCTCTACGTTTCCAGCCCCTGTGGTTGCAGAGAAAAGCTTGAACATGTAACTTGAATGCACCCTAGGCTCAGAAACCCAAAGGCAAATAAAAAGATCTCAATATTTATTTTAAAAATATCTCAGGCTTTTTTGGGCCTGACTCATGATTTTTGAACACTTTGGGTGGCAGTACTGCATAAGGACATGGCATTTTTTCATCAGTTTGTTTGCCGTCAATTTATAAGCAGCCTGCGGCGCATAAATCCTTTTGGGCTGGGCACTAAGCAAGCTCGAAATGATTATGTAACACTCTTCCTGTACTTTAAGAAAACCGAGGCAATCCATGGATTTCAAGGCCAGAAGGGACACTTGTGATCATCCAGTCTAACCTCCTCTATAACACAGGCCAGAGAACTGCCTCCAAGTAATTCCTGTTTGAACTAGGTCTTTTTTTTTTTTTTTTTAATCCAGTTGATTTTAAAATTGCCAGTGATGGAGAATCCACCCTGGTCCTTGGTAAATTGTCTCAGTGCTTAATTACCCCCACTGTTAAAAATGTGTGCCTCATTTCTAATCTGAAATTGTCTAGCTTCAACTTCCAGCCATTCGATCTTATTATCCCTTTCTCTGCTAGACTGAAGAGTTCATTATTAAATATTTGTTCCCCATATAGGTACTTACAGAGTGTGATCAAGTCAGCCCTGAACCTTCTCTTGGTTAAACTAAATAGATTGAACTCCTTGAGTCTTTCACTCTAAGGCAGGTTTTCTAATCTTTTAATCATTCTTGTGGCTCTTCTCTGACCCCTCTCCAACTGATCAACAAGACCATATCCCAGAAGCAACAATACATATTCCTTGACAAGTGATGACACCAGGTGCCTTTCAATGCATGTTCACTTTAAGAAAAATGGGATCACTGTGTCTTCTATGCAGGTTAAAGCTTCTAGCAACTCACGTGCAAAACTGGATGAGCTGCTGGCAAGAGGGCAGAGAATACAAGCAACAGAAAAGCTTGCAACAGCTTAAGACATGTGCTTTCAGTAGCAACCTAAAGGACTCTTCACCGACTTCCTCCTGTAACTTATATTTGACTATGTTTGGATCTCCTTTTGGAAGGTTGATACACTGTATTTGACAAGGCCAGTAGATATACAGGTTTGCTCTAGGAAGGGCCCCAGAAATACAGCAGAAGTGAATATCTTCATAATTTTTAAAAGGACATTTTCAGAACCTATCCTAACTTTTCTTCCAGTAAGATGCTATTACATTTTCTGGACAGCTAGATCAACTATTTATTTTATTATTCCTATCACTAAGGCTTCCACAACTGAGACATCCAGGGTACCCAGAATTAACTGAAGAGTACATCCAGGATCCTTAAGAAAAAGGGGCCAGTTCTTTCCCTTGCCACACTAGAAATTGGACAGGAGCAAGATCATGATGCAAGTGCTGTTTACAATGGAATGAGAGTGGCAGAGAGGAAGAGGAGGAGAGGGAAGCACAGGCAGGCCACCGTGACTGCCATCCTCACCCTGGGATGGTGAATTCTGGCTCCATGGAGTTTTACACTTCAGCTGCACAAGGAGCTGGGATGTGATTGTTGGGGGGTTGGACTGGGAGGATTTGTGTATGGTCAGAGGAGATGTACAGAGGTTGGGGAGGTCATAAGCAGTGCATGTGTATAGTTTGGGGGGCCTTTGTTTTCAACATGTGTTTCAATCATAGTACATTATGTCCATGAGTGTGAAAAGACATTTCTCAAGTGTTTGCAGACAGCCGGCTGGCTCTCTCATGAGCTGCAGGCCCAGCTCCCTACCTCTGCCTGCAGGCACCAGAGCAGAAGCCAGACAGCAACCGCCTGAGTACCACATTCCCAACAGCGGGATTCGAAGGGCCGGCTTTGCAAAAGAGCCCAGGACCAAATTTTCAAGGTCTCCGACTGGGGCCAGATTTTCAAAAAAGTTTGGCCCCCAGCAGGCTCCAGGGAGAGCCACAGGAGCTGCTGAGAACTTTTGAAGATTGTGTGGCTGAGCAGTGTTGGAAAATGCCCCTTCAGACAGGAAGCGCAAAGTGAGCAAGAGAACAAACACCCACCACAGCATCACCTGCACAGAGCTGCCAGCTCGCAGCCAAGAACAGCCCTGCTAACATTCCCTGGTGGACGCTTCCCTGGCTGAGTCTGTGGTCTCTGAACCCTGGGGCCCAGCTGTTATGGTGGGCGTTGGTGCTGGTGAATTCCCGATGTGGTTCTCCTGCTCTCTCAATCTGCTAGGAAAGTGCTGCCGTTCTTCTACCAACGCTTCCCTCCCCAGATCAACATACGTTTTCCTGAATCCAAATATTCATGATCATCATCCAAATGTCAGAACCTTCAGATCCAAACATCATCTAAATCCAAATGCGAGCCTCTTTGCCCATCCCCAACAGACAGCACGTGCGGACGGCAGAGCACATAACATATGCATGCAGCCTGCACATAAAGCTCCCATGAGGCCAGGAGCAAGGTACCAAGTAGTGTGCAGAGCAAGAGGTCAGTGTGAAGGAGGTGGGGCTGAGATGTAATAACATAGGAATAATGCTACTACTGATCTGTATTCATTCACGAAGCTTGTATGTGACCAGGTCATGGGCAATGTGTACTTTAGGACTATATTAAATAGCAGAGGTAGCAGGAAGGGAACACAAATAGATAAGAAACCTCTGGGTAAACCCTTGCAAGGGGCCTGGACTAGTGAGCTAGGTTACACAGCTGTTTTGCCCAGGTTGGCACAGCTGGGTTGAAAGGACTGAAACAGATCAAAAGTGACTGCCGAGGAGGCAGTTGTCAGGGCCTGTTTGTGGAGAAACAGACTGACACAGAGACAGGCCCTGCGGGAGGGGTCTGTAGCAGCTGGTCCCTCCTAAGGGCCGGGCCAACTGACCAGTGTAAAGGCCTTTACTGTTTAAAATCCTCTCTCTCGTGCTGTGCTGTGTCCCTGCTGCTAAGAGGAAACAATTTGTTTTAAGAAGGCTGTTTGGTCACGCCCTGCGCTATCCACTGGTCAGCCACTGAGCCCACTGGGACTGCTAAGCGGTCACAGGGCACTGCAGCCCACAGCCCAGTCTAAGACTAGGACAGTCATGGGATTCCACACAGGGCAGGTGAAGGCACGAGGTCTGACACCAGGAGTGGGGTGCATTTGGGGAGACAAGAGCTGGGCCATGGGGGCAGCTGGCCCTGAACCATGACAGCCACACACAACATAAGCTGTGATTCCATTTACGAGTACATCAGAAAAGAGAAAGTAAACTACAGCAGAAGCAATGTACAATGTACTGATTCTCCACTCCATCATCCACCACTTTTATGCTGGAAATAGACTGGACAACCCATGGAGTCACAACAGCATAAAACTAGTGCAGTGGAGAAGAGAATCTGGCTCCAGATCTAGTAAATGGAAGCACGTCCTGGCTAAGATTCTAGAAGGTTCATGTTACAGACATGGAGTTCTGCCCAGGTTTGGAAATCAATTTTACTTTTCTAGACAGTGGGGACTTTACATAGTTTTATGGAATCAAAGGGGGCATGTGTCACACAACCCAGTTCTCAGGAAAGCCTGTTATTAGACTGGGAAAGTCATACCCATTAGACTTATTAAAATCCATCCACAGTACAATTCTTCAGGATACATGACCCGCATGGGAACAGGACGTTGCGACATTCACAAATATGATTTTAATAGAAACCTATTAATGTCTGAGCTGAGAGCAGACAGAGTCCACCAGAAATCAGCAGCAACAAATTGTTGTTTTAGAGAGTCTTGAGAAGAAAATCATGGGCTTGGAGGCTTCATATAGACCCACATGCCATGGAGAATAGTAATTCAAGAAGGACTGACTGATGAGCTTTGAATGCTATGGAGAGACAAACAAGTATCTATTTCCTATGGAGTATCAGTAATTGATATCAGCTTAGCACAGATTTTTGCTGCTTTGTACAATAGTAAACCAAAAAAAAGCAACATTCCCTTCCCAATCATCTATGTACAGTTGCAAATTAGCCAAAGACATGGGGACAGCCCCATTATACCAGCACAACTCTGTTGAAATTAATGGAGCTACACCAGTTTACACCAGCTAAGGATCTGGCCCTAAAACATTAACCCTTTCAAGACTCAAATTTGGGTCAGCCCTTCTGAGAAGAAGCTGTCATCTAGCGTTTGCAATTTGACACAGCACCAAAGGAACCCTAAAAGCAGAATTACCTTTTTTCCTATGGTGAAATAGCGCCAGGATTGAGCTTGGTAGGTGGGGATGTTTTGGTAAGACTGGAATTTCCCATCAGTCCATTTGTAGATAGCTGACCCAGGCGAAGTATACCGATTGGCTGTGGCTGCAAAAAACCCCACCTTTGGAATGATGAAGATCTCGATGCCCATGGTTTCAGAGTTGGTCATCAAGTTCTGATATTCTTCTACATAGTCCAGCCTCTCTTTGACTAGGAAATAACAAAAAAAAGTATGGAAATGAAAAATAGATGCCTCCTTAATTCAACTGTGTTCCAAAGTTCAATGGAGGGCTATATTTTTGATTATTTCATATGCATGGCACTGAGTAGCCAAATTAAAAGCCCTGTGCTGAAGGGCTTAAAAAAATCAAAGGGCAAGTTAATTTACTGTTGGGCTCTACCAGCACAGTCCAGCCCTAGGTGTAGTGACATGACAAGTGATGGCCACAGAGAATGGACAGCATGGAACAGGAAGACAAGGGTTCCATAAACACAGCTCTGTGAGTGGAAGGATGTTACATGCATTGCAGAGGCCACTCTGCTTAAGGATGCAAAACAGTTTCCTTTGCACCTCCCTGTGCATAACACATACTGATCATTTTCCAACACATTCGCCTCCAGAGCTGCATTCTGTATGTCTGGTCTCTGCCAGCAGGTGAATGGTTCTAGAAAGTTGGAGCAAAATCCCTTCAGGCATTTTCCCATTATGAGAGGGTAAAACAAACAAACTAACAAACAAAACACACATTTTTTTAGTTTAAAAAAGGGTGGGGAAGGGGCACTGAACTTTGAATCTCATTGAGGAGACCATCGAAAGGAACCACCTGGAAGGGAGAAAAGCAGGTACTGCCATACCCTCTAGGGGAGAGCCGAGATCAGCTGGAGTTAAACCTTCTCCTCAGCACCCTAGACCCAGAACTGTGCAAAGGATTCCCCTTTCGGGGACCCCAGAACCCCCACCTTCCTATCAGCCATAGGTGGAAGAAACTACTGGGAGGAGACAGCCAGTAACTCAGCCGGCAAGAGCTGAGCCTAGCAAAAAATAATAATTGTGGTACTATCATGCCACAAACACGTCACCATCATATTGTTCACTCTGCTTGTATGTTATACTCCTTTCCCTTACCCTCCTCTCTCGTCTATCTAGATTGTAAGCGCCTCAAGGCAGTGTCCCGTTCTGGTGTCCCCCATTCAAGAAGGATGTTGATAAATTGGAGAGGGGTTCAGAGAAGAGCCATGAGAATGATTAAAGGATTAGAAAACCTGCCTTAGAGTGATAGCCTCAAGGAGCTCAATCTATCTAGTTTAACAAAGAGAAGGTTAAGGGGTGACGTGATCACAGTCTATAAGTATCTATATGGGGAACAAATATCTAATAATGGGCTCTTCAGTCTAGTGGAGAAAGGTCTAACACAAGCAATGGCTGGAAGTTGAAGCGAGATAAATTCAGACTGGAAATAAGAGTGAGAGTAATTAACCACTGGAACAATTTACTGAGGGTCATGGTGGATTCTCCATCACTGACAAATTTTAAATCAAGACTGGATGTTTTCTAAATGATCTGCCCTAGGGATTATTTGGAGGAGTTCCCTGGCCTGTGCTATACAGGAGATCAGACTATCACAATCGTTCTTTCTATCCTTGTAATCTGTGAATCTTAGGCAGGGAATGTCTCTTACACTATGTATAGTGCCTAGCAAAACGGGGCCTGATCTTGGTTAGGGTCTTGGGGGCTACTGCAATACACATAAATAATAATCAACCTAAAAGCACATCCACAAGGAGTAGGAAGTGCATGATTTAGGCACCTGCAAAAACTGAAAGATAAAATGGAGACGTTATGAAGGTTTGAAAATATTCCATAGCCCATGCACAGTAGAAAAGAGCTTTTAGACTGCAGGGTGGTAACCCAGTATTACCTCACTCAGCTTCTCTGTCATTAGCTTTTACACACCCATTTCACACATGGATGTAGTATGCCTGCACACACAGCTATTAAACTACCCACTGAAATACCTCCTTCACCAAGAGAATTCAAAACATGCAAGCATAGGCACCGACTATAGCAACGTTTCTCAAATGCGGCCACTGTGGCCTCATGTGGCCGCCAGGGGCTTTTCGTGCGCCAACAACAGCCTCCAGCCGGGGGGGAAGCAAAGCATCGGCCCCTCCCCATCTCTCCTTGTTGCTCCTGGATGCACCGCCCTGCACTGTCTCTGGAGAGAAGTGGGGCACAACACTGCAGGAGCAAGGTGAGTTCTTGATCCACCTTGGGGGAGGGGGTTTGGGCTGCAGGCTCCAGCAGCGAGACTTCAGGAACCTGGCTGTGGAGCCCCAGGCTCCAACTGCAGGGCAGCGAGTACTGACTCCCGCCCCCCCCCCGCCTCTAGCCACACGGCCGTGGCCTCCAGCTGCAGGGTTTCAGCCTCTAGCCCCTGGTTCCAGCTGTGTGGCAACAGGTGTTGGCTCTCAGCTCCAGTCCTGGGCTCCAACCGTGCAGTGGCAGGCGCTGGCCACAGGCGCCAACCCCCAGCCCCAGCCGCATGGCAGCAGACTTCAACCATAGGGCTTTGGGCGCTAACCCCTGGCTCTGGTGGCAGAGCTTCAGTCTGCCTCTGGCCCCCAGTTCTGGCCGTGTGGTGGCGGGCACCGGCACCGGGCTCCAGCCACGTGGCCCTAGCCCCTGGTGGTAATCCCCTGCCCCAGCTGCACGGCAGCAGGCACCAAAGCACAGCTCTGTTCCTGGGCTCCAGCCACGTAGTTGGTCCCAGGTGCCAACTCCTGGCCCTGGCCACACAGCAGCGAGCGCTGGCTCCAGCCACTCAACGGCGGGTGCTGACTCCTAGCTCCAGCACCCAGCTCTGAGCTCTGGCCATGTGGCGGCAGGCACTAGCCCTGGGTGCTGGCCCATAGCTCCGGCTGCATGGCAGTGGGCTCTGATCCCTGTCTGTGGCCACGCAGTTCCTGTCCCCAGCGCTGGGTTCGGGCACTGAGCCTTAGATGCATGGCAGCAGACCACCAGGCCCTGGCTCTGGCCCCACAACAGTGGGGCTCATCACCGACCCCCATCACCCCTGCTGCCTCCCACAGCCCTGTATCCATTCCCACCCATTGCCCCTGGACCCCACTGCCTTTCTGGCCTCACATCCACCCCTACCCCCACTATCACAGGCCCCCGCTGCCTCCCCTGGCCCCGCATCCATCCTCCCCCCACCAGAACCCTGCAGCCTCCCACTGCCCTGCATCCATCCCACCATCGCCTCCGGCCCCTGTTGCCTCCCCTCTTTTCCCCCCCATCCAGGGCTTGTTGAGAAAAGTGATATTAACAAACATGCAAGTATCACTTTTCACAGCAGACTTACTAGCTATCTATGAAAAGTGATACCTGTATGTTTGTTAATATCACTTATCACTTTTCATAGCCTCCCAGGTAGCTACTAAGTGTGCTGTGATATTAACAAATACACCTCTACCCCGATATAACGCGACCCGATATAACACAAATTCAGATATAACACGATAAAGCAGTGCTCCGGGGGGGCGGGGCTGTGCAGGGCTGCCCAGAGGATTCAGGGGGCCTGGGGCAAAGCAATATCAGGGGCCCCTTCCATAAAAAAAAAGTTGCAATACTATAGAATGCTATATTCTCGTGGGGGCCTGGGGCAAATTGCCCCACTTGCTCCCCTGTCTGGGCAGCCCTGGGGCTGCGCACTCTGGTGGATCAAAGCAAGTTCGATATAACGCGGTTTCACCTATAACACGGTAAGATTTTTTGGCTCCCGAGGACAACGTTATATCGAGGTACAGGTGTATTCAAATATCACTGTTCACAGCAAGCCCCAGGACCCACTAAGCCCTGCATGGGGCAGGGAAAGGAGAGGTGAAGGGGGATCAGGGCGGCTCTAGGCACCAGCAAACCAAGCACGTGCTTGGGGCGGCACATTTTCAGGGGCGGCATTCCGGCCCTCTTTTTTTTTTTTTTTGCTTTGGGCGGCAAAAGCCTAGAGCCGTCCCTGGCAGCAGCAGCGTGTCGTGTGCGGGAGGCGCCCTGGGGCCGCTGCAGTTCGCGCCGTGGGGGAGCAGCGCTTGCACCTTGTGGCTGGGCCAGGCAGGCTCTGAGCGGGGGACACTCGGGCTGGGGGCCGCCCCGCAGGGCACATGGAGCCGCCTGCAGGTGCCACAGGGCGGCCGCCCCCCAGCGCAGCAGCCAGGGCTGGGTGAAGCGGCCCGAGCCGCCCAGGAACTGCAGCAGGGTGGCCAGAAGCAGAAGCAGTGGGGCCATAGAGGGCGGAGCGCTGCCGTCAGGGCCCACATCCCGCTCTCCGGGGCTCCGCTCCCTCTGGGGCTGTCCTGTCCTGGCTCCTCAGCCCCCTGCCGGGGCGGTCCCCCGGCTCTGCCCTCCCGGGTCCTGGCCAGTCCTGGAGGCGGGAGCCCTGGCTGGAGGGACCCTGGGCTGAGGCACAGCCCGGGAGCTCCACTGCTTACCCCGACCCTGCCAGCACCGGAAGGGCTGGAGGCGAGGGGGGAGCGGGCGGAGTCAGCACTGGTGTGGGGGAGCCCAGGGCTGGGGGCAGCAGGGGGTGCAGGTGGGGTGGGATGGGGTTGCAGGGGGTGCGGGTGGAGGAAGGGAGAAGAGAGAGCCCAGGGCTGGGGCGGCGGAGGTGCGGGTGGGGGAGGGCACTGGTGTGGGGGGGGTGAGAGCCCAGGGCTGGGGTGGGGGGCAACCAAAAATTTTTTTTGCTTGGGGCAGCAAAAACCTAGAGCCGGCCCTGAGGGGGATGCAGCATTATTTCTGTTATTGACTCTGCCAAAAAACCCTACAACTATAAATGACAATGATTTGGATGTAAATCTGTGCATATTTAATTGTTTTTCTTAAAGTTAATTAAGTATTTAGGAAAAAAGTGTCAGTGCGGCCACCAGTGAGAGTTGGTGGTTGCACTCTGAGGCCAACAAAAAATTTGTTGTGAGAACCCCTGGACTATAGGCTGGAACACACTCAGAAAAAAGTTGTGGGTGCTCAGCACCCACCAGCCACAGGTGTTCAGCAGCTGGAGGACGCGCTTGGGGGGGGGGGGGAGAGGCAGAGGGGGGGGGGGGCTTTGGGGCAGGGCGTGGGGGAGCACCTCCAGGGGGAAAAAAGAAAACTTAGCATCTATGCATGCCAGGAATATTAAAAGCTGCTTTCTCCCCAACCACAAGACTTCATTGAAATCACACGGCTTAAAGGAGAGCACAGAGAGGTTTTGAGTCTGCAGCTGAAGTTCCAGTCCCACCCCTATAACTGATCCTCTTTAATAATACTTTGTACATAGCATTTTGCAAGCATTATTTTTCACTTGCTCTTTAAAGCTCTTAACTGTGCAGACCCCCGCTATATGTAAGACCTCTTTCATAATAGAACCATTTAATACTTAATACATAGCATTGTTCAATCCTAGATCTCAATGTGCATTATAAAGGCAGGTGAGTCTCATTACAATGATTGAACTTGCCTTCACTCAGTAAATTCTTCACACACAACCCACCCACTCACACACAAACAGCTAGTCGAGCTAGTTCTCCTGCAGGAGTGGAAGGCAGGAAGTAGATAAATGTTGCTGCCATTTCTAAATATTGAGAGGTGCTTTTATGCTGCAGTGATGGGGTCAAATCCAAGTCCATTTTACAGATGGGTACACAGAATTGAAATGACTTCCCCAAAGCCATTTCATAACAGAGCTGGGAATAGAAACCAGGCGCTCTGAACCCTAGTCTGGTGCCCTATGCAATGCAGTTCTAGAGATGAATTTTCCTAGTGTTAAGCAGTTTTCAACCAGATGCTAAATAGGTGTGAAAGCCTGACCTTTGGTCTTTTAATATTCCGGTTGTCATATCATTTTATTTCTTTTGAAAACCAAAAACCAACAAAGACTAGTGCTGATGCAACATTAAGGTTGAGAAATCAGAAGTCAGGAAGTACAGAGTAAGAATAAAAGCCCATCCTTAGTTCTGACAACTTGTGTTTATGCCATAACACATGATCCCTCTTTTTATCATTAGATATTATTTACCAATTAATATAAAATATAATAGAATGCAAACTGGGATTTCTGATCGGACTTGACTTACAATAAATAACAGTGCATAACTTCTTAAAACTTGGCTTGATTTTTAAGTCTCTATGCAATCTACAAAACAAACCAAGTTTGAAATTGGTTTAAAAATTATGAAAAAGTTTAAAGCTGAATGGTTCAAAACTCCAGACAGTTTCCTACTTGTATAAAGCTTTCTTAGCAGCTCATCCACAGAGCTGTACTGGTTTTTATCTCATAACTAGTTTCTAATTCCAAACCTCAAACTGAGTGACTATAGACTTCTAAAGGGAAGATTCAGGCATAGAGCGGAGTGAAAAATCAGAATTTCCATTCTGGGGGAAATGACACAATTTCAACTTTTTCTTTTTTGCAGAATGAAAAGTTCAGAAGAATTTTGATTCAGAAATTTCAAAATGTCTTGTGACTATATCTGCAGTCATGTGACTCCCATGATGCACCATGCTGCTCAGGATCAGTCTTCACTGCAGAGTTAACTCAAATGATCTACACTTGAGTTACTCCTCTTGAGTTAGCTTAGCTTGAGTGAGAGTAGCTATGCTACGAAATGACACGCTAGCTTCTGTGTCCACATTGGTGCTGCACTCACTTGTGTATGGTGCTAAAACTTCTGGGGTCCCATCCTGTGGTTCTTTGCACTGCACTAAGGTCAGTTACTGTATGAATCTTTTCCCAGTAAATTGTGGAGCACTTGTCTGTCCTTTTTGGGCAAACAGGGGAAATCGTGCGAAGGTTCTGGAGGACTAGCAGCACTTGAGTGGCACTAGGCTGTATCCATACTACAGAGTGGTCATGTTAGCAGCTAACTCAAGCTTTAGTCTCTACCTCCTGACAGGCTAGACAACTGAAGTTAAAACCACCATCAGACTTGAGTAAAGGGGTTTTGTTTGTAGATGAGACTCGGGGCAACACTCAAGTTAGAACATGAGTTAACTGCAGTGAAGACAAGCACTAAATCAAAGAGGAGATCATGTTGCATCATGGGAGATGTAGTCCAGCCAGGGACCTGGAGAATAGGGAAGAATGGGGACATCAGGCATCCAAACTACAACTCCCATGAAGCAGTGTGCCACCATAGGGAGATGAACTGTAACGTTGAACTGACTTGAAAGAAACATTTCAATTCAGCAAATCAAAATATTTCAGTTTGCATTAAACCATCCTGAAACAAAATAATCTGTTTTAATTTTCCATCAGGAAAAACTGAAAACTTTCACCCAGGAGTTGAAACTGCATTTTCTGTCAAAAAAACCCCACATTTGGATGGAAAAATTCTGACCAGCTCTAATCAGAACAAAAAAGGAATAACCCACAGATTGGTGGATTATTAGCACCATCCAGAATGGCAATAGGAGAAGAAAACAACCCAATGAGCAGACGCTTGAGGGGTATCACCTAACACCAATAAAGGTCTGTATAAGTGGGGAAAGAGGCTGGGTGGTGCAATGGGATAATTCACTAGCTATTCCTTTCAGGAGATCCAGACAATTTAGAGATGGACCAGAGTCATAGAGCAGTGCCAGAGGATGGACCTACATCCATACTGTGACGTTGCACTCTATATGTTTTATGGAAATATGCTTATGAGAGTGAATATGATGTAACTGGAATATGCTTTATGCAAAAGGTCTCTTGTAAGGTATCATAACAAAGGTTATAACCTACTGACTATATTCCTCTTATTTGTATGCATGTAACATTCTTGTATCTGAAGCTAGAAATATGAAGTATAACTCCGAGGTCCTATTGTAATTATGCAAAGTGTGGGCTATTAATGGTGGTTTAGAATCTTGATGGCTCCCATTGACTAGGACAATTGGTTGTAAGTGGTTTATTTACCTGCAAGCTTTCCTGTGTACGTGTGGGCCAACCCAGGAAGAATGGAGACTAGGGGTCATACACTGGCATGTGACCATGTCACATGATACCGGACTCCATCTTAATCATTGTACTTTTCCATTGATGAGGCGAGGGTGGAGACAAGCACAGACAAAAGATTCCCACCTTGTGCCAAAGCTATAAAAAAAATCCCTGCTTACCACCTGAGATGTCTGCTGGAACTAACAAGGACTGTACCAGGGGAAAGGATTGGGCCCAGACTAGGAAGGAGTCTAGTCTGTGAAAGATGCTTGTTGGAACATCTCTGAGGGTGAGATATTACCTGTAATCAGTTTCTTAATGTATTAGGCTTAGGCTTGCATGTTTTTGCTTTATTTTACTTGGTGACTTACTTTGTTCTGTCTGTTATTACTTGAAACAGTTTAAATCCTACATTTTATACTTAATAAAATCACTTGTTTATTAATAAACCCAGAGTAAGTGATTAATACCTGGGGGAGCAAACAGCTGTGCATCTCTCTCTATCAGTGTTATAGAGGGCAGACAATTTATGAATTTACCCTGTATAAGCTTTATACAGAGTAAAACAGATTTATCTGGGGTACTGGCTCCCAGAAAGACTGAACACTGGCTGCTGGGAAAGTCCCTGTTAACTGAGAAGCTCCTGGGCTGAGTGAATCTCAGTTTCAGTGAACTGCAGAGAGGCATGGTCCAATCTCTGGGTCTGTGCTGGAGTGTCTAACTTAGCAAGACAGGAGTAGAGGGGTGCCTGTTCTGGCAGGAGGGTTGTTCTCAGTGGTATCCCAGCTCATAGAATGACAGTCTCGAGGGGAGTCTCTGTGACCGAACCCATCACACATACAATGAAAAATGAGGGCAGGAGAGCAGTGAAAAGATCTTTCTGTACCTCTGCTGAGATCTCACACACCCACTAGCAAAGAACAACCCTGCACAAGAGACAAAGAGAGAAAACACCTCATCTTGCCATACTTACATCTTTTGTTAATCATTATTATTCATATAACACCAAATATATGCTAGGTGCTGTCACGGTTCAGGGCAACTGCACCTGTGTTTCCCCTCAGTGGTACAGGAAGGGCCCCCAGCTCTCCAGCCATCGCCTCTCTTGGGTGGAGACCTGTGTCTCTTTTCTTCCTGAACAGGGTGTCTTCAGGCTGAACAGTTCCCAGCAATCACCGTGTTATTCTCAGGAAAAGACAATCTAAGCACACCTGCTTGCTTTCTCTCCAGGGACTAATAGTGTTTGCTGATCACAATTAAGCTACCACACAGCTCTTCCTAAGCAAGCACGTTTATTCTTTGGGTAAAAGCACTCCAGAGAAAACATATTAAAAACAATAAGAGAACCTACGTGCATGCAGACAAGCTTACCAGAGGTCACCCCAACTCCACCATGGCAGGAGAAGTTCTCCCACACCCCACAAAGTGGCCTCTGCTATGGTCAGAAGCCTCAGCTCAGAACCAGCACCCAGTCTTATGGGGCCTCAGATGGTCAAATCCTTCCAACCCTAAAGATTGGGGCACTCTGTCGCCCAGAGGTCCTATCCATTTGCTGGATCAGGGAGAAGGCCCTGAGTCATTTTTCTGTGAAGCCCTTTCTGTGTCTGTCAGTCCCTGGAGAATCCAGATTGTGTCTCTGAACTGCCCGCATGTAACAGGTGATCAACAGACAACAGGTGCCCCCCTCAGGGCGAAGCTTCAAAGACTGAATGTGTAGGTGGGGGGTTGCAATGTCCTCACCTCACGTATTTCCTAGGAGCTCCACTTCACACTTCTGGTCCCCAAAAAGTCCTTGGAAGTTCCTAATCCATCCCAGAGATTGCACTAGTCAGTCTCCTGTAGAAGCTCCACAATAACACATCCACACTTGCATTTTTAATACAATACACCCCAAGGTATTAAACTTAATTCAATAACATTTATCTTAATTCCATAAGGTGTGTCCAGGGGCGTGTCAGACCAGTCACAGGTGCTCCCAGATGAGAAGACTGAGTCTGAGCTCCATAGAGCTCGCAATCTAAATCTCTACCACTAGGAGCAACAAAGTGAGCCATAACGGCAGAGCTGTCCACCAGTCATAGATCCCTTACCTTCTAGCATGGCGACCCAGGCACTCCCATCACATAGATAGAGCCCTTTCCGAGAAGCGTTAAACCAGAACTGGGCCTTTTCATTCTTCGTGCAGGGAGGTTGGGATCCCAGAGTCACTTTCATGTCAGCCTCTGAACACAAAACAAGAGCAAACAGGTCCCTTTAATGCCCTCGATACAATGAAAGATTAAATCGGACCATTAAAAATGGAGATCCACTGCACGCTGCCCTGCCTGAGCGTATAGCGTAGGGTGGCCTGAATTGGATAGAGACTCCTACGGATCACAATGGGTTACATGGCTTAGGGCCCACACCCTGCAAAGCGCCTAAGCACACACTTAACTTTAAGTACATCAGCGTAGTCCACTCATGTCAATTAGAGTACGGCTGTGCTTAAAGTCAAGCATGTGCTTTAGTGTTGTGCTGAATGGGGCCTTCACTCACGAGAAAGAGACCGCACGTCCACTTTGCAGGAGCAATAGCAAGGGCACTGTTCCAAGACAAAGCCAGACTCAGCAGATATGCTGCAGAGCTCCAAGGGCCTAATCTATTCCATATCTGTTAAGGCCCAAGGTCCAGAAATTTGGAGATATCATACAAATGTACAAGAGCTTAATTTGCATATCGATTACTATGCATGGCCTCATTTCCGTATGTTTTTAAAGTGGAAAAAGCGTTTCTTTTTTTAGTTTTCTCCCTCTGCTCCGAGCTCTCCCCCAGTATCTGTTATTCTGTTACAGGGACAAGCAGCCTATCCAAGTCAGTCCTAGGGGATGTCTACACTTGGAGCTGGGGGCGTGATCCCCAGCTGTAGGGGACATACCCATGCTAGCTGAGATGGAGCACTAAAAGTAGAGGGTAACCACGACAGTGGGATCAGCAGGAAGAGCTAGCTGCCCTGAGTATGTGCCTGTGGTCTAGGGCATGTATGCACTCAAGGCGCTAACCTGTCACACTGCTCGTGCCACCATGGCTAGTCTCTATTTTTAGCATGCTAGACTGATCAGGGCTTGTGCGTGTATGTCTCATGCTGGTCGGGCGGAACTGCTCTCTCTCTCTCCCCCCCCCGCCTTCTGGCTCACATCACCCGCTGCAGGCCACAGAGCGCTCTCAGATCCCCCTGCTCTCAGTGCCCGGCTCTCCTTTGCTCTCCAGCGACTCCCAAAACTCGGGCCTGATTCTCCTCACTCTTACACCGGTGCAAATCAGGGGTAACTCACTGACATCCAAGGAATCACACTGGCGTGAGCCAGAGGAGAATTGGGCATGGAGACTTACTAATGGATTCATCCCAGAATTCCAGAGTGAGCTCCCTGCTCTATTCCCTTCGGGGACACAAAGAGCCCAGACCCCACCATCCTTCCACATGCTACAAGCCCTGGAAGATGCTGCGCTATGCTTAGAATGATAGTAAATAGCCTGGAGGGGAAATAGAACCACAGCAGTGCTTAGAATAACTGCATAGGGAGTAACGCTGGGCTGTTTTCTGAGCAAGAGCGACCAGCCCAGACCTGTTTCCACAGAGCTCCACACAGCAGTGCTCTAATGAGAATATTACTGTGCATTACAGGCATTATATCCCCAGGACAGCTCTCACTAACTGATCTACGATTCTGAGGGCAGTGTCTTGCTCCCTAGCAATTCTCAGAAGTGGCCTTTGCAAACTGACATGTACCACAAAGATCAGACTCAGAAATGCAGCTTCTCTTGCTATTTCCAAGGGATAAAACCTGCTTCCTTATTGACAGGGCTCTTCAGAATTTGCCACCCAATCCACCCCTTGCCAGAACTGGACACTAGCCTAAGCTTTCATGTTTAAAAAAAAAAAAATTATGGTGGTAGCTATTATGGGACCGACAAACACCTTCCACACAGGAACAGAATGCAAAACACAATAGTGCTGTCTGCCTGAGCCTGCAGACAGCTCGACACAATGGATATGAATGGCCTGAACTGTCTCCATGCTATTTAATGAGCTCTTCACGCTAAAGTCTAATGAAGACTGAATGGTGGATTTATTTCAGGAGTGGGTCTCTGGACTGCTGTATGGGCCAACTCTCCTCCCTGCATCATCCCGCTGGGCCCCCTCTCCATATGCCCCATCCTAAGACTATTCATTAGTATCAACTCTTACCCAGACCGATAGATTAGACCAAATCAGTCATTTCTGGTAGGGTTACCATACGTCCGGATTTCCCCGGACATGTCCGGCTTTTTGGTCCTCAAATCCCCGTCCGGGGGGAATTTTCAAAAAGCCGAACATGTCTGGGAAAATAGCGAGGCATAAGCCAGGGTCCGCCCAGCCCCAGCACGACCCGCCGGATCCGCAGCGCAGCCCAGCCGCCCCGGCTACATTGTAGCGAGCTCGGGCCGGGGGAGAGGGGGGGCGCAGCCGCAGAAGGCGGCGGAGGGGCCGCTGCTGCCCCCGCAGGCCGGGCGGACCGCGCGCCCCAGCCGAGCTCGCAGGACCACGGGGAGGCCGGGCCCAGCCAGCGGCTTGGGCTTCCCTTGCGGGTGGGGACCCCCCAGCCACTGGGGGACCCTGTCTGCGGCCCCGTCGCCCCGCGCGACTCGGAGCCCAGCACCGCGGGAGCTGTTTCCAGCGGGGACAGACAGGCCGGGGAATGTGCTCGGCGGCGGCAGGAAGGAGGCTGCGGCGTGGGGCAGGGAGTGCGGTGTGTGCCGGGGCTGCAGGGACCCGCGCTGCCCCGGTCGCCGCTGAGCGTCCGAAGCCCGCGTCAGGCAGAGGCTGCCGGGGGAGCGGGGGTGCAGGGCAGGCGGGGGGCGCAGAGGCTGCAGGGCGAGGAGGAGCAGGGCAGGCAGGGGCATAGAGGCTGCAGGGGCAGGGGGGTGCAGGGGCAGGGCAGGCGGGGGGCGCAGAGGCTGCAGGGGCAGGGAGGTGCAGGGGCTGCAGGGCGAGTGGGGAGCAGGGGTCACAGAGGCTGCAGGGGCGGGGGGGTGCAGGGGCTGCAGGGCGAGTGGAGAGCAGGGGTCATAGAGGCTGCAGGGCAAGGGGGGGGTGCAGAAGCTGCAGGGCGAGTGGGGAGCAGGGAAGCACTTAGCAACCCCCAACCAAGATCAGAGCGGGAGGGAGGACGGGGAATGCGGGGTACTCAGAGGAGGGAGTAGAGTTGGGGCAGGGATTTGGGGAAGGGGTTGGAATGGGGGCAGGGCTGGGGTGGGGAAGGGGCGGAGTTGGGGCAGGGCCAGGGCCCCCGTGGAGTGTCCTCTTTTTTCAGTGTTGAAATATGGTAACCCTAATTTCTGGGCCAAGCCATTTTGGAGTTATGACAAGCCAAACAAAACCTTCAGAAGGGGAAAAAACCTTCGTTTTTAAGCCTTGTCTCTCTCAAAACCTTTGATCAACATGCCATTCACTTTTCAGAAAGATACCCTCCCTAAAGTCATCCAGGAAGCTCGTAGCAGAACAAGAACCTGGATCTTCTGCTGCCCAGGCCCCTCACCTTAGTCACTGTACTATCCTTCTTCTAAATATGCTACTGTTTTGAGATAGGATTCTTCCTATACTGTACTGACAGGAAATTGCTTAGGGAAATAGTTAACAGCAATATGCAAGATAATGTAAGTGTTGTTCTGGGAAAGGAGATGAGCTACAGCTATTCCTTCCAAGCTTGGCACAGGTACATGATAGGAAATACCCTCAAGATTGCTCTGTTCCATGACTGATTCTGCAAGTTTCCAAGAAAAGCAATAGGATAAAATCAATGGAAGACAAAAATTCCTTCCCCTGAGATGTGAAACGCTTTGCAACTCTTGCCTTCTTGCTATGCAGTCTGCTCACCGTGGTTGGCTTTCCCATCAGACTAGCATCAGGCTACGAGTGGTTAGAAAGCAGCAATAAGCTTCTGCTCTAATGTTCTGCTAATGCACGATGGTGAAGCACCTCATGAACTATATCTGTTGCATGTTACTGACCGTAAGGGTATTTCAGCACCTCATTGCTCACTGGCTTCACTGGGAGATCCTTCAGTACTGGGGGGATGGAGAGCACTGCTAGCTTAAAGTTCATGTTAGTGCACATCCTTGAGGTAGCATCAGATCCTGGCAACAGGACTAGTTGTCTTAACAAGCCCTGAAAAGAGAGGAAGAAAAACTAGGGAGATCAAATCCATCAAGACTGCAGGTCATGGTGAATGATAGGTGATGGTCTGTGGTTTGAATTTCCTTTAAACTCCTGCAGTCCGAGTGGGTGTGATTCATGAACAAGGGTCAGAGTTTAATGACACCATCTTAGCTTTCCAAGAAGTCCATCCACAGCAGTTCTAGAGCCATCATCACATTAATGTCAATAATAGGACAATTAGCTTTAAAAAGACCTCGCTGCCAAATTAGGGACCAAGAATGACCACAGGAAACTGTCCCCTTGCCTTTACAAAATCACTGACACTTCAAAAACCACATCAGTCCCATAGATAAGGGACAGTCAATATTTTTTCACACCTCTAAGATATTTCCTTAAAAACTTTTGACATTTTAACAAACTGCCTGAGTCACTTTCTATGTGTCGTGCAAGTCTGGAAAAATGAAAGGAAATGTTGGGTCATTTTACATTTCCCATGCTCAGAGCTGGATCCACAGCCCATTGAAATCAATGGGAGTTGCTTTGGGTCAGGGAAGTAGGGGCAGATTTTTCAAAGGTGTTTAGAGACCTAAAGATTAACATAGCCATCTAGTGGTATTTTCAAAACACACCTACACATCTAGTGGTATTTTCAAACTCTCCTAACTTACGAGTTTCATAGAATCATAGAATATTAGGGTTGGAAGAGACCTCAGGAGGTCATCTAGTCCAATCCCCTGCTCAAAGAAGGATCAACCCCAAGTAAATCATCTCAGCCCGGGCTTTGTCAAGCCGGGCCTTAGAAACCTCTAAGGATGGAGATTCCACGACCTCCCTAGGTAACCCATTCCAGTGCTTCATCACCCTCCTAGTGAAATAGTATTTCCTAATATCCAGACTAGACCTCCCCCACTGCAACTTGAGACCATTACTCCTTGTGCTGTCATCTACCACCACTGAGAACAGCCTAGCTCCATCCCCTATAGAACCCCCCTTCAGGTTGTTGAAGGTCGCTATCAAATCCCCCCTCACTCTTCTCTTCTGCAGATTAAATAACTCCAGTTCCCTCAGCCTCTCCTCATAAGTCACGTGCCCCAGCCCCCTAATCATTTCCATTGCCCTCCACTGGACTCTCTCCAATTTGTCCACATCCATTCTGTAGTGGGGGGACCAAAACTGGATGCAATACTCCAGGTGTGGCCTCACCAGTGCCGAATAGAGGGGAATAATCACTTCCCTCAATCTGCTGGCAATGCTCCTACTAATACAGCCCAATATGCCATTGGCCTTCTTGGCAATGAAGGCACACTGCTGACTCATATCAAGCTTCTTGTCCACTTAATCTCCAGGTCCTTTTCTGCAGAACTGCTGCCTAGCCATTCGGTCCCTAGTCTGTAGCAGTGCATGGGATTCTTCCTTCCTAAATGCAGGACTCTGCACTTGTCCTTGTTGAACCTCATCAGATTTCTTTTGGCCCAATCCTCCAATTTGTCTAGGTCACTCTGGACATTTACCATGCCCACTTCTCTCAGAAAACACACGGGTTAACCTGGTGTTTATGCCAACGGCTTGGCAAAGTAAAAGCAGCTTGAAATACAGGCCTGACCATGGCATGCGGAAGAAGGATTATGTCCTTGCTGCACCACCATATGAGCTCAGGTCCCTCCCTTTGCTCACAGGGGATGGTAATTTACTGCTGGCATGTCTCAACAACAAATTGCTTCCCCGACTGTCACGTTATTGATTTGAACTGGGACCATATAGAACATGGTTGCAACCAAGGTCCTGTAGTGGCACCAAATCTTGTATAAAGGGGGTGAAATGAGGTGTTTAAGACAAGGTTATGGTTTGCTGGTTATGATTATGCTGTCTATATGTGTGTATCAATTTTGTAGTTGAAGTTATGAATATTGGCTCTATACCGTCTGCTATGCTTCTGGGTGACATCCCAGACAAGTTGGTGTTAGCTCTGCCTAGCCTGCTGGATGGCCCATTAAGGACCATCAGCTATACAATTGACCCATTGAGAGAAGGCAGATACGCCTTGTAACTCAGCAAAGTATGCAGGGACTTGCCTGTGTGACTGCAGACTCCATTTTGCTGTAATTTTCCACAGTAAGAACAAAAAGGTGTTCTTACACCTGGAAAAGACTATAAAAGGCTGATGTCTCATCTCCATCTTGTCTTCAATCCTGCTTCATACCTCTGGAGGAACTTTGCTACAAACCGAAGCGCTACACAAAGGACTGATGACCCATCCCAGCTGGGATGTACTCCAGAGACTTGATTTTGAGCCTGCAGTTTATTCTATCACTGCTACAAGCCTGAACCAAGAACTTTGCCATTACTGTATGTAACTGATTCCATTTAACCAATTCTAGCTCTCATCTATATCTTTTTCCTTTTATAAATAAACCTTTAGATTTTAGATCCTAAAGGATTGGCAACAGCATGATTTGTGGGTAAGATCTGATTTGTATATTGACCTGGGTCTGGGGCTTGGTCCTTTGGGATCAAGAGAACCTTTTTTCTTCTACTGGGGTGTTGGTTTTCATAACCATTTGTCCCCATAATGAATGGCACTGGTGGTGATACTGGGAAACTGGAGTGTCTAAGGGAATTGCTTGTGTGACTTGTGGTTAGCCAGTGGGGGAGACCAAAGTCCTCTTTGTCTGGCTGGTTTGGTTTGCCTTAGAGGTGGAAAAACCCCAGCCTGGGGCTGTAACTGCCCTGTTTAAAGCAATTTGTCCTGAATTGGCACTCTCAGTTGGGTCCCTCCAGAACCAGCATCGTTACACCAACTCTCTGCACTGGCCAGAAAAGGGGAAGTGGAGTCAATGCTCTGCCCATTCCCAGTTTAGCCCCAACCATCTGCCCCGCTCACTCCTGCACCTGGCCTCAGGGCCTGGTCTCCTGTGTGGGGCAAAAGGCTGGCATTCATCCCCACAGGGACGCCCAGGCCAAGCCACTGCCCTGCCCTTCAAGGGCTGCTCTTAAACCATGTCACCCTCAAGGTGAGCTTGGGGCAGAGCCCCGGTGTGGGGATGGCGCTCAGACCTCTCCAAGGCCTTCCTCCTGGGAGCTGCCTAGCAGCACTCCGAGCCCAACCCAGCTCCTGGATGGCCTCTGTCCTCGGGATCATGACTCTGTCAGCAAAGATGGGGGGAGGCAGGCCCCAAAGTGCCGCCAGACCCTTGCACAAGCAGAAGGCCCAGCACAGCGAGGCCCCTTCACCCCTCCTGCAGCCTCACCAATACAGCTAAAGTCCCCTCATACCCAAGTTTCCCCCCTCAGTCCTCCCAAACTGCCAGCCTCTCCTCCGCCCCAAACCCCTTATCCTCCTTTCTCCCTCTTCCCCAGCCCCCTCATCCTCTCCTCCCTCTCCTACCAACCCCACAAACCTCCCCCAAATACTCCCCTCCCCAACCAACCCCCCAAACTGTCCCTCCCTCAAACCCCCAAATCCTCCCTGTCCCAACTCACCAACCCCCCAAATCTTACCTTCCTGCAACACACTCATCCTCCCCTCCCCCCCACCAACACCCTCATTTTCTGGAGGGGCCTATTTCCTGGAGCTCTGACAGCCCATCCAGAGGAAAGAACTTGGCATGTCCTGCAGGTGACTCAGCAACAGCACCCAATGGGGTGACTCTCAGTTGCTGGATTGTGTGTTCTAGAGCAGCAAGAAATAACTCCATTAGCAATCCTTTCCCCCCACGGCATGCTCCACATCTGAGCCCCTTCCACAACCTCCTTTGCAAGAGCCGCTCACAAAGTTCTCCACCTGTGCAGCCAGTAGTGGCAACTCAGTGGACTCTGGCTGATGGTTCTGACCCTGTGATCACAGGGGTGGCTGCAGGCCATTCTCTTGCTTTCAAGTTATCCATTATGTCGCAAGCACGCTTCATTTCATATTTGTAGCCTGTGGACGTGGGCCTGGGGAAGGGAAGGTCTCCAGGGATAGATCACTGGGTGTGGACAGTGCTGTATTTGTTGTTGCTGTTTCAGTGAAGGATGAGGCTGCTTTCAGGACAACCCATTTATCTAACTAGCAACAAGAGATGAGAGACAGGGGA
Source organism: Terrapene triunguis (assembly GCF_002925995.2). Taxonomy (NCBI): domain Eukaryota; kingdom Metazoa; phylum Chordata; order Testudines; family Emydidae; genus Terrapene; species Terrapene triunguis. The sequence goes on along the minus strand of NW_020665188.1, from coordinate 625,724 downwards.
AACAAATTACTGCCTAATGTTTTAACAACTCGCCTGGCTGCATAGCTGCCTCTAGAATAGGGCTGTGAGATATTGCATCTCCTAACTGTCAGGGTGGTTAAGCACTGGAACAAATTGCCTAGGTAGGTTGTGGAATCTCCATCATTGGAGATTTTTAAGAGCAGGTTAGACAAACACCTCTCAGGGATGGTCTAGAGATAATACTTAGTTCTGCCATGAGTGCAGGGGACTAGACTTGAAGTCTCGTCCAGTCCTACGATTCTATGATATGATAACTAATTTTCCAACAATATTCGCTCCCACATTTAAATGAACTCTCTTTGGCCACATTTGCTGCCCTATGCGCTTGCTTTCCGCAAACACTCAACTGATTGAGATTTACTCACATCAATGTTCAGAGAAACCCAATTTCAAAATCAAACACATGAGTGTTTGTGGGAAACTAACTTTAAATCCCCACCCACAAGTATTTGGAGGTCCTTGCAATCTCATCCAGCCACAATACCATGTGACCTTCTGGCTACCACAGCTCAGATTTTAACAGGTGGTGAGTACTGAAATTCTCAGAGAGACCTGCTCTCAATCAATTCAGAAGGTAAAAAATTAATTCAATACAACATTGACTGAATAAATGTGGATAACTAATACATTCAAGGGAAATCACCAGGGCTCACAGATATTCACCAAGCAGCAGAGACATTAAATCTGGATGCATTTGTTGTGAATTATTTGCTCTGCTCTCCCAAGGAGCTCACCGTCAAGTTCCTGAGAGAAGGTGAAGCTGAGAGCAGAAGTGTTGCAGTTTTTAACACTGTGAAATAAACCCCCGCCCCAGTAGTCTAGGCCATGCATGTAGTGCCCAGCTGCTAGACTGAATCCGTCCCGCCACACTTGGCTCTGATACTCGTATGTACAAAGAGCTTCCACACACTCCTAGGCTTTCACAGCTGAATAAGCTGCATGGGGGCTGGAATGAAAATGAGGTTTTCCCCCAGCTGATTAGATGCTCATATAGCAACCCCAGGCACATTGGATCATTTCTCTGCACAGCTCTGCCAATGCACCTAAATCTGGCCCTGCAGCCCATCCCCTTATATCAGCCTTGATGCTCTCAGTGGTTGAGGCTGTCAGTTATGCTGGAGTTATGTGTGGTGGAGAAGCTAAATGAATTCTTTGTATGGGTCTTGTAGCGAAGTGACAACTCACTGGCACAGCGCCTCCTGCTGGTCATCCAGGGAATTAGCTCAACTTCAGAGCACCCTCTGCTGGATGGAGTGTCGCCTGCCACTGGCCCCATGTCCTCCCGGACCTCAGGGTTCTGCCCCAGCAGTACCCCCATGCTCAGGGTCTCCCCTCCCAGGGGAACCCTCTATCCCCACCTTGCCTCAGTGGAGCTGGGCGGCCGGGGGGCGCACTGGGCCGGGGCCGGCGGAGCTGGGCGGACGGGGGGGCGCGCTGGGCCGGGGGGTGCTCGGCCGGGGGCTGGCCCGCGCCGCCTCACCTCCCTCCCTCCCCCCCCCCTTACCTGCTGCCTGCTTCCCGCGAATCAAATGTTCGCGGGAAGCAGGGGAGGGGGCGGAGTTGGGGAGGGGACGGAGTTTGGGCGGGGGCGTGGGCGGGGCGGGGGGCGGGGCCGGGGCCCCGTGGAGTGTCCTCTTTTGGGACACTCCACATATGGTAACCCTATTTTAACCCCCTGTTCTGCAGGATTGGGGCAGCTGCTCCACTACAGTCTTCACTGCAGAGGATGTGAGGGAGATTCCCACACTTGAGCCATTCTTTTTAGGTGGCAAATCTGAGGAACTGTTCCAGACTGATGAACAGCAACTATCACAAGACTAGCAACAAAATCACGAGAACTGGCACCATTGCATATGTTTGGGTTTAAACTTGTCACAAAGGGGTTTGTAACTTAAACACGACCTGTGCCGGAAAGCCCCAGGGTGAAACTGACTAGCTGCTCTTCACAACCCAAGCTGAGAGAAATGTAAAGACTGAACAAACAGCATAAATGGGGAAAGATCAATTAGATTTTTAAAATCCCTTTAATCTGATGCTATTGTGCCATGTCCTGGGCATGCTTTGGTGCAGCAAAGAGCCAGTCAAAGTCAAGCAGGGGATTGGTACCTACACTCAACCCCACCCCCTGCTCAGGGGCATGTTCCATGCTGACTCTCTCCCCTGGCAATGGGAGAGGGCATCAGGATGGCAATGCCCATGCACAGTGTTTCCCCAGCTCTATAGGGGAGCGCTTTCCTCTGTGGTTCTCAGTTAGCTGGGAACATTCATGGGCGGTGCAGTCTAAGACAGGGTGGCCAATAGCTGCAGCTGTTGGGCAGGAATGGGGGGTGGTACCCAGGAGGGCCCTCCTCTGTGGTGAGCAGGATGGGCACAACCTCTACCCCCACAACAGTGACCGGCCCCCTGAATCCCCCAAACTTCAGGAGAGTCCTTATCATTTGACGTGAGGATTTGTTGCTCTCTGTGTTTTGAGCACAGATGCAGCAGCGCCCAAACACGCACAGGACTGGGTGAGTTGCTGCAGAGCCAGCTAACCTGTTTTCCCTGCTCCTGCCTGCCAAGTGATATGCGCTTGGGATTTCTCTCCTCCTCCTTTGTTACTAGTCCAAGCAAGGAAACGTTCTTTAAAAAGCAACAACGTTCTTACCCACCCATCATTTACTCAACCCCAAAACACAAAACCCTTTTGAAAAAAAGAAACAAAAGCTACATCAGACACATGGATCAGTCTCCAGTATAAGACCAATGCACCTGTCATTTCACTATCAATCAAGACGATTATACCCTTCGCCTATTAAACTACGTAGAAAACATTATTCTCAAAGAAATTGTAAGTACTTTGACAAAACAAAATTTGGTGGCCAGTTAATAAATACATTTAATGGACATTACTTCCCTGTTTGCCAACACCTTTTAAATGAAAATTATTTAGAGACCAAAACAGAGACAACAAAACCCCACCAAACCATTGGCCAGAGTGAAAGCTGTTCTCTTGTGATGAAATTGGTCTGATATTCTATAAGAATAATGTGGTTGTTGATCACATGGGCAGTGGAAGGTTTATTATTATAATTATTGGTATTATTGTTAGAGATTTATATTGTGGTAACACTCAAAGGCCCCATTCCTACTCGGGGCCTCTTGGTGCAAACCATGTAAGTAATAAACATGCATCAGTGCTCCATTGTATTGGGTGCTGTATAAACACAGAATAAAAAGTCAGTCCCTGCCCCAAAGAGCTTCCAATCTAAGTACAAGATGAGAGACAAAAGATAGATACAGATAGATTCCCCTATCTAGTCACTTCATTGCTCTTAAGTGCTTGCATTTGTTAACTAACGTGATCGGTGACATACTCTGTTTTCATTCAGCAACCGTAACCTGCTGTGAAACAAAGTAACAGGCAACTGAATCACGCTTGAATTTTTGTTGGCCTTGCTGTTCCAAAAATAAGGGTAATCTGGTATCTGCCATTGTCTTTAAGGGAGAAGCTGAGTGCACCATCCAAAAATAGCTAAAAGGAGCAATACCCCAGTCTTGCAGAAAGAACCACATGGGTAAATCCATGTGCCCAATGCTCATAATGGTACCATTGGAACTCCACACTGGCACAGCAGTCTGCCCGCATGCTATCAGTTGCAGGACCGGGGTCTACCCTATTAAGAAGTGACCCCAGATTTTCCAGGTTTGTTCTGCGACATTGGTCATGCTGCCTCCCATCTGAATTCCATACAGGGGGCAAAGACTGCATGGGAAGAAGCACACGGTCTCGGCTCAGAAATGTGCTCGCGTTTGCAGCCATAAATCAGCAGGGAACAGATGCAGCCATGTGAATCTCTATCAAAATTCTGTAACTGCCACAATGGTGAATGGAGAAGTCACGACAGTGCAGATCAGCACTGTCCGTCCTGGCTCCAATCCTACAGGGTTTGCTCACATTAGCAGAGCCATCCAGAGAATTTGTGATAAGGCCTTGCACCCTCAGGGGAATCCAAAGAACTCTGCAAAGAACTAAAGGGTTTCCCAGGACTGGCCGCTGTGCAGTGATCCCGGCATCTCTTTACGGTGTATTGTGCAGGCGGGGGCTGTGGTTACTGGACGGATGCCTGGGCTTGTGAATAAAGAGCTGGAATGAAACCCAGTGTAGATACTATCAGGACAGTGACCGGAGGCCAATGTGGCTGGGAGCCAATATGTTCTCAGGAACTGCCTTGGCCATTAGATGCTGTTTAAGTGAAGGAGACAATAGAGGCCAGCATACCAGGGAGCTCCTAAGCCTTTTTCAGATGGAGGAGTTTTAAACCGGGGTCCCCTCCCCCCGCCTTTGGGAGCTCGGCTTAGAAATGTGCAGCCATCTTTCCCAAAGGACAGTCCGGCACTCTGTGCTACCTGGGGCCAGTCTTCCTGAGAGGAGAGTGTGTCTCAAACCCATGATGCTTCTGGCCCAGAAACGGGGGCAACCCTGCACTGCCACTGCTAACTTATCTCGCTGGAGCCCAGGTGAGCCAGAGCCCGCCCTATGTCTGATAATCGTGTTCTCAGAGCACACGGAGCCAATCCCACGCCACGAGTGACACTTACCGTGAATAGCCCTTTCCTTCTCCTCCTGCTCCCAACATAAAACCTGGATCCCTTCACGGCCAAGGACGTGGGGAAGGGTGTATCCACCACCCTGGAGGGATTACAATAAGAGGCACATGAGCACAGAGCAGCTAACTTCATGGCATCAACAGGTGACTGGAGAGACCAACCCTGGGCCTGCCTAGCCTAAGGAGATTCGTGTAATTACAGCGCTCAGGTGCTAGGAAGACAAATGGAAACACAGGCATTGCCAGACTAGTTCAGACCAATGCTCATCTAGCCTGGGATCCTGCCTCAGACAGTGGCTAGGATGGCTATTCATATTTGGACTCCTACTAAAAGATGATGATGATTTCATGTGGCAGAGAGTTCCACAAGGTAATTCTGTGATGGGCACTAAAGTCTTTCCTTTTCTCAGTTACAAACATGCTGCCTTTGGATTTTAGGGAAGAACCAGGTCTCACAGGCTGCGTTGACTCTGACCTGGACAGAACATCCGGCGGCTTTTCAGATGACAAGTCCTCTACACAGGTCTTCAGTGAGATCACTTAAGCTGAGACTGTTTCTGCTCCCCTTCATATCTGCTTACCAAATCCTCCCTCCCCATTTGTAACACTGCGGATGCCCCAGATTATCCCCTTCCCTCCAGGGAAGGCACCCGCTCCCCCAGACCTTCCACCCCTGGGGTCAGTACCTTCCTCCTGAGCCAGCCAAGCTACAGGTGAGCCCCTCCCCTGCCCAGTAATGCTCCTCCTCAAAGGGGGAGCCAATGGTGGACCCTTCTCACACTAAAGTCACCAGCCAGCAGAACCAAGCAGCCTATGGACTGCATGCAGCCAGTTTGGTGATTATTATGTAGCATTTATACTTCAATAGCACCCAAAGGCCCTTCTCCCCAGCTGATCCATCTTGCCCTGGGCACTGAACAAACTCTGGAGCTGGGCAATACACATTTTGTAGGGGTTGCAAAAATATTGGAAAGAAAATGAACAGTTTGTGTTCTGTCCAATGTTTCACTTGATTTCGGGTTTTCATTTTAATATGAAAAATTGCAAAATGAAAATGGAAATTTTTCATTTTATTTAGAAAAAATTCATTTTTATTCCAAAAATATTTCAGTTTTGGGAGGGCTCCCCCCTTTCCCACACTTTTACTCCCCCTCCCTTTTTTCGGAGGGGGGAACTTTCCCCACTATTTCCAAATGAACATTTAGATTTTTTTTCCCAAAAACTCCTTGGAAACAGGCATTTCAGGTAAAAAAAAAAGTCATTTTTCAATGAAACCCTGTTTTTAACTGGCTTTTGGTGACATTTTTCCAGCCAGCCCCAACACAGCTCAGAGCACCAGATCCTTGGGCCTGAAACACAGACAAGACAAACAACAACAGAGAAGTGGAGCATTGTGGGGGAATGAGATGAAAGCAAGGAGACACCTTCCTTTCTCCATTCCCTACCTCCCCATTCCCAAAACATCTCCTCCACCCCCACCCAGCTTACCCTGCCAATGCTGCCCCAGTGCACCCTCCTGCTGCCCTGCCCACCTCATGGCACCTGTCCAGGGTGACTGACAGCCTCTAGCCCGGCATGATGGGACTCCAGCCAGCTCTGTTCTTTGTAACTCCATGGCAGAATGGCACAGAAAAGGGGAGACCATGAACCTGGATTGTGGAACTCCTCTTGGGGCAGGCAGGTCACCCCCAGTACCAAGCAGCGTGGCTCCAAACTTGGGAAAGAGAGCTGAGTCCTCCAAAAAATTACTGACATTGCTGGGTATCCTCTGAGAATGCCAGGCTGGTGAGAGCTGGAGCAAGACGCTGCTTTCCAGGACTCCCTGCCTGAGGGCCAGGGACAGGACATAGAGTTCTGTCCTTTGTGCAGCACTGGGAAGCATCCAGGTTCTCTGCTTTGTTACGTGTGCCAGGGTGAGCTGGCAGGAGTAGACAGAGCAACAGCAAAGCCTGCAGAGCACCCACATCTGAAAAGCTTTCACCTCCCCCCAGCCAGCCCTACACCCAGGAGGTCCCCCTGAATTGCACTTACTATACATACACGTCAATGGGGATACTGCAGTCCACAGTCAGGGAGAAGAATTGCCCAGACACGGCCAAGACAAGCGTGTGCCACTGGTTGTCAGTTAAGGAGATGCCTTGGAAGGTGACCTGGGTCTGCCAGCCATTGGAGAGCTCTCTGCTCCAGAAGAGGAAGTGGAGTTTGTTCAGCGAGTACCTGAGCCCAACCAGCTCCGTGTTGCTCTCCTCCTTCATCACAGTGAAGATGTACTCGTTTTTCTGAAAGAGCAGGGAAAGGGTTAGTTCTGAGGTCAGCATCTGGGGTGTGGAAGCTGTCCATGGACGACTATACATTCAAACCTTTTTTCTCATTGATTGCACTGGAGAACTGGGAGCTCACAGGTAGGAAGGATGAGCTTGTGGTTGAGACACTGGAGTGCAACTCTGGTCTGGATATGGGCTTAGGTCCTAACCATTCACCAAAGGGGAGGGGCATCCACACCCGGGGCCCTGGTGCAGGCCCTTCTCCATGGCATGGTTGGTGTTTACCTTTGGTGGGACGCTGAGGACCCTCAGGGTGATGATGATGGAGAATTCCTCTGGGAAGAGGTCACAGTAGAGGAAAATCTGGGAAGCCGGGAAGCTCAGGGCATGGCGTGCTGATGCAGAGAACTGAAACCCACGTGCCCCCTGCACTTGGAGCATCCGAATCCCACTTCTCACACCACTAGTCGGAACCACTTCCGAGAGAATATCCAGGGGGCGCAGGTCTGTGCCAGAGAAATCACAGAGCCACGTCACTAAGGTTGCTCACCACCCTTGCCAATGGCATGAAGATCATCAGTAGGGCTGAGGTAATAATGGATTTTTCTATTTGGGTACTGAACCAGAAACAAAAACTGGTTAATTCAAAACCTTTTTTTTTTAATTCTAATAAAAATTCATTTTGAATCAACTGAAATATTTTGGGTTGATTCAAAATGATTTTTGAGTTTTTCATTTCAAATTGGCTGTTTTCAGGTGTTTTTCACCCTTTGTGTGTGGGGGCGGGGGGGAGGGTTTTAATTGACCAAATTTGAATTCAAAATACCTGTTTCAAATGAAAAGGCCAAACAAGCTGTTTCTAAATGACCAAAGTGAAACCTGTCAACTTTTTCAAAAAGAAAGTTCATTTTTTTCCCTCAGCCAAAAACCATTTGTTGAATTTGGCCCAAATTCACAAATAGTTTGGGAGCCCTGAAAAATGCTTTTTTGACCAGAAGATCGATTCAGCTAAATCAGTAACTAAAACCACCCAGCTGGAATCACCAACAAATGGGCGGGGGGGGGTGATGGATCAGATGCGGGGGGAGGGGAGGTAACATACAAAACCCCCAATAGCACAGCTGCCATGCCATGTGCACATGCCATACCAGAGCCATGCCCCGGACTGACCAGTCAGCTCCACCCACCTGCTTCCCCTCCCCCTGGTCTACTTCAACGCTCAATTTGCTGTGTCATTTTGGATGTAGGCTGTGCGCTTCTCTGGGCAGATGTGCCTGCAGTTGCTTTTGGGAGGTGCCTCCCACATTGCGGGGGCTCAGAAAGGACCCTGGCCAAGCACTCATCACGACACGCGCAGATGGCTCACGCATACCCCACGCTGCTGCATGGTGTCAGCGCTGTACCATCACTGGTTTGAGATGGCTGGATTCCTTATGAGCGGTGACACCCACTCACTTCTACAGCCCTGGACAGGGATTTGTTTGATGCCCTGTATTCTGCAGAGATCACAGAGTTCAAGGCCGGAAGGGGCCAGCAGATCATAATTTGACCTGTAAAGCACAAGCCCCCATTGCCACCCAGCCACAGTGCTTGAAGTGGGGAGAGGGCACAAGGGATTGCAGACCTGGCCAAAAAAAACTAGAGTTTCAATTGAGCTGGGGGCTCCGGGGGACACTTCCAGCACCGTCTTACCAAAGCTGCTGCTCCCAGATTCTGAGAGGGGCCCCCACACTTTGGGCACAGTTCAGCCACCCGCACACTAAGCCCAACAACCTGAATTAGCCCAAAAGATTACAGTCCAAAGGAGACTAAACTATTGTGTGCCACAGGCAGAGAACAGAGAGACTGGGTGCACCAATGCCTGAGACCCCTGCACTGGCAGGAATGATTCAGTGAGAGATATCCAGATAATCCTGACAAGTGACCCGCACCCACACACTGCAAAGGAAGGTGAAACCCCCCGAGGTCACTGCCAATCTGACCTGGGGGAAAATTCCTTCTCGACCCCACATGGCAATCAGTTAGACCCTGGGCATGTGAGCAAGACCCAGCCAGCCACGCATCAGAGAGAGAATGCCCAGTGCCATCTCAGAGCCCTGGCCCACCCTGCTAGTGTCCCATCTCCAGCCATGGCTATCCCTGATACTTAGGAGATAACCCCTCCCCTCAAAAAAATACATTGGTGGGGCGAGTTTCCTACCTCACCACAAAGGATTAAGAATGCTTTTTAACTCATGGGACTGGTCAATGAAGCGGCGCCAGTTCACTCTGCATGGGAAACAATATCTGCTTGGAACCCGGAGTTCAGCTGTGCTTGGAGGGATAGAAAAATCACTGCTAATACATTTCAGATAATTATCTCCCCCCTACGCACTGGGGCCAAGGATCAGCCCATGATCCACTTCAGTCTCTGCTGGCACAGATGCCCTGATGATAGAGAGTTCACCATGGGGAGGGGTGTTGATGGAAAGTGGCTTCTCCCTTCCCTCCACTGTGGGACCTGCATCAGAGTGGCCAGGGAAGCTCTGATCTAGCATGTCTTTCCCATGGATCCCTGGCCGTAAACTAATGCTGCCCACACCATTCAGAATCCCCAAGAGGGAAAGTCAGGCTCAGCTCCACCTCTGATTGGTGATATCCACGTACATGGACAGCTGACAAACTGTATTTGTCATGCGCCTTTGAGCACTGCCCCTGCACTCTGCCCATCTTCCGCAGGACTCACTCCAACAGCCCAAACCTGTGAGATGCTTCAGACAACTGCTTAAAAAACATTTCTTTCCTTCTTCAGCCCCCTACTCCCATCCTTCAGGGGAGAGGGCATTTCCTTCCCCTCCCCACCCCAGGGAAACAATGACCCTGCTCTGAATTGCAGGGCAGTCGCTGCTCAGTCCTGTGCCAGGGACAGGTTAAAGAGCCAGTAGCTCTCAACCCATCAGGCCAGCTTCCTGCTGAGACATAGCACTTGATTGCCAGCCCTGCAATGGCCCAGGAGATTGGACCTTGCAATTCTGGCATTATAACGGCTACTTTAGGGATTGCTCAGTGGCGTTGCATTGAATCTGTGTGCTGCAGACAACATGCCCAATGACTAGAACAATCAATAACTTAGCCAATCAAGCATGCCTTGGGGTATCAGGGAACCAGATCTAGAATCCTGGCCCTTCTCTTCCAAAACTACTGGTCACTGTCTCGCGAGCCAAAAGCCATCTCCCTTCAATGGGTCTCATATCTTCGCTGCCACTAGGGGGCAACACACACCTAGTATAACACAGTCTTCCACGTATGGTACTGAGGTGCCTGGCTTTACATGCCCCCTGGGACACAGCTTTCTAAAGACTCCTGGAAGCACAGAACACCTTGGGGAGGACTGCGCCAGCCCAAACTCCTGCTGGTAAATGCTTTGTACAGCACTACCTCACCCACTGCGTGTCTGGCAGGCAGAGAGATGGGCAGAGGCGATGGGGGTGCGGATCCCGATATAGTTTTAGGCTAGAAATCATCCTTAACCAGAGCCTGCATCTGCATCTGGGGAAGTTCAGGTCTGGATTTACGCTACAATTCAGGCTGGAGGCTCAAGCAGCATTGGGGTTTGGGTGCAGAATCAAGGTCATGAAAGCCTCGGGAGCCATTCCCACAGGAATTCAGTCAAAAGGGGGAAGTCCTGGGCAGCTGTGCCGCTCTCATGAAGATTCAGAGACCCAGAATCCCACAAAGGGCTCTGAACGTTTCTGCATCTGAACTGAGACCGAAGTCGTAGGAGCAGGTTTGGATCTGCGGCTCAGAATCCAGATGGCCCTGGAATTTGAAACAGCTTGCTTTGGAGCAGGGCCGTAGCAACAAAGAACGTGGCCCCCTCCGAACGGTGGCCCCCTCCGAACATATGTCTGGGCGGGGCCCCTTACAATGCAGAAACTGGAATGCGGTATTTATTTTGCCACTTTTAGGGGCTCCCTTCCTTGCGGGGCCCCCTCCGGTCGGAGGGTACGGAGGGCGCTCGCTACACCTCTGCTTTGGAGGTTCCAGGTTTTTTGGCTCATCCCTAATTATGCATCCACCCACCCACCCGGCCATAGGACATCGTTGTTAAAGAACTGACATCTCCTCGGAGAAGAAAGCAACGCACACGTGGCCTCAGGGTATCCCCCCACTGAAAAACTCAGCGAGCAGACAGCCTTTGATTGGGTACAGCTGGGAAGTGCAGACATCAGCCTGGCCACACACAACCTGTCTGCAGCGCTTCAAACCCATGCCAGCAATGCTGAATTGTAGCCAGTTAAGAGCACCCGCCGTCTGATCTCTTCACAAATATCGTGCTGTGGAGCAACTGCAAAGGAGCAAACTTTGCCCGGGTGCTTCACCTATTAACCGGCATCAGCATCACATCGGTCCAATTTTTCTTAATTACTGTCGGCGTCCCTGACAACGTTCTTTGTATAACAAAGGCAGATCAGACTAGAGTGTTTGCACTGGTTGTGCACTTGAGTAAAGATCTGTTCGTTGCACAGAATCTGGTGCATTGATGTTCCTCCCACCCTCAGCTACACCGATGCTTTTAAGGTGAAGATACCTTTCAGCAGAACTGTGCTAGACAGCGAGCTTGCCTGGCTTTGGTATTTACTGGCTCCTGCTTGTAGGAGAAGATATTATTATTATTATTTGTATTACTGTAATGCCATGGAGCCCACATCATGGCCAAGGACCCCGTTGTGCTAGGAACTGTACAAACTCAGAACGAAGAGACCCTCCCGCCCCAAAGAGCTTACTAGTACCTGCTTCAGAAACTCCCAGAATTCAATGTGAGATTCTCCAGGTGTCTGTAGCAAGTGAATATTTTCTACCCGCAATGGGGCAGATTCTGATCCCCTTACTCCCGGGGAGTAGCACCTTGCTCAGAGAGCAGGCTCACTAAACGCAGTTGAGTATGATGCTACTCCGTGTGAGTCTCCATGCATTTCCAGTGGGCCAGCACCAGGAGATCAGAGTGAAATAAAACTCCCCAGGCACTGGGGAAACCTAAACCTCTTCTGTGGAGCAGCTGGGCTGGCTGGCTGGCAGCACTCTGTGACACCAAGGAGATGACCCTGGTTACCATTCCAGGTTCAATTTCTCACCATTCTGGGACGCAGCCATTCTTGTTGCTTTGGGGTTTGTCGGCTCTGTGGTGTAGCCTCCCTTTGAACTGGTTACATTTTAGGGAATGAAATTCACATTTTTCATACAAATTTGTCCTGCTTTCCATAATCCAATTAAACAGAGAAGTTCCCAGGTTCCTAGTGGAGCACCCAATATTTAGTTGGGTTATGAGTGAACACATTATTTGTTGAATTTCACCTCTTCTTCTGCTGGTAAAAGGTTAGCAAACAAATCACAGGGTTTTTGACTGCATGCATTACACCAAACTCCTTGCTCATTTCTTCCTGGCTATTTTCCTTATATGAAGAGCTCATGAACACTCGGTTGGAAATAATCTGCATTTGAACTTGGAATATGGCTCCACGATGGTTAATATCGTAAGTCACAGGCTATTATTCCTGCCCCCTAATTTATGTAATGAGACACCAAATGTACAATTCAAACAAATTACAATTCAAAATTCCCTTTTAGCTAAAATGCGTGCATTCAAGCTTAACATTTGCTTTTAGCTGCTATTTATGCTAAGCCTTGGCTGCTTAAATGTTCATGGCAAGCCAGCTGCGAAGGGTCATGAACAAGGCTGAAATTGAATTTGTGTTTGAATTCAAATCAATGATTGTGGGAAAATCTCTCCCAGTCCACTCCCTGAATTTACTCAGCTCTACCTAGCTACCATCAAATTCCAGCCCTTCCCCACAGCCTCTGGTCTGGGAGGGTCACACAGTTAGGTACACTTTTCTTCCAGAGAACAATGGCTGTCTCTCTATGGGTAGGCCTGTGTTGCAGTCACGCGGTATGCAGCTGGAGTAGATCTACCTGAGCTAGCTCACATACGGCTAGCAGTGCAGAGAGCACTCTTCAGTGTGGGCTGTATGAACCTGCTCAGACCCCTGGCTAATTACTTGGTGGTTAGCCTGTACTGAAGCCTGTTCTCCACTGCTCCAGGCCCTGAGTCAGCTAGCTGTCTATGCCTGCTGCAGTCGCACCCTCAGAAATACACTCCAACTCAACCAACATTATGGGCTCCATGCAGTAATCACTGGGTGATGCTCTCTGGCCTGTGTTACACAGGCAGTCAGACTAGATGATCTGATGGTCCCTTCTGACCTTAACATCTGTGTAACTATGAATCGGTGCTAAGGGCTGGATCTCCAACTGCCTTGCAGCTTGTTTAGTCATTGAGACTCGGACAAGTAAAACACTATCCAATCAGAATTCTCTACCACCCGGGGGGTAGCATTTTGTGACCCATGCACAGCTGATGGGTAGCTTACACCACTACTGAACACGACCCAGAGACTTCAGCAGGATCTGATGCCTCTTACAACAGATTTGGATTTGCTCTGTCTCCTTGGGGAACCCATGGAGCTTTGCAGAACAAGTAGAAAAGAGGTGCCATGTGAAATGATTCTGCAGTAGGGTTGCCAAGTTTGTAATATTTAAAAACTAGACTCTCCAGCAGGAGTGCCGGAACCTTCCCTGCCCTGCCTCTTCCCCCCAAGACCCTGCCCCACCTCTTCCCCTGAGGCCCAGCCCCTGCCCCCAAGGCCCCACCCCCATTCACTCTTCTTTCCCATCACTCATTGCTCTTGCCCCACTTTCCCCCCACCTACACAGGTGGGGAGGAACTTGCCTGTGGAGCCGGGGCTGGGAGCTGCAGCCACCCAACACAGGTAGGAAGTGTCCCCAGCTGAGTAGGGGCTGGCGTGGATGATGACCCAGCACCTCACCGCCTCCCCCACCCACAGTAACTGGACTTTGGGTGTCCGGTCAGTAGATCTAACTGGACACTGTCAGGTCCCCTTTTCAACCAGACTTTCCAGTCGAAAACTGGGCACCTGGCCACCCCACCCCCTCTGCAGGCAAGAAATGAGCTGAGCAGAAAATGGAGGTGTTAGAACAACAGATTAGGAGCCACACCAGTGCGAGCCTGCAGAGTATCGTTCCAGAGCCCAGCACCTCAAGGATGGGTGGGTGGGGCAGCGCCACATCTTTCCTGTGCCTTGGCAACGGGAGCCTATCAGCTCAGCCTTGGCCAATGCCAAGATCCTGGAGGGTCCTGATGCTTTGCTTGGATCTAATAACTGGCAATCCAGCCTGCAATGGCATCTCATGTTTTGCTGCTTGTTGCCCAAAGCATTTCACTGCTTGCTGCATTAGCAGTGAGGCAGCTTTGACTTCGCTGCACAGTCTGACCTAACAGTAGGGTGGGCTCAGCAATGACCTAACTCAGGGGTTCTCAAACTTCATTGCACCGCAACCCCCTTCTACACAACCCCAGGAGGGGGGACCGAGGCCTGAGCATGCCTGATTACTGCCACCCCAGGTGGGGGGGCCAAAGCCCTGCTGCCCGGGGGTGTGGGGGTGGAGGGGAAACCAAAGCCCTCAGGCTTCGGCCCCAGACAGTGGGGCTCAGGCTAAGTCAGCCGTGACAACCCCATTAAAATGGGGTCGCAACCCACTTTGGGGTCCCAACCCACAGTTTGAGAACCACTGACCTAACTTAACTCCTGTTGAAGTCAATAGTAAAATGCCCGCTGACTTCAATAGGACCAAAGCTAGGCCAATACAGAAGATCCCAGCCAAATGCATGCACCAACTTTGTATGTGTCTGAGGCTATGACAGGCCCACTTACGGGGCGGGGGGGGGGGGAGAGAAAGGGGACAATTGCCCAGGCAATTTAAAAGGGCCCAGGGGGCCCCCAGCCACCGCCAGCAGCACAGCAGGGCAAAGGCAGGCTTCCTTCCTGCCCTTGCTCTGTGCTGCTTCCGGAAGTGGCCGGCACATCCCTGCAGTCCCTGGGGACGGGGTCTCTGCGCGCTGCCCCCACCCTGTGCACCAACTCCGCAGCTCCCATTGGCCAGCGCCAACCCCCTGCCCCAGCCCAGAGCCTGCACCTCGCACCAAAACTCCTCCCAAAGCCCGACCCCTCACCCTTTCCCACACCCAAACTCCCTCCCAGAACCTGCACCCCACACCCCGACCCCCTGCCCCAGCCTGGTGAAAGTGAGTGAGGGAGGGGGGATGGAGTGAGCAGGGGCGGGGCCTCAGAGAAGGGGTGGGACAGGGGCATGGTTTCAGGGAAGGTGTGGGGTAGGGGTCAGGGCAAGGGTCTTTGGGTTTGCGCAATTAGACAGTTGGCAACCCCACCAGGCGGGCATGTGGAAGCCCTGGCCGTGCCAGAAGAGCAGGCCCAGCAGCGCAGCCAGCAGCTCACTGGGCACCAGCAGCGGAGCTGGCAGCTCGCTGGGCACCAGTCAGCGCAGACGCAGCACCGCCCAAATGTCAGGCGGGCCACATCCGTGCGGGCGCGACTTGTGCACGTGTGGGAGACCCATTGACTATTCTGCCCTGGGGCCCAGAATTTCTGTCAGCGGTGGGCCTGGGCTGTGATGTTCTCCTGTGGCCAGCCAACTCTCAGCAGAGGGTGATCTTCTTTGGCTCACGTGGGAGACATCTGTACTTCTGAAGAACCAGAGGCTTAGGACTGGGTTCCCAGCTCTGTATGGATTTACAGAGCCATCAGCTGGTAGCAGCTCATGGATTCTTTCCCTAATCACAGCTGCCTTGTGCAGATGAATCATCCAAAGTTCATTTCCCATAGCGCTATGCATCTGGAATGAGGAGTTTCATAAGTTGTATTAATGGGAGCTGTTCTTGCACCCAAGCTTTCCATAGCTTGCAGTCAGATTTTAATATGATGGAAAGCCACCATCCCTTCAAGTTGATCTTCAATTAAAACCAAAGACAAGGATTTGTGTTTTGGTTCAGCTCCCACATTACAGGTACTGTTAATTATTAAAACACAGCTGGTGATTACACAAAACCTCATTAATGATTAGAACAGCAGCTAGGGTGGTTTAGAGCAGTTTGTCAGTGTAAAGCTCTTGAAATCTGGCTGCTTTCATGTCTTGAAATCTGGGGAGCTACCTCTTACCTTTGGCAAAAAGAAACACTATTCTCCCCAGGGTGGAAGCATTGCACAGATAAGAAAAAAAAGTCTGAATGCTCTTACAAGAAAATAGGTGCATTTCAGTGCATAAGGGATTGGCTGAATGTGTTATTGTATTTAGAGCCGTGCTTGCCAATGCAGACAGCAAATATTGCCTGCACTCAAACCAGTCTGGTCATTTTTGTGAGACAAGGTGGGTGAAGTAATGTCTTTTACTGGACATTTTTGTCTCTCTCATCAGCAGAAGTTGGTCCAATAAAAGATATGACCTCACCCACCTTGTCTCTATGATCATAGGACTGACACAGCTACCCCTACACTGCATACAGCCATGGTCATTTTTGTGAGTAGAATAGAACTACAAGTCACTGAAAGAGGCTGTCTTATTTGTATTACAATGACCTCTCGTGGCCTCAGTCCTGGCTCAGGGCCTCATTGTGCTAGGCACAGCACAAACATGTAACAGCGAGATTGTCAGCTCTTTAGGGTACGGACAATCAAAGTGTTACAGCTGCCCAGAAAACAGAATTTCCGTCCCGGGGAAATTCAAAACTTTCCAAATTGGTTTTTGGTCCAAATCGGGAGGAAAAGTTGAAATTTGGAAAATTTCCTAGAATGGAAATTCCAAAACGTTTTGATTGGGAAAGATTAAAATGACCTTATTGAAAGGTTTCATTTTTATAATATTAAATATTTTACACACAAAATAATTGCATGAAAAGAACATTAGTAAGGTTGTGAAGTCAACAGATAGGAAATGCCATAATTAATGTTGTCCGTGCAACCTGAATGTGGCCCCCTTGTGTGTGTGCATTATGATATGGTCTTTAATGACATAATCACATAGTCTTTTTTTCCACAGGACACCTGCCTCATTCAGTGCACAGGATGGATGGTGCTCACTTAATGAGCAGCCATTCAATATTTGTATTCTCCTCGTTGTTCAGGGTGTGACCCCAGAACTTATTTATTGCAAACTATTCAAACCATTTTCTAAAGGCAGAATTATTAATCTCCTCATGGTCTTTTCTATGGCCCTCATCACTATAGTATCCAAGTGCTTCATAGCTTATTATAACAACAGCCCTGTGAAATGATGGGGGTGGCATTATCCCCAGTTTACAGCTGAGAAACTGAGGCACAAAGTGATTAAGGTCAAAAGTTTCCACTAATTTGGGGGGCTCAATTTGAGACACCTAGGAATTCTGTGGCAGAGGCAGGCACAGAATCCAGTTCTCCAGGGCAGCATTCAACTGCCTGAACTTGAGATCCTCCTTTTCTCTACCTGCAAACCCCTGCCTCGTTCACTAATCACCTTTCAGTCTCTGCAACAAATGAGACGGGGCCTACAGACAAAAGCTTCATTCACTACACCGCCATGACTTATCCCCAGAGCAACTCTATCCTGTGCCCTGAATGAGGTAGGGGTCCTGTGGAAAAAATAGGAGGTGATCATGTAATTTAAATCTGTCTCATAATGCATATACCCCAGAGGGCCAAATTAAGTTTGCAAAGGCAAACTTAAAGTTGACCCTAGCTACCTTAATCAGGTGCTTTTAACATAGTTGTTGTGTGGGTAATTTCCTAGATTTTTAACAAAGCAAACTGAAAAACAGAAATTCCATCTTGTGGCATCATATTGATTAATCAGCAGGGTTGGAACCATTAGATCCACGGCACAGAGCTCTGCCGCTTGAGCTAACAGAGTACCTGAGAGAAGTAGTAGGTTGTTATCCTCTGTGTGGACCAGCATAAAAGGGGGCAAGACACGCACTTTGCCATCTGGATGCCAGTAGGTTTCACAGCCAATCCCAGTTCATAGGCATCTGAGGTTCCATTTCATGCTCCGGAGAGGAGTGTGCTCTTCTGCCCATTTTCCCCTTCTGCCCTGTCACCTCCAATCTGTCCCTGTCCCAATCCTGGCTCTTCCCCACCACTGGCTCCTTCTTTCAGTCCCATTAACCTTGCCTACCCAGGACCAGTCTCCACTCTCAGGCTTCACATCCCAATCCCATTCCCCTTGCCCAGCTGGTCCCAGTTCCCCGCTCACAACTCTTGGCTCAATCAGTCTTTCCCCTCCCCCACCACTGGCTCCCAGACCCAGACTCCCTCCTTGGTCTCCTCATCCAATCTCAGCCTCCCCGCACCATCCCTTCCCTGGCTTTTGGCCCAGGCAGTCCCATTCCCCCCGACTCCCACATCTCCTTGTCAAATGCCAGTTTGTCAGAACAATTGTTTGGCAGGAATGCGACAGTCTGGACTAAATTTGCTTCAGGGCCAGGGAGGAATCTGTGGCCAGAGAAAGACAGTCACCTTCTCTAGACCAGCCAGCATCCAGGGGGCTGGGGCAGGCACCTGGGATATGGAGGAGCCAGGTTCAAGGGCCTGGTCTGAATCAGGGATCGCTGGCTCTTGTACCTGGGTCCCACACAGCCCAGGTGAGTGCCTGAATCACAGGACTATTGGCTCGGCTCAGCTCGCGCTTCCGTCCTGACAAAGAACAAGAAAACCTGAAATCGCAGAAACATTCACGGGCCAGGAAACCCAGTTCCCAGCCTGCCTTGAGTGCTCCAGAGCTGCCCAACCGGGAGCTCAAACCACCATGAGACAGACCAAGCAGAGAGCCGGCTAAGCGTTTCTAGGGGTATATCTAGGAAACCCCATGTCCTTTGCGCTCTGATTCACCCTTTATGCGCTGTTCCTCCTCTCTCCTCCCCCAGTCGGGGCATTTCAGACCAAAAATGCAAGATGCAACAGAAGCTGGGTGCAGAACCGGCCTCCAGGAAGGGCACCGCCAGCACCACTCCCAGCCCTCGGGGTGCCAGCTCCCTGCCCTGCTCCCGCCACTCCAAGCAGTGTCCCTTGCCTCCCGCGGGTGTCACTCCAGCTCACTCCTCTGAGCGTCACCCCTCAGAGCTCCCATGCCCTTCCCTTGGCCTAGGCACGGGCCCCAGCCCAGCTGCAGAGCAGGTCCTGCAGGCGGGGGATACCACCTTGTGTTGAAGTTCTCTGCTCACTGGTCACAGCGCTACAGCGAGTGGGTGTGGCCTTGGGCTGCTAGGCCTCCTCCCCCAGTTGAGATGCACACCTGCCTCCGTGGGCCATCAAACCCCCTGAGAGCTGAGTGACGTAACATTGGCATAAAAATGGTCTCCTCCCAGCCCCCTCCCCATCTCTGCCCCTCCCGCCCCTCGGGGTCTCCGCCCTATATGCGGAAGTAGAGTTGTGGAGAAGGTTCTGTGAATGGGATCCCCTAGCAGCTCCCCCCGCATCCTAGGGGCAGCACTAGAACGGCACCCGGGGCACAGCAAGCTCACCAGAAGATGCTCTCCGAATTGCAATGCTACCAGCCTGCCCCAGCACCGCTGCAACTCTGTCCCTGTTCTCTCCCCTTTATCCCCACCCCCTACCACACTTTGTTCTTTGCTCCCACTCCCAGCTGTCATGTTGGGGGCAATCTCTTCAATTAGAAACATCCACCCTGCAATATTGCAATATGAATTGGGTCGTGTTACCCATTCCCTGCAAGGACGCTGGCGCTGTCTGGGCAGGGCCTGGGTATTGAGGGCTGCTTTCCTTACCTTTCCGTTCTTAGTGTTTTCATTTAGACCTTGCGTTAAGCGTGTCACGAATCCGTTCAGAGAGCACACTGTGAATGCAGCCGCCACTCCTTGCTTTAGCTGCCAGAACAGCAGGGACAGAACTGACTCCAGTTCCAAGATGATCATGAAGCAAGAGTGTGCGCCTGGTCCTGAGCAGCAGGAATGGAGCCTAACCCTGGCTTTGACACCGACATCTCTGTGACCTTGGGCAAAACACTTAATCTCTGCCTCAGTTTCCCCAGCTGTGAAGTGAGGATAATAGCACCTACTTAGGTACCTCCCGGGGCTGTTGGGAGGGGTGTTCGGTGCCTGCAAAGTACTTAAAGATGATAAACGCTCTGCACTGTTATTACGCAGCAGGCTCAGGCTTGTGGGCTCACCATGAGCCCTGCCTTTCCCCTTGCAGAGATGACTAACTCCAGCAGTGCCACGGCAAAGGATCCCAGGGACAGCCTGTCCAGAAAGGGATTCAAACCTCTTCCCGGTGTGTGAACCTGATCCAGCGCATATGGGCTCAATGGCATGGGCCTGCCATGGGCACACGGCTCAAGCCCTGCCTCATACAGGACCTACAATGCACAGCAGATCAGAATCCACTGTGGCGTTTACAAGGGTGTTGCCACTAAACTTTTGGGCCCAGCAGTGTCTTGCAGGTCTGTGCAGAGTCCGAAGAGTGAGAGCCACCATCCGCCAGGGCTACTCTCACCTAACGTAGCAGCAAGACACAATCTGCTGCTGCCCCTCCCTCCAGATCCCCAGCACCCCAATGTCAGCCTGGCTGCACCCAACACTGTAAACCCAGCATGCACGTGAAGCAAGGAGGCGATGGGGTTTCAGGCTGAGCTGCTGGCAGACCCCAGCTGTGGGACGGCGATAGGCAGACATCATCACCTGCACCTGCCCTGCTGCCCCACACCCAGCTCAGGGGCAGGGGCACTGCTGGGGCCTGGCTGCATGGGGACACATCGCTAAGTGGCCCCACTAGTTAATCAGCTGTGGCTGCTGTGCAGCAGAAATGCTCGGCCTTCCCTTTGCCCACTGGCTCCCCACGGCAGGTCTCCTGCCAGGGGGGCTAGGGACCACCCTGAGCACAAAGCACTGCCAGTCCTGCTCCCACCCCACTGCCCATCCTCCATCATCATGGCCAGTCCCCATCACCGACTCGCCTCCCTGCGTCCCCGTTCCACTCAGCAGTCTTTCCTTTCCCCAGCTGCCCAGCCACAGGCCCCGTCTTGGCTCCATCACAGTGCTGGTTCAGATCCCCCTCCCCACACTCCGTCCCTCTGCCCCCCAGCAGCATCCAGCCAGAGTCCCCGTCCCACCCTGCACACCCCTCCACACACTCCTCCCCACCTGCCTGAGTCCTGATCCCCCCCAGCTGTATTCCCCTGCAGCTCTCCTCCCGCACATGGGCAGCCAGTCTTGTCCCTGCCACGCTGTATTCATGGGTTTCTACAAGCAGAGGACACCACTGGAGAACAAGGTGGCAGCCCCACAAAGGCCACTCCTCCTCCTCTACCATGTGCTATATATTGCCCACTCTTCCCCCGCTTCCATGCCCCCATCCAGCATGCCCACTCCCAGCAACCACGGCCCTACCAGGAACTCTGTCTTTGTCAGCTGTCACCTTGCAGCATGGGACTCCAGAGTCCCTGGGGAAATTTGCTGATGGGAGAAATTGGAACTAGCCCCTACTGGAAAGATGGGTGAAGGGCTAGGACCTTGGGAGACCCAGCTTTCATTCTCACCTCAGCCATGGACTTCCCGGGTGACCTTGCTAAGTGATATCATCCGCCCTGTGTCGTGGTTCCCTGCCTACTAAATGGGGACCAAACACCCCGGGAGGCAGGGACTGCAAGGATCAAGTCCCATTAATGATGGCAATGCTCAGAGGGCCAGATGAGCACCCAGATTGGTTGCTATGACGACAGTTCAGGATGGAGGACATTTGGGCTGGGTTCTAAAATGGCTCTAGCTGGCCCAAACAAAGCCCTTGTCACCGTCAATAGCTCCACGCCCATTTTACACCAGCAAATCCAGGTGGCTGGCAGTTGCCTCCGTCCCATGCTTACAACCCTTGCACATTCCCCCTACAGCAATACAGGCCACGGAGACAACAGTATATCCTGGCAGATTAAATCCATGTAACTATTGGCCACCTCTTCTGCAGCCCCCTGCCAATGGCAGCTGTAATACTCCAGGCCCGGACTGCCTGATTTCCTCCCTTATTTTTAGTGGAGGTCGTTGGATGAATGGCAGGGCACATGCTATTCATCACAATACTTGGCATGGTGCCGAAGCCAGCTCGTTAGCAGAGAAATCAGGTCATCTTTAATAAATTGCAGAGCCAAAAGCCCACAAGCAGACCCAGCAGTTCACTTAATTCTGGCTCAGTCAGATGCCCCGCCCGCTTTTACAAATTTCCATCCATAGGTTACGGCATAGGGATTTTTTTTCACCAAAAACTCCAAGTGCCATTGAATTGAGGTTGCCGATCGTTGTGACTGGAAGCCAAGCTAAAGCAAAGCAAACTGTCCAGAGGGGCAGCACAAGATCCTCGAGGGAGAAGGAAACAAACCCAGCTGTGCCTCTGAGTGCGGATTAGGCCACTTTGCCGGATCAAATTCCCGGGCAAACAGGACTCGTGGGCTCTCATGGCAGACCCAAAATATCTGGCATGTCCGCCAGCTTCATTTGACCCTATGTCAAAGTCAGCGCTGAAGGGTGAGGGCCGGAGGACATTGTCAATGGCTGAGTCATGCTGGGTGTAGTTCCACATCAGGGTCCCTGGACTGCAGCTGAGGCTCTTCCAGAGGAGGAATGTTTGACACGTTTGTGATTATCTCCCAGATTTGGAAGGGCAGCGTTGAGTGCAGAGGTTGGAAGGTGGGATGCAAGCTCCTCCACACCCTGTTCCCCCCCCCCCCAGCAAGATGGCTAATAATTGCTTATCAAACAACTTGTACTAACCCCCATGACAAGCTGCTCCTACCTGTGCAATGTCGCCATGACGTCCCTCCGCTGGTCAGGTAGCTGGTGAACCCTGAGGGCAGGAGCACAGCCCAGACCACCAGCAAAGCAGACATCGGGGGGCCTTCTTCACCGGCTCCATGCACAGCAACACTCCTGCCCTCCTGTCTTCAGACCCCAGGCAGGTGGCACTCTGCTCAGGAATCCGCTCCAATTTCTCATAGCCAGCTCACATGACAACCACTTCTGGAGACCTCCTCATCCTGGATGCAGACACCCTCCACCCCTCCAGGGCACTGCCGGGAGCAGGACTCTGCCAAGGCTCTCACTGTAGCAGCCTCACAGCTTCAACTGCTCCTCTGAGAGCTGGCCACGCAGCCTGCCCCTCCGCTTTGCTTCTCCTCACGGCCACACGTGCTGGCTGAGCCCCGTCTCTGCCTGGCCTCTTAGCCGGCATTAGGTAGAGGAAAGGTTTCCAGAAGGAAGCACAAAAATCAGCACTGCAGTGGGAGGCTCAGAAAAGAGGACGCATAGGAACTGCCTGCTTTAACTGGTGCATGTGGTCGGTGAGCCTCGGAGAAGCCAGTGCCCCATCCTGAAGGAGAACAGACTTTCCCCCAGCAGCCACAAAAGCAACTCTAGCTGGAGCCTGCCTTTGCAGACATTTAAAGGAGAAGTCAGTTGTCAAGAGGAGGAGTCCCACCGCCTTGAAAAGCTTTGTATCTTTTGCCCAGCCCTCTTGAGGTTGTTTCTTTTTGTTTGTTTTCGGCTGGGGGTGGTGGGAATCTTCGGTAGAGGAATTTCCCTCTCCAGAGAAATCAGAGAGGGAATCAAATGGGAACAAGGCGAAGACACGGCTTTGCGCACCTGAGTGCTTTAGTGTCTACACTGCCGATAGCATGCATTTTAGCACACAAGGGTGTGGGTGGGGGTGGGGGTGAGCCCATCTATTTAATTACACCCCTCTTTTGTGCAAAAAGGTTTTGTTTTAATGATTCCTGGCAAGGCAGTGCTGCACAGCTGCTGCTGGGCTCCCCTTTGAATATTATTATAGCTCAAGGAAATAACTGCCTGCCTAAATGCCAGACAGCAAAACCTGATCTGCTAGAAGGGAAGCACTTGAAGAGAGTGTCGCTTTAGAAACTCTGGAGGTAAAAATATTCAAACAGACTGAGCAATGGAAAATCTCCCCGAATGCAGCAAGCTTTATTTGGTTTCTGTAGCCACACACACAAAAAAAAGAAGAAGAAGAAGAAGAAAAAAGGGACTTCTATTCTTAGAACAATGCAGTTAGCATCCTCCAAGTTCCCCTACAAGACAAGTTACAAAATGGAAAACTGCTGTCCAGAAAGAACTGCCAAGAAGTTTCAGTTAAAACTTGGGTTTGATCTCCTTTTTAAAGAACTCAAGACGACAACTTAATGATGGGCTTCTTTGTGGGGCCTAATCTGGCCAAGTGCTGTGCGTGAGGGCACGGACCCCCCCCGATGGGGCACTCACGCAGAGTCAAGACCACAGAGGGACTTAATGCTGATTTTAATGCACTTAATGCAACTCAGCTGACATTTCCTCCTTTTCCTTTGTTCTTGCCATTTAAAGTTCTTTATATCATTCAACTCGCATTTGTTTTTTTAATTACATGAACGTAAAAGATTAAATATGGACCCTGGCATAGTGCTTGGCAGCAGATCTCAAAGTGCTTTATAAAGGAGGTCAGCAGCATTAGCTCCATTTTACAGATGGGGAAACTGAGGCACAGAAGGGGAAGTGACTTGCCCAAGGTCACCCAGCAGGCCAGTGGCAGAGCCAGATCTAGAACCCAAGTCTCCTGAGTCCCCATTCAGTGTGCTATCCACTAGACCATACTGCCTCAAGCCAATGGCATCAAAGACAGGTACCTAAAGTTAGGTGCCGCAAACACACACAGGCACTCTCATTCGGCCTTATTCCTATTTACACTAAGGCTGCTCACTGGGTGTAAGTGTAATTTACTCATTTTAAGGCCCTTTCCTACTGCCAGCAAGGGGCCTTAGTATAAATGAGAATCTGGCCAAGTGAGTTCAGTGGGGCTACTTATGTGTGTGAAGTTAAGCATGTGGGTAAGTGTTTATAGGATCAGGGCCTTAATCCTTAGGCAGCTCTTACGTGGCCTGATTTTCAGGCGTGTCAACATGTAGCATCTTCCATTGAAGCCACAGGCTGGTTTAGGCCGTCGCTGACGATTTTCCATAAAGACATAGATCAGCCAAATCTACATATTTGTCTACCTGGTGCCTGTGCCAGCCACTTGGGTTGCTTAACACCTGCATTCAAATCCAATCATCAACAAAGGAACAGTGACATTATCCTTGTTAGTCCGACAGTGAGATTGGAGGAAGCGAATTCTCAGAGGCTGAATCAGAGCTGGGCTCCGGTCTCGGATCGTGATTAGCACCAGCTGCTTCAGAGGAAGGGGCAAGTACCCCCACTGAGCAATTATGGAATGACCAGTTCCTCCTTCCCCCCCCTCTGCAGAGCTTGGCGTATCCTGTCCTCATTTTTTTTAAACTCTGTCTAATGTAACTATAGACATCCCCTCATCCATATAAACAGACAGTCCTTTTTCTTGAGTCCTGCTTAGCTCTTGAGATCTTGTGGCAATGAATTCCACAGGCTTCTTGTGTGGGGAAAAGTAATTCCTTTTATCTACCATGCAGTTTGACCGAGTGTTTCTTTCTCCACCACCTCTGCAAAGGCCTAGAGAGATTGGGTGAGTTCTGCCGTGTGTAATTGCCAGACTGACACAATTTATACTAGCTGAATAAGAGCACTCACAGATGGATCCTTCTGTGTATAAAATAGGCTAGGAAGTATGTTTCCTTATTCATATCTAAGGCTGATGGTAGTCCATGGCACAGGAAATTCAAGCTAGCCCACACACTGCTTGCATTTTTCTGAGAAAACAGCTGATATTTGTCAGGACTGCTGAAATCTCTGAATTCGCCCCAGACAGCTCTCAGGTAACAAACTATGCAAGGCCAGGAGCGCCGCCAGCTTTTTTGCCGCCCTAGGCGGCAGAAGGTCCCGCCCCCGAAATACTGCCGACGACCGGGGCGGCCGAAGATCCGGCCGCCGCGGTCGCTGCCCCCCAAATGTTAGTGCCCTAGGCGACCGCCTAGGTTGCCTAATGGGTTGCGCCGGCCCTGTGCAAGGCCCTTATACAAGCCTTGCAAATGCATGCCAGCAGGGAACATGGTGACGAGAGGCAGCTCTGCAACTGGGAGCAATACGTGGTAAATTATTAATCCCTTTGGCATTCTGGATGCCCCACGATTTGTCAGGAGGAAATGCTTTGCATGTATCAGTGTGGCTTGGGATTACAAACCCTGGCCTTCAGAGACAGGGGCACAGTACAGGAGCAGATAGCTCAGGCACACTCGAGTTTGAGTCCACCAAGTCGCAAAGTTGGTCACTGTGGTATGGGAGAAACTCTCCAAATTCCCTTTAGGTTAGCGGACCGTGCACTGAGCTGGGAAGGTTCCAACCTCACCTCTGAGCTGTTTATATTTCAGTGCAATTCCTAGCCCAGCTCATTGGCCAAGGCTTCAGACACCGACCCTCCAAGGCAGTCTAATCACAGCTTCCATTTTATAAATAAGGTAAGAGCAACTGCATGACCTCAGCTGATGCAGAGGTGAGAACAGAACCTGCAAGAGGAAAAGTGTAAGTCTCATGCACACCATGCTGAGCATCTCAAATGCCATGTGTCCTGAGCTGCCCTGTCTGCACAGCACATTCCCCTTCCGGGCCAGGCTGAAAATGCTGGTCCCCCAACTCCTATTGTTATCTAACAAATAGCTCACGACACTGGCAAAGTGTGTGCCGCTGCCCTCCCTTGCGGCTGGCCCATGTGGATTCGAACACTGGCTGTTTAGCTCAGGTCAACGCTCAGGGGCTGGGGCAGGTGGCCCTGGGGAGGGCTGGCTGTTGCTCCTGGGAGGCGTCCCTTGGACAGGGATGGAGGAGCAGCAGGCAGGCTGCTCTCCCTGCAGAAAGCCCAGCTCAGATACCCATGCATCCAGCCCTGTCCCCAAAACAGCAGCTCACCCCTCCACACAGTCCCCACGTGCACCTGTGCCCTTGCCTGGGACCCCGGAGCCCAGCATCACACGGCCCTCATTACCATCAGCACTGGCCACGGGCTAGTGCCAGGGCCCTGGAGACTGCCCCCTTTGTCCAGCTGCTGCAGGTTGGTTATTCCACAGTTACAGCCAGCTTCGCTGAGTCTCCATCCATCCCGCCAACTGGGGCTGCTTGACCTATGCTGCCCCCTAGTGATCACCCACGTGTGGTACTGCTGGGGTCCTGCAGGCAAGCTCCCCTTCTACAGAGAACCTCATACCAGCAAGTCCTTCTACACCAGGGGTAGGCAACCTATGGCACATGTGCCAAAGGCGGCATGCGAGCTGATTTTCAGTTGCACTCACGCTGCCCGGGTCCTGGCCACCAGTCCGGGGGCTCTGCATTTTAATTTAATTTTAAATGAAGCTTCTTAAACATTTTAAAAACCTTATTTACTTTACATACAACAATAGTTTAGTTATATATTTTAGACTTATAGAAAGAGACCTTCTAAAAATGTTAAAATGTATTACTGGCA
>NW_020665188.1:577536-588550 GCF_002925995.2 Terrapene triunguis | reverse complement strand
CTCAGTCAGGGCTTTGTCAGGGGACACACGGGGGCAAATCCTGCCATCACTTGCTGTCTGTGAAACCCATAGACATCACTTCAACAGCTGGGGTGCGCAGTCGAATCTGGGTCACAGAAGTTCTAGCCCAGCCCCCCAGCTAGAACCACAGCCATCTATTTACTCCCATGGGAGTGTCGACTCTCGTGGAGTATTCACATGAGCCCTAGCACCTCCCAGGCCTTCCTAGACTCTGCCTCACAGCAGCTCGGTGAGGTAGGGAAGGAGAAGTAGCCCTATTTTACCTACTGGGAACCGAACCCCAGAGAGAGTCAGTGACCAGCCCAAGGTCCCACAGCAGGTCATAAGCAAAGCTGGGAATAGAAGCCAGCTCTCCCAAGGCCCAGTCCAGGCTGTTCTGGTGTGAAAATCTGTGTCCCGGTGACATCCTGGAGCGTTAGCAGAGCCTGCCATGTGTCAGTGCCATCCAGCCCTGGGGTTGGCTGCATCCTGGCTCTGTCTGCCGCCGTGTTCTCAGAACAGCCAGCAGCACAGCCTGAGGAGCTGGGGAAGCCCAGGAACAAGAAGGGGGCACTTCTGAGTATGGCCAGGCCTGTTCTCCCTCAGCTGACTGAGCCTCTGCTGTTCCAAAGTGCAGACACTTTACATTGGCAGGGCTGTCAAAGCACCATGGGACGAGGTGGTGATAAAGCCAGGCCACACGGGGGGGGGGGGGGGGGGTTGCTGCCGGCTCCTCCCCCATGGGTGACTCGAGGAAGGGACCCTACACAGTTTTAGAGGTGGGGCAGGGTAGATCAGGCAGTAATTGCACTCTGGTGCATCAATCACCAGCATACCAGGCCAAGTTCCAGGTTGGCCTCTAGGTGGTTGGAAGCTAATAGAGTTTTGATCTGTATTAACTCCACTGGGGAATCCCTCCATCGCCCATTGAGTAGCTGCAGCAGGAGCCAGCAAACGGCAGAGTGGCTCCCATAGGAGGCCCAGAAAAGAGCCATGCAGAGGGGTAGCCAATGCTGTCTATACAGACTGGGCCTCTGCATCCTCTCCCCCCAAGCCTCACTGCAATGCTGCACCCAAGAGAACCTCCCTAAATGCGCCATGCCTTCCACAGTGCCGGGGGAAGTCAGCTGGGAAAGGCCAAGCGCAATCGGTCAGCCTGCCAGTGCTGGCGATGGACGTGCCTGGGGATTGCAAACCAGCTGTAAACTGCCCCTGCACGACTGCATGAGCTGTTCAGCACTGAAGCCAGCTGAGCGCTGACGGTTGCTGTGCAGGTGTCATTTTCAAAGCAAATGCAGGGCAGCTTCTGCGCCAGCTGGGAAACCTCAGGTACAGAAAGAAGTCTTGACAAAGCAAGGTGCGTTTTCATTCGGTTGTATAAATTACAGCAAGAAAGGCTCCAAATCATTCCTTGTAGCTGCTAGCATGGCTCCAGGGAGGGGACTGGAACAAAGATCCTTAGAAGACTCAGGAGGCAAGAGCCCAAACAGGGGAAGATGACGAATAACAGGTGCTTCCTACTTCAGACCGCACAGACAACAACATTTTAGATAAATAAACTCTGGGAACCTGATTTTCAGTCACACTAACCCCACTACATCGCTCCAGGCGTGCAACGGGCCGTAACGGGGGGGTGAATTACAATTCCAACCGGTGTGGTGGAAAGGGGCTGGAGTGAAAATGAGAATCGGGCCCTAAGTCTCTTACATTAAATTTAAAATGTGCCCCTTATTGTTCAAAAGGATTGTATTTCCCTCACACTGCGTGGGATGCCATGTGTGCAAAGCTCATTAAAAGTACCAGAGCCTGCAGTCAGATGTATTGAAATACCCCCCAGGGCCTGATTCTCTGCTCACACTGGTCTAAATCAGGCGTAACGCCACTGAAGTCACAGTGACCCTGTGGTCACAGAGAGAAGCAGCAAGTCGTGCTGCTTGTTCAAAGGGGAGGGATTAAAATGTCCTTCCACGGGGCTGAGATCTGCCCTAGGATTCTTGTAGGTCATGAATAAATTACTCTAATGAAACAAGCCAAACGAAGAGAATCACCAGCTGGTATGATCAACTTGCATTGCACCTCTGCCAGTTCATGAACTTTCCTGGAGCCACACGTAGCTTGTTAGTGCTTGATTGATAGATCAGCCCGGGTCCTTATAAATCAGGCAATAAGGCCAACGTTTGCACCAGAAACAGCCTTCCCATAGCTGCTCTCCAGCAGGGCTAGTTTGATCATCAAACATAAAACAATACGTGGGTCTTATTCTGTAATACCTGTAATCTGTGCCTATTCTCCTGTTGGCCTGCATGGGCGATTGTGGGAAGAACAGCCTTGCGATCCAGTCTGCTGAGGTCAGAATTACATATTCTAGGCTCAATCATTCCTCTAGATCTGCGAGTTACCACAGACCTTGCCATCCCATCATGGTGCCACCTAGATCCCTGTCGCTGTCCCTAGCCCCAGAGGGATCCGTGCTAGGAAGGGAGGCAGCCAGAGAGGTAGGGCCAGGGATGGCACCGTCTCAGGCTATAACACTGTACTAGAGCCCCCTATGCACCAGGAACCCCTATTTTCAGAGGGGTCCAGGGGCACCGCTAGCTGGGGTAGCTCTGGGAGAGCAGTAGAGGGCACAGGACCTAGCCCAGAGGCCTTCTGAGCAGCAGCTCTCAGGCTTGTGTGAGTCCCGGGAATGGGGATGGTTTGAGGGGCTCGGCCCCCAAGCTGCTTCAGTGGGGCACAAACCCAGCTCCCTCTCTCCAATGGGCTAAAGGGAACCTTGTGAAGATTTCTCCTCATAGGCCCTGTCCTGTGCTTGGCCCCCTATGAGGGCGACCAGCCCTGCTGTTCCCATTTCACAGTAGACCTTGCTGCCGGGCTGGCTCCTAAGTAATAACTTTAGCCCTATTGATCTCTGAACACCCCCCCTTTCTCCCCCACCATCCAGCCCACTCCATCCCACATGCCGTACTGGCCTCGGCCCAGGCGATCAGCTCCTCAGCTTGCGCAGCCTGTGCTGCGGCCAAGAGTCACATCCACTTCTGTGCCTTTGTTCTCAGCAGCTGCCATTTAACCCTGTTCCCCTAGTACAAGACACACCTGCTCTGTACAACCCGGCCTCTGGATGCTTTCAATACCTTCCATGTCCCTTCTTTAAAAAGAACAGGTGAGATCCTGGCCCCACTGAAGTCAGCGACAAACCACCCAAGAGTTCCCCAAACAGATTTCTGCTTCCTAGTCTTTTTGCCTAGCCCTGTCGCAGCAGAAACTGTCTTTAATCTGCAAAGCAGAGCATTGCACTTCACTACAGCATGTCCAGCTTTCCCTAGCAGTTCTGTAGGAGGCAGTTGGCTAAAGGCTCAGTCCTGCAAGGTGCTGAGTGCTCTCTGTGCCTATTGAAGATCCTAGGATCAAGGGTCCTCTGTACCTGCCTGGATTGGACCTTTATCCCTTTGGTTTGCTTTCACCATTGGATCAGATTTCTGCCCCTCATTCTCGCCAGTTGAAGAAGCGGCTGCAAAGTTCAGGCATTGTTGGACCAAATGCCCAGGCAAAAACAGCCGTTTGGCCACACAAGTGGTTGAATGACTAACCTGCAGAGTGCAAATCAGCTTGGCATCTTCATTTTCTTTTATTCCTAGTCCACAATGCCCAAAGCATCGTTAAACACAGATCCGCTTGTAGTGTTTGGGATAAAGAGACCGTACGCAGTGAGACACAGATGCAGTTTATCTTGGGAATGTCAGTTTCTTTTTTTATTACTATTTAGCATTTATATTGCAGTGGTGCCTATCCACCAACCAGGTTGGGGCCCTATTGTGCCAGGCACTGTACAAACATGTGGAACATTAGAGTCCCTGTCTCCAAGACATTGCAGTCTAAAAGAGGAGACATCATGGGTGATGAGACAAACAGGCAGATCAGAGTGTGGAGCAGGCGAGAGAGGGTAACAAAAATAACAGGCTAGGCACCCTTCTTAGCCAGTTCTTAGATTGGCTTAAAGGCAAAACCCCACCCAACTGTTTAGTGCAATTCCTGAGCTCTGTGCCTCGGCCACTGGCATAGTTAGGAGTGGACCCTGGATGGGAAATTTTTGCACCAATAAACACGTGAATGGTAGGGGGAAAATCGGAATTTTCTTTAACATGGTATCTTTTTTGCAAGGTTTATTGCCATAAGGAAAAAAATATGGAAAAGTTTGTGAAAATATTGAAAAGACCAGGAGTGGGGAGGGCAGAGAGACCCTACTAGAGAAGGTAAAATCTTCACACTGCAAACGTTTCCACCAGAGTCACAAGCAGTGAAGCATTTACATGTAGCTGGATAGGGTCATATCTCCCCCAAGCTGCGGGTCAACTCCTGTCAATTTCCTATTGGCCAGCAGTAAGGGCAGCATGACGGCCAGCAGCATACTGACAAGAAGTGGAAAATGACACTTCTGACACGATGTAAACCCCTGAAGTCTCCTTCTCCTATGTATCTAACAACAGCATTTGCCTAGGCTCTTTTCTGACTCCTATCACCATCCTTCCTCCCCAAAGAAGCAGTAATTATATGTTATCAATACGCTCAATTTAACAGGTGTGAGACCATGATCTGCACTGCCTGTGTGTGGATAACAAGCACACGCTACAGCCACATACGTGTCAGACACATACTGATCCAAAGCCCTACGGAGTCACTGAAAAAACTCCCATTCAGCAGCAGGCTTCGGATCAGAGCCACAGGCTGTGCCAGATACACGTGAGCCAGGAGTAGCGATACTGCCCGTCTGCAAAGCTCCTTATTGGACCAGACTGAGATGTCCAGGTTCTGTTATTTCCAAGCTGTGTTTTGCAGAAGGCTGCCAGGGTGACAAAGTGTCCTTTGAAAGATATATTATTTGCTTTTGACCTCAGTTAAAAAAATCTGTCTTGTAAAAGCAATAAACTGAGCTCCCGAGGCCAAACACAAGAATGCTGAGGCTTGGTTCCCCGTTTCTCATGAAGAGCACTGCCCACACATGTTCCTGGCCCTTCTCCTGCATGCTGACTCGCTAATGATTTATAAAACACAGCCTTTGCACATTGTGGGAAGAGGTTGTGGCTGACAGAGAACATGGTGCAATCGGTGTTGAGAGACAGGGAAGAATTACAGATGTGTAAACTTTCCCTCTGTCAGGAGCTACAATTAGAATTAACATGCAAACCAGGGCTGGGTTAATCTTTTGTGGGCCCTGCACCAAACATATTTGTGGGCCCTCATGGGGCAATGGATCATGGCACAGGGAGGTCAGTCCCCGGAGTGAGGGGCCAGCCAGGGGCAATGGGGCATGGCATGGCGGGGGTGGACCCGCTCCGCCCAGTGCGAGGGCACTATTTACAAACTGGCAGTCGCCAGATGCACACTAGCCCACCTGGTGCTGTGCTGCCAGCATGCCCCTTCCCCTTGGGGGCAGAACCATGCCACGCCACACAGGCCCCCCCCGGACCCGCTATGCCCAGCACCCCCGCCACAAATGCACAGTGTCCTGCACACCACCACCCCTGCCCAGCACCCACCACCCTCAGCCCCTCCACACAGCCCAGCACCCCACAGAGAACCCCCACTCTCTATCACTCCAACACACACAGATCTCCCCCACCCCCCATTGCCCTTCCCCACAGTGCCTCACACAGACCCCCCAACTGCCCACCACCCCAACACACACAGATCTCCCCCACCCCAACTGCCCAGTACCCTTCCCCACAGCCCCACCAGAACTACAGAACACCCCCCCAGACCCCACTGCCCAGTATCCCAAAACACACAAACCTCCCCCCCCTGCCCAGCGCCTGAGCCTTCTACCTCCTCACAGCCCAGCACCCCACTCACCCCCAGCCCTGCTGAGCCCACCACCCATCCCATCCCAGCGCTAGGGGGCAGGACAGCTGAAGCTCGGGAGCACAGAGCAACCCCATCCCCTGGGGCCCTACCCAGCCCTACCCGCCTGGTGCTGGTGGTGCCCGTGGCAGAGGAGGCATTTCCTTGCATGGGATGGCGGGGGAGGCAGCCGCCAACTCCCCCAGCCCACTGCTTTCGCAAAGCGAGAGGGAGAGGCAGGCCCCGCCCCTGGGTAGCCAGAAGCGGACGGTCATCGGCCCGGAGTGGCAGCAGCTGAAGGCTCCTCTCCATCCCCGTCTCTGCCGGTGGCTGCCCCAGTGATGGGGGCAGAGAGAGCCCTCAGCTGGCTGAGAGGAGCAAGTAATGGGCGGGGGGAGGGATCAGGGGGTATGGAGGAGCCGGCAGGTGGTGCCAGGGGCAGAGAGAAGCCCTGGGCCGGCTGAGATGAGCAAGCAGTGGTGGGGGAGGAGCCAGCTGCTCCGGGTGCAGCACAAGTGGAGTTGGCTAACCTGGTACTGATGCAAGCCTAAGGGTTCCCTGTATTGAAATCCAAGAAAAAAGGGCTGGGTGAATGGCCACGGAAGGAGTGCTGTACACTGCTAAGCACGTCATCTTGGGATAAAACCTGCCCTTGGGGTTTTGTTGGCTCCGGACTTGAGCGCTGAGGGTTAGTGCTCTCAGTAAGGAAGACTAGCCTCTGTCTACAAAGCCAGGGAGATCCCCCTCTGAAAGGTTTGCAAGACACAGCTTGCTTGGAAGCTTATTTAGTACTTGACTTGGGCACTGCCAGGGGTGGCTGCTTGCACTGAAAGGGGGTGTTACTAATGTAACCCCCAAGGAGATTACATAGATTCCTGGAGCTCTGTCTGCTGGCAGCTCAGGGAGGAGGAGCCAAGGAAAACTCAGAGTCTGCCCAGCAACCAATAGGGAGTGAGATGCCTCTCGGAGGCTACGTCTTCACTACCCGCCGATCCGGCGGGTAGCAATCGGTTTATCGGGCATCGACTTACCGCGTCTCGTGAGGACGCGGTAAAATCGATCCCTGATCGCTCTGCCGTCGACTCCGGAAATCCACCTCGACAAGAGGCGGCAGTGGAGTCGGCGGCAGCGCGGCAGCGGTCGACTTTCCCCCGTCCTCACCGCCAGGTAAGCCGACCTAAAATACGCAACTTCAGCTACGGTATTCACGTAGCTGAAGTTGCGTATCTTAGGTCGGAACCCCGCTGTAGTGTAGACCTAGCCCCAGGGAGTTCAGGAAAGGGGAGAAGCCATTTTGGAGGGGTCTGGGGTCAGCCAGGCAGGGCCGGCTTTAGGAAGTGTGGGGCCTGATTCGAACAGTTTCGACGGGGCCCCGACAGGGATGACTAAAAAAAAAAAACGTGGGGCTTGTACTCACCAGGCCGTGCTCCCAGTCTTTGGTGGTGGGTCCTTCACTCGCTCCGGGTCTTCGGCGGCACTGAAGGACCCACCGCCAAAGTGCCGCCAAAGACCCGGAGCGCCGCCAGGTGAGTAAAAATTAAAAAGGCGCCTCTAGCCAGGGAAGGGATTCTCTGCCACTTGCCCCCCCACTCTGGGCGGCCCTGCCACTGGGCGCAGGGCCCTCTTAGGCGCGGGGCCCGATTCGGGGGAATTGGTGGAATTGGCCTAAAGCCGGCCCTGCAGCCAGGGCAAGGGCAGGACTGGCTGTGTGGGGAGCTGGTGAATCCCAGGCCTGCATGCAGGGTTCCCCCTGAGAACTGGCCTCTAGGGACCTGACAGCAGATCCCTCAGCTGGGTTTTTCCTTCCCCACTGATGATTCACAATTTGTAGTGTTTGCTGGGAAATTTCCCCAGCCAGGCTGAGTTCGCCCTCCAGCTCCGTAGGTGAGACCAGTCACCACATGGTCAGCTCTGCTCTGGCTGCTAGTCCAGGGAAGCTGCCTGCGGAGTGCGTGACTGGAGGCTGGGCTAGGAGGCTACAGTTTGGATTTCAGTGTAGTTGTATAACCTACACCTTGAGCCCTGCATCCCTTTGTGGTGAGGGGAAATCCTGAGACCAACACAGCCTGATTCCTGCTTGAGGAGGATCCCTGACAGCAGACAGCAGCCCCTCTGCAGTGACTGAGGAGTCCAGCGTCATCTTCAAACCTGAAGATCATTCATGGAGTTCGTGAGTGCACCGTCTTTTAGTTAGTTATTCAGGGAATTTGGTTTGGGGACCCCCTACTCCCTGAACTGTGTCCCCAGCCAGGGAGTAAGGGTTTGAGGATTTTATAACCTGCTGCATATTACACCTGTGGAGCGATTTACCACCTCCTCCCACTTGTGAGTCCTTTGGGCTGTACTGAACCCAGTCAGCTACACTGCTAAACCACCGCAGAGAAGAATTTTATAGGTCATCAAGGGCCCCAGCAAAGTACGCGTACCAACAGGACACTAATTTTACACTTGTTACATCAAGTCATGGGTATTTTCAGTGTGGGCACCGGTGACCCTAAAAATAGTGTTTCACCTTGTTATGTTCTATTTGTCTCCTGTTTAATATAATTATTGTGTTGAATATATTTTTATGTGTTTGTGTTATTTCTTGGAAATCTCCAACTCTCTAGCAAGTAAGTGGGGATTACTCTGTAGTTAGAATTTTCCACCCAAGCTGCCCTGGTGACCCTGCCAGGAAGGAGCGAGGGGGGTGGAGGCACCGGCAAATAATTTCATAGGAAAAAAAGAAAAAAGATACACCCTGCTGAGTGGGTGGCGGGATCCAAAAGAACCCAGACCTGTCCATCAAAACCTATAAGCAGATTTCCATTAAAGGAGGTAACCAGGTAGAGCGGGGCGCTACACTAACACAAAGTCCTGAAGGCTAACATAGGGGAAAGGCAGCCTGAGTTGTTCTGTTTTTCCTGAGCTCAGTCACTAACCCTCCACTGAAGTGAGTGAAAGGTGGAACACTACAAACCTGACACTCTTGTTAATACACCCCAGAATGTTAGCCCTTTTTGCATTTCATGACTGACCCCTGGGGGTCACAGTACAGCCAACCCCCAGGACTCGGTCATGAAATGCAAAAAGGGCTAACATTCTGGGGTGTATTAACAGGAGTGTCATATGTAAGACAGGGGTAATTGCTCCACTCTACTAGGCACTGGGGAGGCTTCCGTGGGCATAGTGTCCAATTCCAGGCACCACAATTTAGGAAAGATGTGGACAATTGGAGAGAGTCCTGAGCAGAGCAACAAATGACCAAAGGTTTAGAAAAACCTGACCTATGAGGAAAGGTTAAAAAAACTGGGCATGTTTAGTCTTGAGAAAAACGACAGAGGAGAGTCCCTGATAACAGTTTTCTAATATGTGAAGGGCTGTTCAAGAGAGAATGGGGATCAATTGTTCTCCACCTCCACTGAAGGCAGGAGAAAAAGTAATGGGCTTAATTTGCAGCAAGGGAGGTTTAGGTTAGAGATTAGGAAAAGTTGTGTAACTCTCCGGGTAGTTAACTCTGGAACAGGCTTCCAAGGGAAGTTGTGGAATCCCTGTCACTGGAGGTTTAAGAACAAACACGGACCAGACTGGTCTAAGTTTACTTGGTCCTGCCTTAGCGCAGAGGGCTGGGCCTACATTTCTCATTCTGTGACATGGTCATAGACGTGTGATTTTTAAGGTCACAAAGGTTGGTTCTTTCCCTTCACCCTCTGGTCTCTGAGCCTTCGGGTTGCACTCAGGTCGTGGTTTTAAGCTTTGCTGAGCAACCACAAGAGCCAGACGCTTCCTTCGTCTTTGCAATGGAAGCTGCGATTCTCCCACATTGACAGCAGCTTTAAAGGGAAAAATGCACACAAGCTATCACAAGACTCTTGACAGAAATCACAAGTAAGCAAGACTGCAGCCGTTCACACAGCCACTGCACTTCAGCATTCTAATACTGTACATCTTTTACTGCTACAGGCCTTTACTGCTACCCTGTTTATTACTGGCTTTATTTAATAAACTCCACATTGCTTGCACCAGAGTAAGTGTAATGAACTGGCTGTCAGGTCAAATCAAATAACTGACATTGTGTCTCCTCACTGTACCTTCTGGATACCAGCCTTCGGACAGAGCCTCTCTCTTATCTCATCACCAGCGTCTAGACAGCCATGGACCTCCAAGAGAATAGGTTCTCAGACATTTTGGAAGTGTCAGAGGATATCTTCTCTGACAATAAGTGAACCATGGTAGTTAGTTAATTTCCACCATTAATTTTTAAGATCACCTAGGCAACTGCTGAATATTGGTTATATTACAGAAGCCCCTGGTGTCCCCAGTGAAGTTCAGTGCTCTCTCACAAAGTGCATGGGCACAACGGACAGCTGCTACCATGACAATCTGAGTAGACAAGGCAGAAAAATGGTGGTAGGAGGAATTGAGGCCCAGGGAACAGAAGTGATTTGGCTCAAGGTCACAGAACAAGACGGTGGTGCTGGGAACACAACCCAGGTTTTCTGACTCTCAGCACAGTGCTCTACCCACTAGACTACACTCCTCTGCAGAAATATGCTACATTTAAACCTTAAACACCTCATGAAACAAACATCAGCTGCAGACATGGCTTTCTGCAGTGTGGAAATCCTGTTGTTAAAGTTAGACCTGGGAAAAGATCTAGCAAGAGAAACCTCCTCTTCCTTCTGCCTCTAGCACCGAATGAGCTCCCAGATTGCAGAGACCTTTGCCCTGCTAATAGGCTAATTTTCTTTTGCTCAGAAGTAACAGTTAGTTAAATGCTGGCTGGGTCATACTATCTAGGAGGCCTTGATGACAGGGGATCCTCTTGTCTGAAGCTACAGCAAAGCCCAGAAGTTACAATTCCCTTTGTCTAGACCAGGGGTGGGCAAACTTTTTGGCCCGAGGGCC
Organism: Terrapene triunguis; assembly: GCF_002925995.2. NCBI lineage: Eukaryota > Metazoa > Chordata > Testudines > Emydidae > Terrapene > Terrapene triunguis. The sequence continues at coordinate 577,828 of NW_020665188.1, read as the reverse complement.
GCATCGGGTTTCAGAAATTGTATGGAGGGCTGGTTATGGGAGGCTGTGCCTCCCCAAACAACCAGGCATGGTCTCGTCCCCACCCCCTATCCGACCCCCCCGCTTCTCGCCCCCTGACGGACCCCTGCGGGATCCCTGCCCCATCCACCCCCCCAGCTCTCTGTCCCCTGACCGCCCCCGGACCCCCCGCCCCAACTGCTCCCCACCGCCTCATCCAACCCCCCCTCTCCTTCCCGATGGACCCTCCGGGACCCCTGCCCCATCCAACCACCTCTTCTCCCTGACCGCCCCC
>NW_020665188.1:487288-567536 GCF_002925995.2 Terrapene triunguis | reverse complement strand
GGGGCAGGAAGTAGGAGGGAGTGGATGGGGCGGGGCTCCCTGGGTGCACACCCTAATGAAATGGGTTGCGCACGCCTATGGAATGAAATAAGATCTGCCAGTCTTTTGGATGCTTGAGCGAATTTGTTCATGATACCAAAGGCCTTGGCTACACTGGCGCTGTACAACACTGCAACTTGCTGCGCTCAGGGGTGTGAAAAAATACCACCTTGAGCGCAGCGAGTACAGCGCTGTAAAGCGCCAGTGTAATCAGTGCCTGCAGCGCTGCACGCTCGCTCGCAGCACTGCAAGCTACTCCCCTCGGAGAGGTGGAGTACATACAGCGCTGCGAGAGCGCTCTCGCAGCGCTGGCGGCGCGACTACACTCGCGCTTCACAGTGCTGCTCATAGACTCATAGACTTTAAGGTCAGAAGGGACCATTATGGTCATCTAGTCTGACCTCCCGCATGATGCAGGCCACAAAAGCTGACCCACCCACTTTCCCTTAACTCAGCTGTTGAAGTCTCCAGATCGTGATTTAAAGACTTCAAGTCGCAGAGAATCCTCCAGCTTGCGACCCCTGCCCTATGCTGCGGAGGAAGGCGCAAAACCTCCAGGGCCTCTGCCAATCTACCCTGGAGGAAAATTCCTTCCCGACCCCAAATATGGTGATCAGTAGAACCCCGAGCATACAGGCAAGATTCTCCAGCCGGACCCTCATTTTACCAGCGATGGCACGTTATTGCCTAATTGACTAAAATCACGTTATCCCATCAAACCATCCCCTCCATAAACTTATCTAGCCTAATCTTGAAGCCAGAGATGTCTTTTGCCCCCACCGTTTCCCTCGGAAGGCTGTTCCAAAATTTCACCCCTCTGACGGTTAGAAACCTTCGTCTAATTTCAAGCCTAAACTTCCCGACGGCCAGTTTATATCCATTTGTTCTCGTGTCCACATTAGTACTGAGCTGAAATAATTCCTCTCCCTCCCTGGTATTTATCCCTTTGATATATTTAAAGAGAGCAATCATATCCCCCCTCAGCCTTCTTTTGGTTAGGCTAAACAAACTGAGCTCCTCGAGTCTCCTTTCAGAGGAAAGGTTTTCCATTCCTCGGATCATCCTAGTGGCCCTTCTCTGTACCCGTTCCAGTTTGAGTTCATCCTTTTTAAACATAGGAGACCAGAACTGCACACAGTACTCCAAATGAGGTCTCACCAGCGCCTTGTATAACGGAAGCAGCACCTCCTTGTCCCTACTAGAAATACCTCGCCTAATGCATCCCAAGATCGCATTAGCTTTTTTCACAGCCACGTCACATTGCCGACTCATAGTCATCCTGCGATCAACCAGGACTCCGAGGTCCTTCTCCTCCTCCGTCACTTCCAACCGATGCGTCCCCAGCTTATAACTAAAATTCTTGTTAGTCATCCCTAAATGCATCACCTTACACTTCTCACTATTAAATCTCATCCTATTATTATTACTCCAATTTACAAGGTCATCCAAGTCTCCCTGCAGAATATCCCGATCCTTCTCCGAATTGGCAATACCTCCCAACTTTGTGTCATCTGCAAACTTTATCAGCCCACTCCTACATTCGGTTCCGAGGTCAGTAATAAATAGATTAAATAAAATCGGACCCAAAACTGAACCTTGAGGAACCCCAGTGGTGACCTCCCTCCAACCTGACAGTTCACCTTTCAGTACTACCCGCTGCAATCTCCCCTTTAACCAGTTCTTTATCCACCTCTGGATTTTCATATCGATCCCCATCTTTTCCAATTTAATCAATAATTCCTCATGCGGTACAGCATCAAACGCTTTACTAAAATCGAGGTATATTAGATCCACCGCATTTCCTTTATCTAGAAGGTCTGTTACTTTCTCAAAGAAGGAGATCAGGTTGGTTTGGCACGATCTGCCTTTCGTAAACCCATGTTGTAATTTGTCCCAATTGCCATTCACCTCAAGGTCCTTAACTACTTTCTCCTTCAAAATTTTTTCCAAGACCTTACATACTACAGAAGTTAAACTAACAGGCCTGTAGTTACCCGGGTCACTTTTTTTCCCCTTCTTGAAAATAGGAACCACATTAGCTATTTTCCAGTCCAATGGTACCATCCCCGAGTTTACAGATTCATTAAAAATTATCGCTAAGGGGCTTGCAATTTCTCACGCCAGTTCCTTCAATATTCTAGGATGAAGATCATCCGGTCCGCCCAATTTAGTCCCGTTTAGCTGGTCAAGTTTGGCTTCCACTTCTGATACTGTAATGTCAATCCCCCCTCCTTTATTCCCCTCTGTCCTGCTCCCTCTATTCCTAAGCCCTTCATTAGCCTTATTAAAGACCGATGCAAAATATTCATTTAGATATTGTGCCATGCCTAGATTATCCTTAATCTCCACTCCATCTACATTCTTCAGCGGTCCCACTTCCTCTTTCTTTGTTTTCTTCCTATTTATATGGCTATAAAACCTCTTACTATTGGATTTAATTCCCCTCGCAAGGTCCAACTCTACACGGCTTTTGGCCTTTCTCACCGCATCCCTACATGCTCTAACCTCAATAAGGTAGGTTTCCTTGCTGATCCCTCCCCTCTTCCATTCTTTGTACGCTTTCTGTTTTTTCTTAATCGCCCCTTTGAGACGCCCGCTCATCCAGCTAGGTCTAAATCTCCTGCCTACTAATCGTTTTCCCTTTCTCGGGATACAGGCCTCGGACAGCTCGTGCAACTTCAACTTGAAATAATCCCAGGCGTCATCTGCCTTTAGATCCCTAAGTATGTTAGCCCAATCCACTCCCCTAAGTAGTTGTCTTAATTTATTAAAGTTGGCCTTTTTGAAATTGTAAACCTTAGTCACAGTTTTATTTCTGTTAATCCTTCCATTTAGTTTAAACCGAATTAGCTCATGGTCACTCGAGCCAAGGTTGTCCCCTGCAACCATTTCCTCAACGAGGTCCTCACTACTCACCAGCACCAAATCTAAAATTGCATCCCCCCTCGTCGGTTCAGTTACTACTTGATGAAGGAATTCATCTGCTAGCACGTCTAGGAACATCTGAGCCCTATTATTGTTACTAGCATTTGTTCCCCAATCTATATCTGGGAAGTTAAAGTCCCCCATGATTACACAGTTCTTATTTGTTTTTACTTCCCTAAAAACATTAAATAGTTCTCTGTCCGCATCCAGGCTAGATCCTGGCGGTCTATAGCACACCCCAAGCACTATCTCAGGGGAGGCTCTAGTAGTTCTTTTACCCAGTGTAATTATTGCCCAGACAGACTCCGTCTTATCCATTCCATCACTTATTATTTCTTTACATTTTACCTCATTATTGACATACAATGCCACTCCCCCACCTTTACCTTTTTTCCGATCATTCCTAAACAGCACATACCCTTCCATACCTGTACTCCAGTCATGACTACCGTTCCACCACGTTTCGGTTATTCCTATGATATCAGGTTTCATTTTTTGGACCAGGAGCTCCAATTCCTCCATTTTGTTACCTAGGCTTCTCGCATTGGTGTATAAACATCTTACTGTATGCTGTCTATCCTTTCTCCCATTAGTTATGCAATTTGGTACGGACCCCGTACTGTCCATCCGCCCCCTCCTTCTTATGTCCAATTCCCCACCCCTACCTATATCTGTGCATATCTCTTCACCCTCTTTTTCAGTGCTGTGAAGTCCCGAGTGTAGCCAAGGCCTATGAGCAGCACCTCTATGCATTGGCCCTTAGCTGTCCCAATGGTTTCATTTTTGCCCCCACCTTGGTCAACAAGAAAATGCACACTTGCTCATTGCTGGGGGAACGTTCCATGCCTGCCAATCGTCCCAGAGATACACCAGATCTGTTTTCTCACAATGAGAGGGGGGAAATAAATTATTTTTGTTTGCACAATTTTAAACAAGGAAATATGGCCTTCCCACCATTTGTTGATTAGTGCCTCATTTTTACAGATGGCTGTCACAATTATCAAACTTCAATATGTCCAGGAAACGGACATCGCAAGTATAGTATGCCAGTTTTCTGGAGATATCGAAGATGTCAGAAATACTGGGCAATGATCTATCGATGTGCCAGTTTGGCACAGATATTAAATAGCTATCTATGGAGCTATTGGTTTAAGATTCCAAAGTCCAATCAATGCATAAAAGGAAGGATATTTGTTAAGACTCCACAACAGGCAGTGGTGAAAGTAACTTAAGAGACTTACCGGTATGCAGGGCCGGGGTCCTGAGCAAGGGGGTGGGACCTCAGGTAGAAGGGGTGGGGCCTTTAAATCCCCAGGCCCTTTAAATCACCGCTGCTACCCTGGGGCTCCAGCAGTGATTTAAAGGGCCCAGGGCTCCGGCAACGGCAGCCAGGAGTCCTGGGACCTTTAAATCACTGCCGGAGTCCCATGGTAGCAGTAGCTGCAGCTGCTGCTGGGAGCTCTGGGCCCTTTAAATCACCGCCGCAGCCCCGGGGCTCCAGCAGCGGAGCTTTGGCAGTGATTTAAAGGCCTGGGGCTCCGGCCGCTGCCGGGAGCCCAGGGCCCTTTTAAATTGCCGGCCTGGGGAAGCTGCCTCCTGCCGGGAGGGTCGGCTATGTACCAGCTCTTGCCGGTACGCAGTACCGGACCGGACCATTTTCATCTCTGAAAACAGGGAAAAAAATAAATCACTCTTCAGGATCCATTCTTGAATTTGGCCCCCTACATTGTAGCAGGGATTGCAGGAGACTTTGGGTTAATCTTTCGTTGTGGGAGATGCAGGGCTACATTTACTCTGCTTAAAAGGAGAGGAAGAGCTCAGAAACGTCTTTTTCCAGTATCGCTTTTTTGCATGTGGCACAGCCGGATTCCAGCACAAAAGGGGATGGACAAAGCCACCTGGAGTACCAGAGAGCATGTGAAGGAGAAGAAAAGAACAGGTTATTTGAGGTGAACCTGGCATTTTTCCTCCCTTTTATAGATTGCATTTAATTCACATCAAACAGAATGTGGCCTTTGTTCCTGATGGAGTCGCACGTCAGTAAATAGAGGCCTTGCCTCACAAAGAGCAGGAGATAAATAGACAGGGGGACTGTGTGTGAGGATGATGAGCAATCCCTTGATCACACCCTGAGCCCAGCTCTAATTATAACCCTTCCTCCAGGAGATGCAGCAATGCAGCAAAGGGAAGCCTCCTCCCCGCTTTTAAAGCCTTTGAAGTCAGGCCTTTCAGAAATACCTGGGAGGCTGCTCAGGCCTCTTTGCGCTGTTAATTGCAGTGTGCATTGCAGGAGGGAGAAGGGGCTTCAGCCAGTCCTTTTTTGCAGCTGGAGCGAGTGGTGCTGTAAGTTACAATGCAGATCTCCATCAGACGAAACACCTGTACTTCTGCTCAATGCTAATCTCACCAGAATTTGAGCAATGCACTTTGGCTGCAAGGCTGTGTTAATGGCAGGTTAAGTGCCTTCCTCCCCAGGAGGGCTAACCATTTACCTGGAGTGGACTGGTTGCCCTATAGTGACCTCTTCCATCACTGCACCTGGGCTCATTGGCACATTCCTTTTTTCCATTCTCATAGGCCAAATTATGCCACTGAAGTCAGTGGGGTGTTCTGCTTAAGAGGAAATGGCCCTTTGCAGCCCCATGAAACGGCCTGCTGTTGTCAGACGTGTGTATCCTTTACGTGCTCACAGCTAAATCCTGTACGTCCCTCTGGAAATCATCGCTACAGCCCTTTGCAAGGCTTCACCTTGCTGCCTTTTCTGCCTCTCATTTTCCTTTGAGTTTCTAAGTGGCTCTTTTTCATTGCGGCACTTTCGCAAAGGCAGATTTGTGGCACAAGTTAGGGACCATGTGAGGGCAGGGGGTGCACCCAATCAACACGAGCTCTGCTTGATCCAGGCAGCATATGTACCACAGGCAGCAAGGCAGAACCAAGCAGCAATTCACACCCCATCATGGGCATAGACGCCAACTCCATGGGTGCTCCGGGGCTGGAGCACTCACAGGGAAAAATTGGTGGGTGCTCTGCACCCACCGGCAGCCAAGCTCCCCACCCCACCCCAGCTCACCTCCGCTCCACCTCCTCCCCTGAGCGCGCCGCGTCCCCACTTCTCCTCTCAGTGCTTGCTGCTGCAAAACAGCTGTTTTGTGGAGTAACAAGCTCCAGGAGGGAAGAGGGAGGAGCGGGAACGCGGTGTGCTCAGGGGAGGAGGTGAGGAAGAGGTGGGGCTGGGGCGGGGATTTGGGGAAGGAGTCCAATAGGGTCAGAGAGGGGGCGGAGTTGGGGCGGGGACTTTGGGGAAGGAGTTGTAATGGGGGTGGGGCAGGGGTGGAGTCAGGCGGGGGCAGGAGGGTTGAGCACCCACCGGCGCCAGGAGAAGTTGGCACCTATGGTCATGGAGGCAGGAGAATGGAGGATGGGAGCAACCCTAGGGTGACCATATGTCCCATTTTGGCTAAGACAGTCCCTTTTTTAAGCCCTGTCCTGAGTCTTTTGGCAAAACTGGACCTTTGTCCCATTGCTCTTGCCAACTGATCAGTTGGCAAGAGCAAACTAGACAAATTCCCAGTTGTGCCAAAAAAGTGGGGTGCAGCCCCTAGCGGAGTGGGGAGGAATGTGTGGGGGGAGGCGAGCGACAACACCAGACCTGTGTGGGAAGGGGAAAGAGGGGGGTGCCATGGGCTGGCCCCATACGGTATCCCATTTTCCCTTTGGGAAAATATGGTCACCCTAAGCAACCCCCAGAGTTCACACTGAGCAGCAGAGAAATGGGACCAGGTTTTGAGATGGTTAAGGACAAAGGGAAAGTTTCCCAATCTTCATCCTGAGTGGAACTCTGCACCCTGGCATTGGCCCTGTCCACGCAAACACAAGCCAATGGCTAGGACTCCTTCCTGAATATGTGACCTCCAGGGTCCCACTTTAGATATTATCACAACAACTCATACTGTGTACAGCACTGAGGTTAGAGCTAGCAAGGATGCAAGCACTGATCTGATTAGGGTTGGTTGGTGCCAGCTGGGAGAGCCTGCTGTTCAAAACCAAAGACTCCTGGGGCTCGGAGCTATCTTCCCTATTAGTCTGTGGTACAACCTCACTGAGAGCTAGAAACGTGTATCAGTGTCCGTATCATAAAGCCCTTGGTATGGAAGCAGTGCTTGTGGTGTAGAAAGGGCAGAGGAACAAATACATTTGTTCCAGAACATACCCTACTGGCATCTCTTTTGGGAATATATTTGCCCAAGAAAACCCTGCTCAGAATAATCACACTGGAAACAGGAAGGTTCCTACTTTTTACCCAGCTGCAGTACAAGGAGGGGTTGACCTGAATGCCCTGGCATACACTGGACAGGTCTACCCTTGACATTTTAGTTGTGTTTAAATGTGTTAATTACCACCATTGCAAATTCTAGTGTAATGGAATGCTGTAACACTGTTGTAACAGAATGCTAAAGTGTATTATACCATTCAGCCACTAGGTAGCCTGATGTGTGAGATACCTTATTTAAAACAAACTTCAGCCATACATGGCAGAGCATTAAAGGCTCTTATGAGGAATGCATCTGGGGTATATGAGCAAGCTCTGTGACCAATTCATATCTGGTACAGAAGAATACAACATGGTGTCAGAAGTAAACCAAGAACAGAAACAGAAGAAAAACAGCAACAAACATTGCAGACAGAAGGTTGCAGGATCTCATCAACATGCCACTCTTCAATGCCCCAGAGAACGTCAGCTTTCACAAACCTTCACAATGAACAGACTGGAAGCAGTAGTTTGCAATATTTCAAATTGCAAGCAAACTCCACAAAGAAACTGGGAGATATACAGGTATCTTCTTTAATTTACGCTCTGGGGAAGCAAGAGGATCATATCTTTAAATCCTTTGACTTTACTGAAGACAGTAACCATGAAAGGGTTCTGGCTATGTTTGATGCATACTTTATACATCAGAGAAGTGAAGTGTTTTATGATAGGGCATGTGTTCAGAGAATTCAAGAACCAGGGGGAAATGTTGAATGTTTGATAAGAGCTCTGCATACATTGTCTGAAAACTGATTTTGGGAATGCAAAACATGAATATCAAAGACAGGCTGGTTATTGGGTTAACAGATAAGTACCTTTCACAGCAGCTACTAGTGAAGAAAGTTTTAACCCTAACCACAGCTACACAGAGAGCAAACCAAAACAGTTAGAATTAGCCAAACAGAACAATAGGCAGAGGCATCTTGAAAAATCTGAAGCTAACTTAGAAATTATAAACAGACATTTGAGTGATAAAAGTTGTCATCATAAAACCCCTGAGGCAAGGAGAAAGAACTTCCAGGCTAAGAGAGACTAATTCCAGCCTACATGTTCAAGGTGTGGAAAAAATCATATCCACAGAGATGATGCATGTCTAGCCAGAGGCTCATTGTGTAATATTTTGCAGCTGTTTGCCACACCAAAGCAGTCAGGGAGTTGACTCATATTACAGACCATCAAGAGCCATTGTTTCTGGGATCTATCACATCTGAAGACACAGCCTGCTTGGAGAGTGAAACTAAATGTTCAAGGCAAGACTACTGACTTTAAAATTGACTCAGAAGCTGAGGTCACAGTCATTTCAGAAGGGACTTACCATCACCTTCAACCCCTCCCAGAGCTGAAGTCACCTGGCACAGCTCTGACTAGTCCTGGATGTATTCTGAACTGCATGGGCCAGTTCACCACAGAAAACTTCCAGAGACAAAAAACTTTGCATTCAGAGTGCATGTTATCAAAAGATCAAAGAACAATAAACCTTCTGAGCTGTAGAATGGCAGCCATGATGGGCCTAGTGAGAAAGGTGGAAGAACTCTGAGGATTTGATGATATTGGACATTTGAAAGGAGATCCAGTACAAGAGACAATGCTGAACCATACAGCGTACAAACACCTCTATCAGACAGACCTTGGAAGTGACTAGCTGAAGATTTATGTGACTTCAGAGGACACCATTAACTGGTTGTCATGGACTGTTTCCCCAGGAATATAGAAATAGTGTACTTGAAAGACATAACGTGTCAGTGTTTGAGAAACTGAAGTGCGCTTTTGTTCACTTCGGTATTTCAGAACAACTAATGATGGACAATGGACCACAATTCACTGTGGCAGAATTTAAGTCACTGTGAATGAAATATGATTTTGATCATATTACTAGCAGCCTGTGTTATACACAAGCAAATGGAGAGTCTGAGAGAGCTGTACAGACAGCAAAGAAAATCCTACAGCAGGGGTGGCCAACCTGAGCCTGAGAAGGAGCCAGAATTTACCAACGTACATTGCCAAAGAGCCACAGTAATATCTCAGCAGCCCCCCATCAACTCCCTGCCTCCACTCCCAGCGCCTCCCACCCACCAGCAGCCTCGCTGATCAGCGCCTCCCCCTCCCTCCCCACACCTCCTGATCAGCTGTTTCGTGGCGTACAGGAGGCTCTTCGGGGGGGGGGGGGAGCAAGGGCATGGCAGGCTCAGGGGAGGGGGCGGGAAGGGGTGGAGTGGGGGCAGGGCCTCTGGCAGAGTCAGGGGTTGAGCAGTGAACACCCCCTGGCACACTGGAAAATTGGCGCCTGTAGCTCCAGCCCCAGAGTCGGTGCCTATACAAGGAGCCGCATATTAACTTCTGAAGAGCCGCATGTGGCTCCAGAGCCACAGGTTGGCCACCCCCCTGTCCTACAGCAGGAAGATCCATTCCTTGCTCTTCTGAGTTACAGATCAACACTAACAGCAGCTATTGGATATAGTCCAGCACAACTCCTGATGGGAAGACAATTGAGAATTACTGTTCCAACTTGGGAAAAGAACCTGTTTCCAAAGTGGCCAGCTATGCAGAGAGTAGCCAAAAGAGATAAAAAGGCTAAAACAGCTTATGAACATTTTTACAATAGATGTCACTCAATTAGAGAACTGCCAGGGGTAGAATATGGTGACTCTATTCACCTCGAACTGGATGGAGAAAAAGGATGGACAACTCCAGCTGTTATAATGAAAAAGACTTCAGCACCCAGGTTGAGTGTGTGACGTTGCACTCTATATAATTTTATAAAAATATGTTAATGAGTGCAAATATAATGCAACTGGAATATGCTTCATGCAAAAGGTCTCTTGTAAGGTATTATTACAAAGCTTATAATTTACTAAGTGTGGTTATTTTATTTGTATAAATGTATTATTTTTGTATGTAAAACTAGAAATATGAAATATAACTCTAAGGTTCTATTGTAGTTATGCAAAGTGTGGGCCATTAATGGTGGTTTGAAATTTTGATGGCTTTCATTAACCAGAACAATTAACTGTAGATGGCTCTGTTTTACTTGTAAGTTTGTCTGTATATGTGTGTGCTGGCAAGTGGATAACAAAGTCTTTAGGTAACATGTAATCATGTTACCTAATCTAAAATTCATTTTTAACCTGGTGTTTTTTCATTTAGAAGGAGGGGTGGGAACCCAGAGGGACAAAGGATTCCCGCCTTATACAAAAAATATATAAGTGGGTGAAACAAAACAAAGAAGGGGCCATCATAAAAAATCCCCTAGCTACCACCTAAGCTGAAACAAGGGCTGTACCAGGGAAAAGACTTGTGCCCAGACTAGGAAGGCATCCAGTCTGTGAAAGAAACTGATTAAATCATCTCTAAGGGTGAGATTTTGTCTGTATTCACTTTTCTTATTGTATTAAACATAAACTGGCGTGGTCTATTTTATTTTACTTGGTAATTCACTTTGTTCTGTCTGTTACTACTTGAAGCCACTTAAATCCTACTTTCTGTATTTAATAAAATCACTTTTTACTTATTAATTAACCCAGAGTATGTATTAATACCCGGGGGAAGCAAACAGCTGTGCACATCTCTCTATCAGTGTTATAAAGGGAAAACAGGGTAAAACAAATGTATTTGGGGTTTAAACCCCATTAAAAGTGTTAAAGACAAAAACACTTCTTAAGTTGCTTTCAGTTAACTCTGCAGCTTTGGGGCATGTGGTTCAGACCCTGGGTCTGTGTTGGAGCAGACTGGCATGTCTGGCTCAACAAGACAGGGTGCTGAAGTCCCAAGCTGGCAGAAAAAGCAGGGTCAAAAGTAGTCTTGGCACATCAGTTGGCAGTTCCCAAGGGGGGTTCTGTAATCCAACCCATCACAGAGTGATCGAGACCAATCACAGAGAGTTAGAAACCATTTACACCTCCAGTTTTTTCCTCAGAAAGAATAATCAGAGCACACTCCACAGATGGCAGATGCAGAACAAGATGATGACAACTCTGTGACAGTACCTCCCATAAGGCTTAGAATGTGTTTTATGCTACATATGCCATGTAACATATCTCAAATCTTATGATCTACTGAATGTATTAATCCTATTTGTATGCATGTATCATTTTTGTATTCCAAGTTATGAATATTGGCTGTGTACTGGCTTGATTTCTAAATAACCTTAGTAGAGCATTTGGTCAGTTCCTGGAGAAAGGAATGTTGAAATTAAGTACCTAATCAAGAAACACTTAAAGGACAATGGATCTTGGAATGCTCCAATCCACATAAGAAGTCTACTTGAGGACGTTCAAGGTAGCATGTAAACAATGGATACTACCTGTAAAAACTGTGAGTCATACATGGACATGTGACTTGCCCAGGTGACTCCTAAACTCCATCTTGGAGATGGACTTTGCATAAGAGTGAGGAGGGGGTCTCCACCCACAAGAGAAAGTCTATTTAAACCCCAGGGAGACCCCTCCATTTTGTCTTCAGCTGGCTAAAGAGGGAGCCTCTCCACCCTCCAGGATACTTGAAAGAAACTGGAACAAAGAACAGTAACTACAGGGGGTGTGAGTGATTGCTGGACCCAGGCTAAAGGGAGATTAGTCTGTAAAAGGGAGCATTCTGGAACTGGTGAGGATCTTATCTGTATTTAGTTTGATTAGACATAGATTTGTGCATTTTATTTTATTTTGCTTGGTGACTTACTTTGTTCTGTCTGTTACTACTTGGAACCACTTAAATCCTACTTTCTGTATTTAATAAAATCACTTTCTACTTAGTAATTAACTCAGAATATGTATTAATACCTGGGGGAGCAAACAACTGTGTATCTCTCTCTGTCAGTGTTATAGAGGGCGAACAATTTATGAGTTTACCCTGTATACGCTTTATACAGGGTAAACCGGATTTATTTGGGTTTAGACCCCATTGGGAGTTGGGCATCTGAGTGTTAGAGACAGGAACACTTCGGTTAGCTGCTTTCAGGTAAACCTGCAGCTTTGGGACAAGTAATTCAGACCCTGGATCTTTGTTGGAGCAGACGGGAGTGTCTGGCTCAGCAAGACAGGGTGCTGGGGTCCCGAGCTGGCAGAGAAAGCAGGGGTAGAAGTAGTCTTGGCACATCGGGTGGCAGCTCCCAGGAGGTTTCTGTGATCCAACCCATCACAAACTCCTCAAGGATTCCAAACCAACCACAGCCGGTTGCTGCAACTACTGGACAGCCAGATGACCAAAGTGCTATGTGTTCAGGTCATGTAATTAGAAAACCAGTACAATTCAGAGACACTTAGCAAACTGATCCATACTGAACTTCAAAGACAGCATGATAGTGTAAATATTGTAAACGGGAGGAATATAGACCATAAAGGGAGGAGATGTAATGGAATGCTAATCTATATTCTACTGTTCAGCCACTAGGGTGGTGCAGTTTGTGAAATACCTGATTTAAACGAACCTCAGCCATACCTGGCAGAGCATTAAAGGATCTTACGGTGAACACAGCTGGAATGTATAAGCCAGAACACAACAACTGAGACAGAAGTGGAGCTGCTTTGTAATAATTTGTGAATACTCTAGATTACCCTGGTTATTGGGATGTTAGTCTGAATATATTGCTTTAGATTAATAGATATTTAAACTAAATCAATATTTTGGCCCAAACAACAAGTTTTTACTTTTCAATTCACCAAAAGTTTTGAAAATTTCTGTTTTGGACTTTACTCAAAACAGGTATTGTTGGGTTTTAGGGGGTTTTTTGTCGGGGGGGGGAATTGGCAGAGCCCCAAAAAAACATCACTCACCAGCTCTGTGCACAACTCCAGCTTTCTCCCTGCCACATGGTGGGGAGTACAACTATTCCCTTCAGGTACCTGAGCAGCTCTGGAGAAAGGTGACTTGATGACATGTATCAGCACCTTCTCAGGGAGAAAATACCAGGTACTTAAGGGCTCTTTAATCTCGCCGAGAAAGGTAGAACAAGAACCAAGGCTGGAAGTTAAAACCAGACAAATTCAAATGAGAAATGAAAGGCATAAGCATTTTCAACAGATGGCGATTAACCATTGGAACTGGTGGATTCTCCATCTCTTGGAGTCTTCAGATCCAGACCTTTCTGGAAGAGGCTTTAGCCAAACATAAGTTATTGGGCTCAACACAGGGGTAACAGGTCAATGGCCTGCTCTGATATGCAGAAGGTCAGACTAGATCAGGGGTGAGCAAACTTTTTGGCCTGAAGGCCACATCGGGGTTCCAAGACTGTATGGAGGGCAGGGTAGGCTATGCCATGCCTCCCCAAACAGCCTGGCCCCCACCCCCTATCCGGTCCCTCCCACTTCCTGCCTCCTGACTGCCCCCCTCAGAGCCCCACACCCATCCAACCCCCGTGCTCCTTGTCCCCTGACCGCCGCCCCCCCCCCGGGACCCTACCCCCTATCCAATCCCCCCTGCTTCCTGTCCCTTGACTGCCTCGACCCCTATCCACACCCCCGCCCCCTGACAGGCCCCCCGGGACTCCCATGCCTATCCAACCCCCCCCATTCCCTGTCCCCTGACTGCCCCCCCAAGAACCTCCATGCCATCTAACCGCCCCGTCTGCCCCCTGGGACCTCCTGCCCCTTATCCAACCCCCCCCCCGCTCTCTTACGATGCCGCTCAGAGCAGTGTGTCTGGCAGCTGCGCCACCCGGCCGGAGCCAGCCACGCCGCCGCGCTGCCTGGCAGGAGCAGGACCGCCCAGAGGATTCAGGGGGCCTGGGGCAAAGCAATTTTGGGGGTTCCTTCCATAAAAAAAAGTTGCAATACTATAGAATACTATATTCTCGGGGGGCCTCTGCGGGGCCCAGGGCAAATTGCCCCACTTGTGCCCCCCCCAGGTGGCCGTGGGCAGGAGCTCGCAGCCCCACCACCCAGAGTGCTGGCGACACAGCGAGCTGAGGCTGCGGGGGAGAGGGGACAGCAGGGGGGGACCCGGGGGCTAGCCTCCCTGGCCGGGAGCTCAAGAGCCGTAGTTTGCCCACCTCTGGACTAGATGGTCTAATGCTCCCTTCTGGCCTTAAACACAAAGAATATTAAAATCTGAGAACCTAAAATGTATAGTTTTCAGGAAGCGTGGGTACAGCTTCTCTGATTTCTCTTTATTCCTCTGCATCAGGAACTACAAATGAGGGGCACCTGGGTGGTTTACTACAGAACACAGTCTGATTTGTTGACTTTTGGGATAGGGTGCATGGCCCATCCATTTACCCAAGCATTTGGCAAAGTGGAGTTAGTCAAGAGGCAGATTTGCGTTTGTGAATGAGTCCCACTGGTTAATAACTGACAGCAGCTTAGGGCTTTGTACTGCCCCCTATCTCCTACAACAACTAGACTGGCACCAGTGAAATCCATAGTGGACTTCATGGAGACTCTGGCTCGTAGGGTTCTTCTCCTTAGAGGTGGTCAGGGGAGTTGATGTGAACGTCATTCGGTTTATGGCAGAAAAGCGGTAGCAGAGGAAGGTTCAGCAATGTCTCCTAGAGCTGAAAAGACTCTGGAGTCGTCTCATCTCATGCCACAGCTGGCTAAGAATGCTGTGTCTGCAGTCTCACATGCTGTTCTGGGCTTGCAAAGGCTAGCCTGTACTAGGGTTACCGTATTTCCACAATCAAAAAAGAGGACACTGGGGGGGGGAGCCCTGCCCTAGCCTCGCCCCTGCCCCGCCCCATCCACTCCCTCCCACTTCCCACCCCCTGACTGCCCCCCTCAGAACCCTCAACCCCCCCTGCTTCTTGTCCCCTGACTGCCCCCTCCTGAGAACCCCCCACCCTAACTGCCCCCCTAGGACCCTACCTGTCCCCTGACTGCCCCGACCCTTATCCACTCGCATGGGTGGCAGGTTTGTAGAAATTTTGGTGGTGCCCAGAACCCGCTCCCCCCCACCTGCCTAAGGCTCTGGGAGGGGGGTTGGGTAGGGGGGAGGAGGTCTGGGGTGCAGGTCCTGGGCTGGGGATTAGGGTGCAGGAGGAGTGCAGGGTGCAGGCTCTGGGATAGAGTTTGGGTGCTGGGTGCAGGCTCCGGGCTGGGGCAGGGGGTGGGTGTGCAGGAGGGGGTGAGGGGTGCAGGCTCTGGGATGGAGTTTGGGGGTGGGAGGTGGTGCAAAGGGAGGGGGTGCAGGCTTTGGGAGGGAGTTTGAGGGCAGGAGGGGGTGTGTGGGAAGGGGGAGGGGGTTTGGGAGGGAGTTTGGGGATAGGAGGGGGTGCAGGGGTGAGGGCTGTGGGTCTGAGGATGAGGGGTTCATGATGCAGGAGGGGGCTCAGGGATGGGGCAGAGGATTAGGGTGTGGGGGGATGAGGGCTGGGGCTGGGGATGAGGGGTTTGGGGCTTTGGAGAGGCTCAGGGCTAGGGTGGAAGGGCAGGATAAGGGCAGCCTGCCTTGGCATTAGTGGATGGGGGGCACTAGGACCCTGGGGTAGCAGACAGCAGTTGCTGCCGGGAGCAGGGTGTAGGAATGTGCTACTCCGGGCTGCAGGCAGCAGGGGGGGAGCAGGGGAGGGGCTCTGGCTGCTGGAGGCCAATGGGAGCGGCTCAATCAGGCCCAGCCGCCCAATCACCATGCTGCACTCTGCATGGAAGGGAGGGAGGGGAGGGGGAAAAATCCCAGACCTTTTAACTTTGTTACCGATTCCTCCTGGACGGCTATTTAAAGACGCAAAAGCCGGACATGTCCGGGGAAATACGGACGGATGGTAACCCTAGCCTGTACCTAGCTGACTGCAGCTGGGTGTTAATTCTGTGAGTGCGCTGCCCAGAACCCTTGCTGCCAGCACGTTTCATAAATGAATCCAAGTAAGTGAGCCAGTAACTCACTGAGGGACCCACTGTGCCAGCAGAACCTGGCCCACAAATAAGATGGAGAGCGCACTGACAAAAGCGCGCCAAGCCTGCAGTTGCACAGCCACTGGATCCACGGCCTTTCCCATCACTGCCTCTAATTCCCCTCTTCTGTCTAACCAGCACCCCACACCCGCACCCCCAGCCAGCACACCAGGCCAGCGCATGCCAGGAGAAGGGAGTTTCCTTTACACAGCTATCCCAGAGGAGGTGGCAGGGAGGGTGGCAAGGGCAGATAAATGCACCGCATGCTCTATCCCTCCCAAGTGTTGCCCAGCCACAGGGACAGGCCACACACCTCTGAGGCCCCCCACCCTCAGCAGGACAGCAGGCCGGGAGCAAGGTCACCCTGTACTTTTCCCTCCTGGCTACTGCAAGCTACTGAGCTGACAGCAAAGACTTCCTCCTTCCCCACTCACTGCTGCCCCACTGGGCCTCTCCCCAAGTGGGGCAGGCAGGGAGGCGTCTCTTCCTACAGCAACAGTTCAGTGTGTAGCCTGATTTGGGGTGTATTAGTAGTGTTGATTTAATTTATCAACTTAATTTAATTGTATTTAATTAATTTAATAATTATTAATAATATTATTATGGATATTAATTAGTATGGGCTTAGGCTCCCAATTTGTTTGATCAGAAGATAAAAGTTCTTCCTGAATCAGGCTTCACAGAGTTTATAAAAAGGACCTTCAGGGGTATGACAGGAAGCTCACACTGAGACAGATATAGTCATAAAGACCTTTTATTAAAATCAATGAAATAGTAAGCAAATGGTAAAACAGTTAGAATTACAGAGTTACAATTGTATTACTGTTATTCAAGAGATACATATGATAATACAATATTATGTGCTTCAAACTTTGGTTAATACTCACACTCTGTTTTAATAACCTGGCATTGGAAGATACAGGACCCCGCCTCTGGCAGTTCCGGTTTCACACCTCTGGCAGAGGAAGCTAATGCAAAGAGCTGTTAAAGCTGTTTACTCTCTAACTTAACTCAATAAGCCTTAAACTGAAATAAAGCGTAGGGAAACCTAGCTTAGCCTAGTCCCCTTAAAACTTAAAGTTTGAAAAGAAACAAAGTACGGCCTTGTAGTGAGGCGGTGTGGCTCCCCGCCGCGCCAGAGGGGGAAGAGCCCATCCGGAGGCCGGAGTGGGCAGAGCTAGGGAGCTCTGAGCCCGCCCCTCAGAGGGTCAGGCAGCGACCCGGAAGTATAAAAGCTCCCTCTCACAGCTCAGTCAGGCCCGAGCCGCTGGAGAGACCAGACGTCTCCAGCCTAGCTCGTGATTGGGAAGACCCCGCGGCCGAAGGCGGCCGCCAGGACTGGCCGGGCCTGCCCTGCGCCCGCTATCCGGAGGAGCTGCCGGACCTGCCGATCAATTCCTGCCCTGACGAACCCATGGTCTTGGATCCCCCAGAGGCCGACACCAGGACCCAGGTAGGCCCCGAGGGGGAGTGTGGAAGTAGCCCGGGGGCAGCCGACCCCAGTCTGGCTGCAGCACTGCCAGAGCCTATGTCAGTGTGTTGCGGCCAGGATCCCCACCGACAGCAGTGGGTCTTCTGCCGCTGCTAGGGCCCCGGGCTGGGACACAGTGGAGTGGGAGGGCCTGCGTCCCCCCTGCCACCCAACCCGTGAGTGGCAGTCTCCCCCTCTCCCAGGCCTTTTGAGGCTTGGGGCCTATTATTGTTGCTCAGCCCTGACTGAGGGCGTGAGCTCCTGACTCAGCGTTTGTTGCCCCGCCTTGACCTAGGGCCTGGGCTTAATACCCTATTATTGTTGCTCAGCCCTGACTGAGGGCCTGAGCTCTGGACTTTGCATTATTGCCCGCCCTGAGCAGGGCCGGCCTTACCGTGTTCTTCCGGTTACAGCAAGAGCTGCCGAGAGAGACCCCGAGGCCGGACGAATTTCCCTAGCTCACCGGTGTGTAGTGAGCCGGTGTGGCTCCCCGCCGCCCCAGGGAGGGTCGAGCCCCGGCAAACTCTTGTACAGGCCTATTAATAGTTAATAGCCGTCGTGGATGGGTAGCATCGATACGTTGTTGAAGATGGAGACAAAGAAGAGTAGATAGGTGGATAGATTCATCTCGCCATTTTAGAGGCAATCTCCTTTTTATAGGGCATTGGTCAGAAATCCTTCCTCTTATGCCCAAATTTCATCCTTCCCCACAGAAATGTTAGGGTACACTTATCCCATAGGCTAGTATGTATGTGCGTATAGATGACAGGTATGTGCGCACTTGTGGTGTACTTGTTAAGTGTGTGGGTACAACTTTGAAAAATCCCCTTTGCCATCCTTCACTGTCTATTGGTTTACGTAAAGGTCTCTAGACATCTCTGTGGGTGTTTTATCTATTTGGGTCATCTTTACTTTTCTGGGTAAAGGGTCCCAAAATATGCTAACTTTGCCTTAGCTTAACATACAGGGTTTTGGCCTGTAGGTCTCTTGCATTACAGCCAAACTTATTTTTAATATAAATCTATAAACCTATTACATCAAATACTCAAATTTATAAGAAAAGATATATCTATGCAAGCAAGCAGATTAATCCTTAGGGCTACAAGTGCCCCTCTCCAAAGCTCCAGGCACCATCCCTTGTCCTAGGACACCAGCGCTCCAAAGGTGGCAGCAGGGAGAGGTGGAGGGACCACACTACAGCACAAGCGGTGGAGAGCGCCTGGTGACAAAAAGCTAGACAGGGCCCATGTCAGAGAGAGGGATGGGACAGAGGAGAAATGGCTCTTCCCTCTCATGTGCCCCAGAGTCCCAGCTGCTCATGGTGCTGGGGAGAAACACTGTGTAACTGGGATTCCACTGCAAGGAGTGAGTGACCATCTCCAAGTTCATAGGCGCTGACTCCATGGGTGCTCCGGGGCTGGAGCACCCACGGGGAAAAATTGGTGGGTGCTCTGCACCCACTGGCATCTCCCCTACCTGCCCCCCTACCCCAGCTCACCTCCGCCCCCTCTCCTGAGCACGCTGCTGCATCCTGCTTCTCCCCACTCTCTCCCAGCGCTTGCGCTGTGAAACAGCTGTTTTGCGCGGCAAGCGCTGGGAGAGAGGGGGGAGGAGGAGGAACGTGGCGCACTCAGAGAAGAGGCGGGGCTAGGACGGGGATTTGGGGAGGGGTCCAATAGGGGCAGGGAGGGGGCGGAATCGGGGGGGGGCGCGAGCACCCACTGGCGGCCAAGGAAAGTTGGCGCCTGTGCCTCCAACAGTCACAGAGACCCTCCACAGAGCCTTCATTGGAGGCGTTCTGCTAGCTCTGACAAGGGCCACCTAACTCAGAAACCATGCACTCTGTTCCCAACGGCACGGGCAGCAATCACGCTTCCCCAGCAGCATGTGCACCTGCTTTCCTTGTCCTTTTTGCAGTCACAACAATACTCATGTAACAGCTTCACCAGTACATCCCCCCTAAGCCCTATGTGATTCAGCTAGGAGCCCGAGACGCAGACCTTGAGACATATTGAGAAGAGGATTTAAATTCCTGAATAAGAAGGCAGCAGGTTAGCAGATTACAGGCGGTCCCACAGCCAGGATGGGGAGCTGGAGGACTCACTGCTTCTCTCCCTGAACTCCTTCCCCAGATGCAGGAACTCTAACCCTAGGTTGGGGAGCTCTACCCATAGAAACCCTATCCCTAACTCCAAGAGTCCTACCCATAGGAAATCTAACCCTAGGGCAGGGGGTCCTACCCATAGGAACCCAAACCCTAGCATGGGGTGCCCTACCTATACCCTACCCATGGTGCCTATTCCCTGAATGCAGCACTCCCAGGTAATTATCTGAAAGTGGTGGTGGACAATGGAGAGGGTCAGTTCTGCTAGGGAGGAACCTGGAGGCTCAGAGTGAACGTTAACCAATTAGCAATATCCCCCAGACAGCTGAAGTCACTAAATGTTACTCTGCCTATCTCACAAACAGAAGCTACTTCTTCCTCTACATGCTGAGCTAGAGATTCAGGCACAATGTAATCTGCTTCACTGACCCTGAAGACAGACCTGTTTATTGCAGACATAGTCAAACAACCCCAGATTTGCAGGAAGTTTCTGAAGTCATAAAATGATGTAAAGCAAGCTTAACTCCGCAGAGATCTAGAAAGATGAACACCATGTCAGCTCAGGACTTTACGCTCTTTATAAATTAAAGCACCCCCAAATCACTGAACAAAATACAAGGCTCAGCATACATAAATACACAAGCAGTAACCAACAGCACAGAGAGCAGCTTATGGGTTGGTGGCTGAGTCTAATGATTAACCTGTAATTAGCCTATGATTTTTAAAGTCAATTTGAGGTCTGACTGACCTGTGCTAGAGGGAAAAACAAGGATCATTATTAAGTCTCAGCCAAATGACAGCAGCTGAGATTCAAGTATCCCCGTAAGTCCCATTTCCACGAGAAGGGCTTCACCAGACATGTCTAGGTGGGTGTGTTTGTGGTCTCACCACGCCGCAGGCTGAGTGTACCCTGGGTGCACATCCGTGGCTGCTCTGGGCCTAGCTTCACTGCATCTTTTCTGAATTTGGAATGTGAGCTCTTCAAGGCAGGAGCCTGCGCAATACGTCAGGTCTGGGGGCACATAGCATGCTTTGGGGGTCTAAAAGACACACTGGAGTCAGAGATCCTCCTTGACACTGCGAGATGCATCATTGCTGGGGGGGGGGGGGGGAGGAGGACAGGAGGCTTGTGCCACATCCCAGTTATTCACTGATAAAAGGACAACTTGTCTGACCTCAGTGAATAAACCAAAGCAGAACGTACCTGAGGCCAGAGGCTGACACTCTCTCAGTCAGAAGGAAGAGACATACTAGTCCCAATTCCTGAACATGCGGGCTTCTCATCAGCCTGACACCCTGAGAACCCAGAGGCTGAATGAGAGTGGGGGCTGGGCTTCTAAATGAGCTCCCTCCCACACCCTCTCCTATCCCCTCACCTGGATCCCAGCAGATGGATCTTCCTCAGAAGCATTAAGGCTACATTCATTCTGTTCAACGATCAGAGTTTCATGCTGGAGGAAGCCTCCCAAGTTGGCATCAGTGGTGAAATCCCAGCCCTGGTGAAGGGGGTGGCAAAACATAAGAACATAAGAATGGCCATACTGAGTCAGACCAAAGGTCCATTTAGCCCAGTATCCTGTCTTCCGACAATGGTCAATGCCAGGTGCCCCAGAGGGAATGAACAAAACAAGTAATCATCAAGTGATCCATCCCCTGTTGCCCATTCCCAGCTTCTGGCAAACAGAGGCTAGGGACACCATCCCTGCCCATTCTGGCTAATAGCCACTGATGGATCTATCCTCCATGAACTTATCTAGTTCTTTTTTGAACCCAGTTATAGTGTTGGCCTTCACAACATCCCCTGGCAACGAGTTCTACAGACTAACTGTGCGTTGTGTGAAAAAATACTTCCTTTTGTTTGTTTTAAACCTGCTGCCTATTAATTTCATTTGGTGACCCCTAGTTCTTGTGTTATGAGAAGGAGTAAATAATACTTCCTTATTTACTTTCTCCACACCAGTCATGATTTTATAGACCTCTATCATATCTCCCCATAGTCATCTCTTTTCCAAGCTGAAGAGTCTCAGTCTTATTAATCTCTCCTCGTATGGAAGTTGTTTCATACCCCTAATCATTTTTGTCGTCCTTTTCTGAACCTTTTCCAATTCCAATAGATCTTTTTTGAGATGGGCAACCACATCTGCACACAGTATTCAAGATGTGGGTATACCATGGATTTATATAGCAGCAATATGATATTTTCTGTCTTATTATCTATCCCTTAATGATTCCCAACATTTGTTCGCTTTTTTGACTGTCACTGCACATGGAGTGGATGTTTTCAGAGAACTATCTGAGTGCAAGAGTTCACCCTTAGTAACAACTAACCGTGCACCATCTGATGCTGTTCAGGATGGGATAAGAGGTCTGCCACCCCTACTCATTTAGCCAGAGCCAGTCCTCCTGCCTGGGCAGCAATAGCTCACAGTGACACCGTGGTGTGGGACTCTCCAGGTAGAGAACCCCCCTCTCACCACAGAGTGCTGACGGAGGCACCGCTCCACTGCTTTGGCAGGGAAACTTAGAACTTTAGCTAGCTCCATTCAAGGAGCTTGCCCCAAGGAAGCTGGTGACAACTGGCCTAACAGGTTCATAGGCAAGTTAACCTATCTAAACTCAGCCCTAACTCCTCACAATGAGGGGCTCCACTCAGGATGCTCCTAGAGGATGGAACGGAATGGCCTGGGTACAACTGGCAAGAGAAAAGCTTTGGGGAGTTAAAAGCAGTTGTTGTAGGAGCACCAGGATAGAAATAGGATAGGAAAGAGCCAATGCAAACTTGGATGGGCTGGGAGCAGCAGTTTGGTAACTGCTTTTCTTTGTCGAGAAGGGGCATGTGCTGGAAAGTCCTCAGGAGGATGAAGAGAGCGTTAAGCAGCAACGAGGCATAGGGTGCGACTGAGGGCAGAATCTGAACGGCTTTCTTCTCTGCCTTTACTTTCTATTTGCTTTTCTCATTGTTGCCCCCATCTTTTCATAATTGCCAGTGATATCTATCTGTCCTTAGGCTTTTCAATCCTAACACACACAACAGGTCTATCCTGCAAAGCAAGATTTCTCCATGGTCTAATTTATGTCACTCACCGCTGCTCAGGCCAGTTTTGCTAACAGCTCATGGAGACTGATTGATTTATTGGCTGAACCGACAAATAAAGTGAGAACAGAGACACCTGGTGCAGCAGCAAGAAAGGAAAGCATCCTGCCTGATCCCAGCCACAAAACACATTTTCAGACACTAAGAACATGAATTAGCCACTAAATAGACACATTCTTAAAGCAGCCAAATAGCTGTCCCTGTCTGTAATTACCCTCTGGGGGTGCTGAACCATATATCAGTGGGCTCTAATTGACTTGTCTCCGATCAGTTAGATAATCCTTGTTTACTCCAGGGAATTTCTGCCACATCCCTGGTTTCCCCAGGCCTGACTGCCCTGCAGAACTCACAAGCTGTAAGGCTCTCTTGCCCCGCAGAACTCTGGAGCTCTACAACTGCCCCGGCACCAGCTGCCCTGCCCTGCAGAGCTCAGCCATCATCCACAACATTCTTATTTACCCTCCATGTCTCCTTGCAAAGCAGACACGGTAAAGCCAAGAATCAGGCCCGCTGAGGAATGTTACAAAAAAAGGGTGATTCTGAAGCAATGATACCTGAATTATTTTTACAACCAATTTTCATCTTAATTTCAAAGCTATTCCTAAAGTACCTGGAAAATCAGCACACAAATCTGAACCAGCCCTGAAAGCAGCCACACTAGAGCACTAAACTGGAATACCCTAAAGGAAACATACCAGCATTTTTTGCTGTGCAGGGTTATAATGGAATCCTGGCTGCAACTCAAACACCTTGACCAGTTTTCTCTACTGTTCTGATGGATGGTGGGGGAAACCACATTGAAGTTGATAGGCGTGAGAGCCACCCTCAGTAAGGATAAATGCAAGAAGCAGTTAAGCTCCTATTTAGAGTAAGAAAGCTGGGCTAATATCAGCCACTGCTCAAATCACAGGTCACATGCCAGGCCAGTCAGAAACTGAGCTATGTGGGCAGAAAGGTTTGCAGGGTATCGTCTGAAGGAAGTCTGTGTCTCGGAGCAGAAGCAGCCAGAGAGCAGGATGAGAAAAACAGCGAGAAAGCTGAGCTGATAGCAAGCGAGGCCCAGGAAAGAGGGCCCTGAGAAAAGGTGAAGAGAGGGAGCTTTGGGGGCAGAGTGCTGGCTGGAAAAAGGCTTGGAGCTATGAGCAAACAAAGCTGCTTCCTGTTTAGTTCCTACTGTGTTCAGAGAAATATCGTTGTAAATAAATAGAATTGCACAAAAGAAATACCGGACTCCTGCATCAATTTCTCCTCCTAACGTAAACAACCCACAAGACCCCGAATACTAGTTAACCACTCAGGTCAAGAGGAATGACAATACTGTGCAGATTTCTATCATGCAGATCGAGGAAGGAAGTGAGAAGCCACAGTCTGAGATTTTAGGGTATCCATGATCATAGGCACCAGGTTCTTCTGGGCCCAGGGGGTGCTCAACCCCTCGCTCCACCCCAGGTGTGAGGGTTCCAGCTGGGGGTACAGGCTCTGGTGTGGGGCCAGGGATGAGGGGTTTGGGGTGTGGGAGGGGGCTCAGGGCTGGGGGGTTCGGATTGCAGGAGGGGATGTGGAGTGCAGAAGGGAGCTCAGGGTTGGGGCTTGGGAAGGGGTTAAAGGTGTGGGGTCCAGCCGGGCGGTGCTTACCTTGGGAGGATCCTGGGCAGTGGCCGGCATGTCCGGCCCCTAGGCATAGGGGCGGCCAGGCAGCTCTGCGCACTGCCTGCACCGGCAGGCTCCGCCCCCACAGCTCCCATTGGCCAAGGTTCCTGGCTAATGGGAACTGCTGATCTGGCACTTGGGGTGAGGGCAGTGCGTGGAGCCTCCCTGGCCGCCCCACACCTAGGAGCCTGACATTCTAGCCACTTCCAGAAGCCATACAGAGCCAGCCTCAGCCCTGCTGCGCCGCCAACTGGCCATTAAATGGCCACTAAACAGGCATTCTGGTCAAAAACTGGATGCCTAGCAACCCTAGTCAGCTGCCTCCTGGGCATCCCCCTGGTGACCAGGGGTGTCTATGCAGCACGCTGCTAGCAATTCCTCCCCCTTCAGCTCCCTCTCTCGCTCCTCACACCAGACAGCCTCCAGGCCCTTCTGGTTAATTCCCAGCTCTTCTTCCTAGTACAGAAAATCAAAACTGAGAACAACAACGTAAGTTACCAGATGGTTGCAGGCTCTGTCGTCCGGGGTCTCGGCCAAGGGTCACTGCCAGGCCACCTGCCTCTGTGAGTTACTGGGACTGTCTACCACTCCCTGCACGGCCCCATCCTCCTGCTCTTATAGTGGAACCACCACCTGATCCAACCCAGGTGTGGCTCCTTGGTAGTCAGGGTTGGCTAGGCCTAGGTCTTCCTGCCCTTCAGGGCAAGCTGCTCTGTTATGCCTCCCCTGAAAAACCATGCCCACCCCAGGGAAAATCCTACCCAAGGAGAACCGCCCCTCCCCCCTCCCCTCCCCCGCTTAGTAACAGCCCTTCTTGGGGCTGGTTTTATTACCAGATTCCAAATAACCCAAGAGTCCCCAGTGAGCCTCAGCCAGGACACTGCCCTCCTCCCTGGGGTACAGTCTCCCTCAGGACTGCTGGAGAAGATACAGGGCCTGGCTTCCTTTGCCTTCTCCCCACAAGGGAAACGAGTTCCAGTAGGTCTTTCTACCCCTCTCCAAAGCCTTGCCCATGCCCAGGCCAAGCTTCCTTTTTAACTCTATCCTTTAGCAGTCTCTCTCTCTGACTGCAAAGCCCTCACCCCTTGATCTCAGCAATTTCTCTCCCCCCTGGAGAGCCCTCTGCATAACTAACCTCCTCCTTTAGGGGAGCAGACTGGTGCATCCTGCTGACTACACTACTTACAACAGGGGTCACCCAGCCACCCCCTCATGGGTGGGAATGTCTCTGCAGCACCTTTCTAACAATTCCTCCCCTTGCATCACACCAAACAGTCTCCAGGCTCTCATTCCTGTCTCCTCTTCCCCACTCAGCAAATCAAAACAGAAAACAACAGCAGAACAGTTACCTTGCAGATCACAGGCACCGTCTTCAGGGGTCTCTTCCCCAGCTCACTGCTGGGCACCCTGCCTCTGGCAGTCCCAGCAGCTCTCCCCACAAGCCCTGTGCTGCTCTGTCCTACTGCTCTTATAGTTAGGGCCCTACCAAACTCAGGGTCCATTTTGGTCAATTTCATTGTCATTGGATTTTTAAAATCATAAATTTCATGATTTCATCTATTTAAATCTGAAATGTCATGGTGTTCTAATTGTAGGGGTCCTGACCCAAAAGGGGATTGTGGGGGGATCACAAGGTTATTGTGGGGGGACGGTCAGATATTGCCACCCTTACTTCTGCACTGCTGGCGGAGGTGCTGCTTTCCGAGCTGGGTGGCTGGAGAGCAGCGGCTGCTGGCTTGGAACCCAGCTCTGAAGGCAGAGCCACTGCCAGCAGAGGCGCTGAAGAAGGATGGCATGAGATGGTATTGCTACCTTACTTCTGCGCTGCTGCCTTCAGAGCTGGGCCTCGGCCAGCAGCCTCTGGCCACCCAATTCTGAAGGCAGCAGCTCAGAAGGAAGGGTGGCATGGTATGGCATTGCCACCCTTACTTCTGCACTGCTGCTGGTGGTGCACTGCCTTCAGAGTTGGGCACCTGGCCAACAGCCACCACTCTCCAGCCGCCCAACTCTGAAGGCAGGTCAGACGTAAGGGTGGCAATACCGCAACCCCCCCTACACTAACCTTGCAACCCCCCACAATCACTCTTTTGAGTCGGACTCCCAGTTTGTGAAATGCTGGTCTCCTCCATGAAATCTATATAGTATAGGGTAAAGGGGGGATAGCTCAGTGGTTTGAGCATTGGCCTGCTAAACCCAGGGTTGTGAGTTCAATCCTTGAGGGGGCCATTTAAGGATTTAGTTGGGGATTGGTCCTGATTTGAGTAGGGAGTTGGACTAGATGACTTCCTGAGGTCCCTTCCAACCCTGATAGTCTGATTCATACAGAAGACCAGATTTCATGGTCTGTGACACACTTTTTGCAGCTGTGAATTTGGTAGGACCCTACTTATAGTGGAACTATCTGATCCAACCCAGGTGTGGCTCCCTGGTAATCAGGGTTGGCTGGGCCTAGGCCCTCCTGCCCTTCAGGGCAAGCAACCCTGTTACTCTCCTATAGCTGTGCTAGATGCTGCCTAGAAAATACATACCCAGCAAATCCCTGCCCTGGAGGGGTTATAATATAAAGTCCTGATCCTGCAACTGGATCTGTATGGGGGCAGCCTGACATCTGCACAGAATCCCATTAAAGTCCATGGGGCACCACCTGCCTGCATGGGTTCACCCACACAGATCTAATAGCAGGATCAGGACCTAAGCAATCCCAGGGGATCCTCTCAGGAAGGGCTGCTCTACCGAGGGACCATTATCACCTTGTTGTACTGTGTGGACCTCAGCTGTCATACACTGGTTTGCGCATGCCAGAGGGCTAGTGCACTGGGTCGCTGTAACAGTAGGGAGCTCTCTGCATTACAAACCTTACTCTGTCTGGAGGAACTCAGTCGCTTCTTAGGCTGCAAGGCAACAAGTCTGGAGGTCGGCTTCTCTGCAAACGTTGTCTAATCTTGACTGACCTGAGACACAGGGTCCTTACCGCACGACGTTGTCCTCGGCAGAGAGCAGAGGTTCCCTGGGCTAGGGTGGCATTTCTTCACTGCTATTCCTTTGCAGCGCTTACCAAGTACGTATAAAACTGTGTCACCTGCAGCTCCTGGGTCAGAGCACTCGTAGTGTGGGCCCCAAGCGCCAGGCCTTAGAGAACACTGCTCACCTCCCGCTAGGCTCCAGGCACTTGGTTCCCTTCCACTGCCCTTGAGGAGGCAGGAATTCACCTCAGAAATGACTGCTGCACTCAGCTAGGACCAATGCCGCCATCAGGGCAGCAGCCAGCAGGGACAACCCCTTAATTAGTACAAGGGCCCAGCAGGGTCTGGGGGAGTCCCACAGACCCTCCCCCACCACAGTAGCATAGTTGCCAAGCCCTATGGAGGGATGCTCTCTAACCTGAGCAGCCCCCACTCCCCTCCCCCCCCAGGCTCCTCATCCCAAAGGAAGGCCCCTGGCTGGGAGGGCTGAGTTTCAGGCTCTGCTGCATTATCTACTGCCCATCGCCGTGGTTGCTGTGCTGGCCAGGGCTCCCTGCTGTACTGGGGCCGCTCTCCCAGCCTAGCTGCAGTCTGCCCCAGCCCAGGGCTGGATTAATCTATCACTGGCCCTAAGCCAAACCCCCTCGTGTCTGCCCCCAGGGTTCTCAGTTGCCCCTCCCCTGTGTGGGCCCTCAATGCAGCTCCCTGGACTTGTAGAAGCTGTGGAGGGTGTCGCTGAGCGAGTCCTGCAGCCACAGCAGAGAAGACCCAAGCTGCTGGAAGCGGGTGAGGCCGAGCAGGCCCCCACGGGGAGCCCCAGTGCCAGAGCCAGTCCCATGGTAGCAGTGAGAAGGAGCAGTGCTGGCCACCCTGCTTCTCCCTCAGGTTTTTCCCGCTGCACCTCCATCACAAGGGGAGGCGGGAGGCCAAATCTGAGGGAATATAGGCGACCAGCTGGAGACCACCAGTCCATAAGGAGTGGCGCCACTCAGAAGAGGCACATGGACAACAGCCAGGTATAATTAACCCTAACTCTTCTGTGTAGGGGCCTTGGCTTGACCCTGTGATTGGTTCAGCAAAAGCGAAGCTGAAAAATCTCCTGCCATCAATACTATAACATGAGCCTTGACAGATAAACGGCCCATAAAAGCTTTGTTCCTATGTTATATTGTGTGCAACGCCCGATTTCCCTGCTTTATATTGTTACGCTGCCATATCCTTCAGCACTGCAATTATTGGCATTTACATTCTATTTCTTGAGGGGTTTCTACAAAGGACACCTGCCAGCTTCCTCCCTTATATAGGACAGCTACAGGGTGTTCCCTGATTTTAATTGCTGTTGTAGCAAAGGCTGGGGATATAGAGAACATTCAGTTTTAGGGAATGAATTTACACATGGCACAACTCTGTTTTTTTCCAGCTGCACTTGCAAGGGGCCCCTAGAAGCTCACCACCTCCCAGTGTGCCAAAGCGGGGTTTTTTTGTAATAATTGTATGAAGCTTGTGTGTGCCTCAGTTTCCCCTATGTGCCTCAGTGTTACCTAGGGAGTAGGAAGGATTGCTTGCTCCCTGCACAGGGTAAGAGATTAAGATATGTATGGCTGCTAGCTGTCTAGGACTTATCAATGGAGCTTTTGAGAAGTTGCAACTCCAATCACCAGGACTCGGATACCTCTCTGCAGGGAGCCAAGCAGTGTTTGCCCCGCTGGAGAAAAAGAGCTGGGGAGGTGCTGGGGGTGGTTAAAGGTTGGCTACTGAGGTTCTGGGCACACACCTGAACTGGGACACACAGAGGTCAGGGGCACAGGGCTTGGGGCTCTGTGCTGACCAGCATGGACTCTGCTGTAACTTTCTTTTCTCCATGCTAACCAAGGGCTTCCAATGCTGTGTTCCAGTCGACTAATAAACTCTCCTGTTGTACAGCATTGGCAGAATGGCACAGCAGATGCTGACGGCGGAGATGCGCTGCTCCCTAAGACTGTACAAGTCTCCCTCCGGGGTCGTCTCAGTGGGACTCACAGAACACAGCTCGTCGTGTGAAGCTCCAGCCGAAGGAGGAGGTGAAGCCATGTGGCTTACCCTGGAGGAAGAGTGAGAGCCCTGGGGAGTCTGGCACACTGAAAGGGTTCCTCCCAGAGGCTGTTCCAAAGCTGGGGCCACAGCACCAATCCTGTGGATCCATGACACCCAGCTACAGGGCCGATTCTCCACTAGCCTGCCCCGGTGCAGCCAGTGCCAACAAATTAGGAGAGCAGTGTCTGACACCCACTTGGCACAGGTGTTAATGACGACACAAGCTGCAGGGCTGTGGGGAATGAGGCCCCCTGGATCACTTTGCATGCGAGCAGAGATACTGGGAAATTACCCATGATGGGCATAAGCGCCAGAGGTTCAGGTTTGTATCTATGCTCAGGAGGATCAAGATGGGCTGGACAGCTTGTGAACACAGACTGTCAATCTAAACTCTGACTGTGGGCTCCTCACTATGTTATCTGAGCACCTTGCAGGCAGGAATGGATCAGGGCCGGCTCTAGCTTTTTTGCTGCCCCAAGCACACAAAAATAAATAAATAAATCAGCGATCGGCAGCAATTCGGCGGCAGGTCCTTCGCTCCCAGAGGGAGTGACAGCCCCGCTGCCGAATTGCTGCCGAATGGCCGGACGTGCTGCCCTCTTCATTGGCCGCCCCAGGCACCTGCTTGCTACGCTGGTGCCTGGAGCCGACCCTGGAATGGATGGATTCAGCCACCAACACTCCTATCCAGCTTGGTGAGTGTCACAGCGAGTTCCCAGGCAGGGAGCCAAGGCACAGCAAAATGAATTGCCTTGCCCAAGGCCACGCAGTAAGCCTGTAGCAGAGCCAGAAGCTGAACACAGATCTCCTGAGTCCCAGTTCAGTGCTTTACCCACAAGCCCCTCCTTCTTACCCACGAGGTACGATTTCTAGCATTTCCCTGGCGACACTGGAAATGCCTCTTGTGTGGCATCTCAGCACCTCTGCACTAGGTCTGGGCATGGGGCTGGGTGATAGGTATTGCCTCTGAACCCATTCACACATCCTTTACAATGACACGACCCAATTCTGTCAATTCTGGTAGTGCTTTGCAGCAGTATACACATGCACTGCAAACAAAAGTACATGCCCTAGTAATAATCTAATGATACACATCATTAGTCGTAATACTATACGAGCATACCCTCTAATCTTAGCTTCCTTTTCACTCACATCACATGGGGCGGAATCCACATTAAAAAGTCACATGAGGCGTTTCCATTGCCTCTTAAATCATCTGCTATTCAAGATGGAGACAACTAACATGGCAGGATCCCAAATGGGTCCGATGTATGGAGCAGAGCAACAGTTGCAAGGGCTCTGAATGCCCTCCAGGCCTCTACCACGATTTTAGCAAGGAGGGAAATTTGCCACGAGAGCAAAAAATGACTCCACTGAAACTCCAGCCTGAAGAAACGGGCTGCTTGCCAACAGAGTCCCATGGGAAGGAGTCAATCTTTGAGCAGGCCTGTGCTGATTAGGCCTTCCAAGAACATCAGAAAAATACATCTCACTTTTTGAACTACAATATTTTAAATTCTTTCAGCAGCTCAAGACTCCGTTTTCTCTTCTTAATGCCAGTATTTTGTGCCTACTTACACATGTGGCATTGGGTCTCTCTCATTCATAGAGATTTGAATACACCTGCCTCAATTAGTGGCACAGAATGCAGCTGATAGAACTGGGGCTTAGAATGCCATTCTTGACAGAATTAATTAAAAAAAAAAATGGAACCTTGATAAACCTGTGGGAAACACATTGGGACTCCCTTAATAGTGGAAGAACAGGAGAAATTTTGGGCACTGGCACAAATATTGCCATCTTCACAGCACACTGTCCTTTTTCCTTTCATGGATTTTACTGGCATTTAAAAAGCTTCAGCTGATACATACTGACTGACAGTGAAAATGAGGTAGGATCAGAAGAGGCTAAAATAGGGAAGGAACAAGTGAAAAATTACTTAGACAAGTTAGATGTCTTCAAGTCACCAGGGCCTGATGAAATGCATCCTAGAATATTCAAGGAGCTGACTGAGGAGATACCTCCCAACTTTGTATTGCCAATTCGGAGAAGGATCGGGATATCCTGCAGGGAGATTTGGATGACCTTGTAAACTGGAGTAATAGTAATAGGATGAAATTTAATAGTGAGAAGTGTATGGTGATGCATTTAGGGATGACTAACAAGAATTTTAGTTATAAGCTGGGGACGCATCGGTTGGAAGTAACGGAAGAGGAGAAGGACCTCGGAGTCCTGGTTGATCGCAATATGACTATGAGTCGGCAATGTGACGTGGCCGTGAAAAAAGCTAATGCAGTCCTGGGATGCATTAGGCGAGGTATTTCTAGTAGGGATAAGGAGGTGCTGGTTCCGTTATACAAGGCACTGGTGAGACCTCATTTGGAGTACTGTGTGCAGTTCTGGTCTCCCATGTTTAAAAGGGATGAACTCAAACTGGAACGGGTACAGAGAAGGGCCACTAGGATGATCCGAGGAATGGAAAACCTGTCGTATGAAAGGAGACTCGAGGAGCTCGGTTTGTTTACCTTAACCAAAAGAAGGCTGAGGGGAGATATGATTGCTCTCTTTAAATATATCAGAGGGATAAATACCAGGGAGGGAGAGGAATTATTTCAGCTCAGTACTAATGTGGACACGAGAACAAATGGATATAAACTGGCCGTCGGGAAGTTTAGGCTTGAAATTAGATGAAGGTTTCTAACCATCAGAGGGGTGAAGTTCTGGAACAGCCTTCTGAGGGAAATAGTGGGGGCGAAAGACCTCTCTGGCTTTAAGATTAAGCTTGATAAGTTTATGGAGGGGATGGTTTGATGGGATAACGTGATTTTAGTCAATAGGTCAATAACGTGCCATCGCTGGTAATTAGTAACAATGATCAATGATGGGATACTAAAAGTTACTACAGAGAACTTTTTTTCGGAGGGTCTGGCTGGAGAATCTTGCTCGCATGCTCGGGGTTCAGCTGATCACCATATTTGGGGTCGGGAAGGAATTTTCCTCCAGGGTAGATTGGCAGAGGCCCTGGAGGTTTTTCGCCTTCCTCCGCAGCATGGGGCAGGGGTCGCTTGCTGGAGGATTCTCTGCGACTTGAAGTCTTTAAATTATGATTTGGGGACTTCAACAGCTGAGTCAAGGGAGAGAATTATTCCAAGAGTGAGTGGGTCAGCTTTTGTGGCCTGCATCATGCGGGAGGTCAGACTAGATGATCATAATGGTCCCTTCTGACCTTAAAGTCTATGAGTCTATGAGATATCTGAGCCACTAGCGATTATCTTCTAAAAGTCATGGAAGACGTTGAGATCCCAGAGGACTGGAAAAGGACAAATATAGTGTCAACCTATAAAAAGAGAAATAAGGACAACTCAGGGAATTGCAGACCAGTCAGCTTAACTTCTATACCTGGAAAGATAATAGAGCAAATAATTAAGCAATCAATTTGCAAACATCTAGAAGATAATAAGGTGATAAGTAACAATCAACATGGATTTGTCAAGAACAAATCGTGTCAAACCAACCTGATAGCTTTCTTTGACAAGGTAACAAGCCTTGTGGATAGGAGGGAAGTAGTAGACGGGGTATATCTTGACTTTAGTAAAGCTTTTGATGCTGTCTTGCATGATCTTCTCATAAACAAACTAAGGAAATGCAACCTAGATGGAGCTACTATAAGATGGGTGCAAAACTGGTTGGAAAACCATTCTCAGAGAGTAGTTATCAGTGGTCCACAGTCATGCTGGAAGGACATAACGCAGGGGTGGCCAACCTGTGGCTCCGGAACCGCATGTGGCTCTTCAGAGGTTAATATGCTGTTCCTTATCTAGGCGCTGATTCCAGGGCTGGAGCTATAGATGCTAACTTTCCAATGTGCTGTGGGGTGCTCACTGTTTAACCCCCTGCTCTGCCCCAAGCCCTGCCCCCACTCCACCCCTTCCCCCAAGGCCCCTGCCCCGTTCCCTGAGCCTGCCATGCCCTTGTTCCTCCCCCCTCCCCCCATAGCCTCCTGCACATGTGAAACAGCTGATTGCAGGGGGAATAGGCGCTGATTGTTGGGGGCTGCCGGCAGGCAGGAGGCACTGGGAGCAGGGTGGGAAGCTGATGAGGGGGCTGCTGATGTATTACTGTGGCTCTTTGGCAATGTACAATGGTAAATTCTGGCTACTTCTCAGGCTCAGGTTGGCCACCCCTGACATAATGAGTGGGGTCCCGCAGGGATCAGTTCTGGGTCCAATTCTGTTCCATATCTTCATCAATGATTTAGATAATGTCATAGGGAGTACACTTATAAAGTTTGCAGACGATACCAAGCTGGGAGGGATTGCAAGTGCTTTGAAGGGTAGGATTAAAATTCAAAATGATCTGGACAAACTGGAGAAATGGTCTGAAGTAAATAGGATGAAATTCAATAAGGACAACTGCAAAGTACTCCATTTAGAAAGGAACAATCAGTTGCACACATAGAAAATGGGAAATGACTGCCTACGAAGGAGTACTGCGGAAAGGGATCTGGGGATCATAGTGGATCACAAGCTAAATATGAGTCAACAGTGTAACGCTGTTGCAAAAAAAAGTGAACATCATTCTGGGATGTATTAGCAGGGGTATTGTAAGCAAGACACAAGAAGTAATTCTTCCACTCTACTCCGTGCTGATTAGGCCTCAACTGGAGTATTGTGTCCAGTTCTGGACGCCACATTTCAGGAAAGATGTGGACAAATTGGAGAAAGTCCAGAGAAAAGCAACAAAAATTATGAAAGGTCTAGAAAACATGACCTATGGGGGAGGATTGAACAAACTGGGTTTGTTTAGTCTGGAAAAAAGAAGACTGGGGGTGGGGGGGGACATGATAATAATTTTCAAGTATGTAAAAGTTTGTTACAAGGAAAAGGGAGAAAAAATTGTTTTTCTTAACCTCTGAGGTTAGGACAAGAAGCAATGGGCTTAAATTGCAGCAAGGGAGGTTTAGGTTGGACATTAGGAAAAAACTTCCTGTCCAGATGGTTAAGCACTGGAATAAATTGCCTACGGAGATTGTGGAATCTTCATCATTGGAGATTTTTAAGAGCAGGTTAGACAAACACCTGTCAGGGATGGTCTAGGTCAGGGGTCGGCAACCTTTCAGAAGCGGTGTGCCGAGTCTTCATTTATTCACTCTAATTTAAGGTTTCGTGAGCCGGTAATACATTTTAATGTTTTTTAGAAGGTCTTTCTCTATAAGTCTATAATTTATATAACTAAACTAGTGTTGTATTGTAAAATAAACAAGGTTTTCAAAATGTTTAAGAAGCTTCATTTAAAATGAAATTAAAATGTTGATCTTACGCCACCAGCCCGCTCAGCCCACTGCTGGTCTGGGGTTCTGTTCACCTAGGCCGGCAGCGGGCTGAGCGAGGCCTGCGGCCAGGACCCCGGCTGGCAAGGGTCCGGCAGCCAGAACCCCAGACCAGCAGCGGGCTGTGTGGGGCCGGCGGCCAGGACCCCAGACCGGCAGTGGACTGAGCGGCTCAGCTCACTGCCGCTCAGGGGTTCCATCCACCAGCTCCTGCCAGCCGGGATCCTGGCTGCCGGATCCACTCAGCCCGCTGCCAGTCTGGGGTCCCGGCCCTCCCCACATACAGTGGGTACCTACCTTCTCCCTGGTTCTGGCCATTCTCTTTCTCTCTCTGCACTGAGCTGAGGGTGGCAGTGCACTGAGCACAGGGCTGGGGGTGAACGGTCGGGCCAGGAGCTAAAAGGAGGGAGGGGGGCTCAGGGTTGGGGCAGGAGGTTCGGGTGTGGGGAACTTACCTGGGCAGCTCCCATTTGATGCGAGGGGTGCAGATGGGAATGTGGGGGGGGGGTGCAGGAGCTCCCGTTTGGTGCTCCGGGTGGGGGTGGGGATGTGGTGGGTGCATGGGGTGTGGGGGGGCTGGGGATGTGGGGCGGTGCAGGTGTCAGGGCAGAGGGGGGGCTGGGGATGTGTGGGGGTGCCAGAGTCAGGGCTAGGGTTGTGGGGGTGGGATGAAGGAGTCAAGCAGAGGGCTGGGTGTGTATGAGGGAGGTACAGGGCTCAGGGCAGGGGTCTGGGGTGTGTGCGGGGCTCAGGGCAGAGGGCAGGGTGTGTGTGTGGGGGGTCAGGGCTCAGGGGAGAGGGCTGGGTGACTGCCCCCCTAAGAACTCCCAACCTCCCAGCTCCTTGTCCCTTGACCACCCCCTCCAGAGACCCCCCACCCTAACTGCCCCCCCACCAGGACCCTCCTTGCTCCCTGTCCCCTGACTGCCCTGACCCCTATCCACCCCTCCCCCGCCCCCTGACAGACCCCGGGACTCCCATGCCCCATCCAACCGCCCCTGCTCCCTGACTGCCCCCTCCAGAGACCCCCCCCATCCAACCCACCCTGTCCCCTGACTGCCTCCACGCCCACCCCTTATCCAACCCCCCCGTCCCCGGACCCCTTACCATGAGGCTCGACGCAGAGCCTGATAAGCTGCCGCGCGGGAGCGCGCAGCCTCGGCCCCCAGAGCTCTGCGCATGCAGCGGCAGGGCTCCGGGTGAGCGGGGAGCATCTTTCCCTCCCCGCGGAGCCAAACACTGCCCCGCGGGAGCACGCAGCCCCTACCCCCAGAGCACTGTGCGCGTGGCGGCAGAGCTCCAGGGGAGGGGAGAAGGCGCGGGAGGGGCCGGCAGCTTGCTGCGCTCCCGCCCAGAAGCACGGACCCCGCGGCTTGCCGTGCCGGGAGAGTGGGGTCATTTGCTCACCCCGTGTGCACGGCTATGCTTCTGCTCCCTGCCCCCATGGGGGAAGCGGAGGGCAAAGGAGAGCGGGCCGGGCTGGGCAGGATTTTTAATGGCACGCTGGACTCCCGGCAGGCTCCAGCGTGCCGTTAAAAATCGGCTCGCATGCCGTCTTTGGCACGCGTGCCACAGGTTGCCGACCCCTGGTCTAGGTAATATTTAGTCTTGCCATGAGTGCAGGGGACTGGACTAGGTGACCTTTCAAGGTCCCTTCCAGTCCTATGATTCTATAAATCAGAGAGAAATAAATGAGAGAGACATAATGCGGAAACCCCTGACTTAAAATATAGTCAGTGGAATAGTGCAAAGACACAAAACTATTGGAAACAACAAATAATGAATAAACCATTGACACAGAATGAAAATCCTCAACTGGCCACATAGACAGTTCTCTAGATCCTAGAGACAATTCTACTTCTAACAGACGGACATTTCTACATAGTTTTTCGTCCTGTGCAATGTTCTGTAGGCCCAGGCAATTGAGATCAGAAAGGCCCAGCCAGGAGAGGAATGGGTTTCAGAGATCTCACATTTTGTTACTGGTTTAGGAACTGAAGAATAATTACCAGACTTAAAAATAAAAGGGGGGTGTGGGGTATGTGACAGACCCAGACCAGTGGAGTACAGGAGTCTGGTAGAGGGCAAATATACTGGTCACTGGATGAGTAGTTTTCTGTTCCCTGAGTGACCAGAGCAGGGGCTGTACTAGAGTAATCAGGAACCTGCTAGAACCAGTTAAGGCAGGCTGGCTAATTAGGACACCTGGAGCCAATTAAGAAGAAGCTGCTAGAATCAATTAAGGCAGGCTAATCAGGGCACCTGGGTTTTAAAAGGAGCTCACTTCAGTTTGTGGTGCGAGTGTGAGGAGCTGGGAGCAAGAGGCGCAAGGAGCTGAGAGTGAGAGGGTGTGCTGCTGGAGGACTGAGGAGCACAAGCATTATCAGACACCAGGAGGAAGGTCTTGTGGTGAGAATAAGGAAGGTGTTTGGAGGAGGCCATGAGGAAGTAGCCCAGGGAGTTGTAGCTGTCATGCAGCTGTTACAGGAGGCACTATAGACAGCTGCAGTCCACAGGGCTGGAACCGGAGTAGAGGGCAGGCCCAGGTTCCCCCCAAACCTCCCAATTGACCTGGACTGTGGGTTCTTCCAGAGAGGAAGGTCTCTGGGCTGTTCCCCAACCCACATGGTGAATCTCTGAGGCAAGAAAATCCGCCAATAAGCGCAGGACCAACCAAGATAGAGGAGGAACTTTGTCACAGGTATAAAAGAGATTATTCCTTTCCTTGTAAAGGATGAATCCTGCAAGTATGTATACTGACTAGCGCTTGCTGTCATCTGTCCGTAACGGCGCACACCGGCACCTGCAGGGTGGGGTTTGGAAGACAGAGCCCTGCCACTCAAATTAAAGGAACCTCTTGCTTTGGTATCTCATACAGAAGGTGCCTATGTCCATTGTAAGCTGTAGCCATGCAGTAGAAGGCGACATATTCAGACACAGTGCCCACTGGAGTAAATGGCAAAAACTCCCATTGACGTCAACAGAAGCAGGATGGAACCTGTGATTCCCATTGATATCAATGCGCCAGATTCTGACCTGGGTGACAGGAGTGTAAATCTGGAGTGGCTTCGGGGGCTGCAGCAGGGTTACTCCCGATTTACACTGGTGTCTGAGATCAGAATCTGAGCTGGTCAGAACAGGATTGGCCTCCAACAAAAATAATTCAGAATGTTGCTTAATGACTATGGTAGACATTGCAACCCATGCAGTATCTTTTGGGCATTGTATTAACTGTATGAGGGGTTTATGCGTGAGTGTGTTCTCCTCCATGGGAGAGAGTTACCCCCGCTCCTCCAGGAGCTAGAATCAATGAAGAGGACTAAGGTGAGTTGCTGAGCTTAAAGAACCCCAGAGAGGTGCCACCTCCGCGGTGGTATGCATACAATGGGTCATTCTGGGTTTTCCAGAGACCAAGAGCCAAAGGAAGAACTTGGGATATAGAAAGGCTGAATTTCAACACACTCAGGGCATTCCTTTCGATTCAACAAGCTGACAGGGCCGTGAGGAGTAGGGGAGACCCCAACTCTTGCTGAGCCTTTCCAGAGCCCTGTGCTGGAGCTGGGGGCTCTGAGTATTCACGAGGGAATGGCTATTGTTTTGCATATGTTTTCCTCTGTAATGCTTTTACCTTAAGTATGAACAGACTCTGTGTGGTCACTTGTCACTGTTGGCACCTATCAGGCCGAGCTCTTGGAGGGAAGGCAATGCACAAGTGCTGGCCCACAGGTAGACTGGCTTGCTGGGGACATCACAGTGTGTGGCAGGGGGCTGTGTAGCCTTAAACCCCTGGTCTGAAGGGAGTGGGACAAAGGTCCCTGGCCAGAGATAGGTGAGGGCTGGAGTCCAGTGACCTGATCAGGTGCTCCTGGAGTGGGCCACAGAGGGCAGTACAGGTGCAGTTACCCTGAAACGGTGACAACTGCAATCTGTTTTCTTCATCGCCCACCAGTGCATGAGTCGGGGAAGTTTGAGGGATGATGAACAAGCCGTTTGTGAGCAAGAGGGACTGAAGGAAATGTCAGACAAGTCAAAGAGCCCGATTCTCCCCCATGTCATGGTTCCCCCCGCCCAGCCAAACGAGTGCGACAGTGTGAGAGAGAAACTCTGCCATTCCAACCTGCCAGCGTTTTCTAACCAAACATGGTGCATCTGTTACCCTGGGATTTGCTAAGACAACAGCAGGAAGAGGATGGTGGGTGCACTGGAGGGCTTTGGCATCCTATGTTAGCAATGGCCAATCCTCAAGCTGAGCAGTGTGTTTTCCCAGAGGGAATCGGGTCTAGCCTGGGGCTGCTTTTGACACATGCTGCAGAAAGCAGCTCCCTTTCAGACCATGCTGCCAAACTTAGCTGCCTCACCACACCCTGCAGCCCTCTAGGAGTTAAGTCTAAGCAGGACCCTATAAGCCCCCTAATCCTGACCAGCTCAGCACTGCTGCCTCTGCAATCTGTTCACTAGCCTTTGCCCCTCTGAGCAACCAGCTTGGCTGGGTGTATGGCTACCGGTATCGCCGAAGTAGCTTGCAGCCGGTGGCATGTTCCAATCAGTCTGGGACTTTGACCTTTGTGGACTGGTCTGTTAAGATGATGGGCCTGATTCTCCTCTCCCTTATGCCATTTTCACACTGCCGTGATTCCATTGGCCTCCACAGAATTTCTCCTGATTCACTCCCATGTACACAAATGGAGAATCGAGACCCCTTAGGACAGGGGTGGGCAAACTATGGCCCGCAGGCCGGATGTGGCCTGTCAGGGCTTTGGATCCAGCCCGCGGGATTGCCAGCCCCATGGCACAGCAGGGCTAAGGCAGGCTCCCCTTGGCGGGGAGGGCAGAGGCCTCCATGCACTGCCCTCGCCTCCAGGCAGCACCCCCCGCAGCTCCCATTGGCCAGGAACAGGGAACTGCAGCCAATGGGAGCTTCAGGGGAGGTACCCACAGGCGAGGGCAGCACGTGGAGCCCTCTGCCCCCCTCTCTCCAGGGATGTGGTGCTGGCTGCTTCCAGGAGCGGCGTGGCGCGGGGCCAGGGCAGGCAGGGAGCCTGCCTTAGCCCCGCTGCATGCCGCTGCCACTCCGGAGCCGCTCAAGGTAAGTGGCGCCAGGCCAGAACCCACACCCCTAACCCCTCCTTCACCCTGCACCCCAACCCGCTGCCCTGAGCCCCCTCCTGTGCCCCGCACCCCTCCTGCACCCCAACCCCCTGCCCTGAGCTCTCTCCACTCCACACCCCTTCTGCACCCCAACCCCCTGCCCTGAGCCCCCTCCTGCACCCTCTCCCACACCCCACACTCCCTCCTGCACCCCAACCCCCTGCCCCAGCCCTACATTCATGGCCATGCATGCAATTTCCCCACGCAGGGGTGGCCAAAAAGTTTGCCCACCCCTGCCTTAGGACAACGGCCAGCTTCACAGAAGACTGCTGAGAAAGTCAGTGCTCAGAGAGTGGGGTGGGATCTGTTTGGAACCAAACCAGACAGTGTACACAGTCCACACCTTCTTCCCCTTACACTGATTCTGTAACACAAAAGAGTTTTTATTCTGTTCCTCAATGAACTCCTCTCAACAATCATTTCTTCCCTCAGAGAGACAAGCATTAGGCACCACCTTGTGGCTATGGTTGTTAAACGCACCATTTTTGCATGTTCCTATCTTAAGCCACTCTCCCTGTGGTATTTGTCTGGACCCGTCTTACAAGATTAAGAGCAAACTTGCTGTAATGGATTTCTAACCCCATTGCAGTGACAGGGTGTCAGCCTCCTTTAATCTGTAGTGGTTTCAGTCTAGTTGGCACACTAGTTTAGAATTAAGGTTGCCTAGGCAATTCCATTGTAACCGCTCCTTTTCAACCTCTCAGAACTTCCTGAAGCTTTGCTTTTGCGGGATGAAATTTTCCATACTTGGTGTCTGCCAGAAAGTTTTGGCTTATTCTTGTTGTAAATTTTGAGCAGACATCGTTCTACTGGTTTTGCGACTGAAGGGAGAGATCCATTTTTTTCCTGTGTCAAATTAATCTTATCACCTGTTTTTGAACAGCTTGAACAACAAAGCAATGGAGATACAGAGTTGAAATTTGGCAGTGAAATAGCCTTTGTTGTGGAGCAGTGGTGTGGGTGTTTGGGTGAAAATCAGCTGTGATTTGACTGAGTTATGAAGATTTGGGAATCACATTTTGCAGATGATACCAAGCTGGGAGGGGTTGCAAGTGCTTTGGAGGATTGGATTGGATTAAAATTCAAAATGATCTGGACAAACTGATTAGACCTCAACTGGAGTATGGTGTCCAGTTCTGGGCGCCACATTTCAGGAAGGCTGTGGACAAATTGGAAAAAGTCCAGAGAATAGCAACAAAAATAATGAAAGGTCTAGAAAACATGACCTATGAGGGAAGATTGAACAAATGGGGTTTGTTTAGTCTAGAGAAGAGAAGACTGAGGGGGGACATGATAACAGTTTTCAAGTACATAAAACATTGTTACAAGGAGGAGGGAGAAAAATTGTTCTTCTTAACCTCTGAGGATAGGACAAGAAGCAATGGGCTTAAATTGCAGCAAGGTGGTGTAGGTTAGACATCAGAAAAAAACTTCCTAACTATCAGGGTAGTTAAGCACTGGAATAAATTGCCTAGGGACGTTGTGGAACCTCCATCATTGGAGATTTTTAAGAGCAGGTTAGACAAACACCTGTCGGGGTGGTCTAGATCAGTGGTTCTCAACCAGGGGTCTGGGGCCCCCTGGGTACCTGCGAGCAGGGTTCAGGGGGGCCACTAAGTAGGGTCAGTGTTAGACTCCTTGGGGTCCAGGGTAAAAAGCCGAATCCCCACTCCATGGGACTGAAGCCCGGGCCCTAAGTCCCGCCATCCAGGGCTGAAGTCGAAGCCTGAGTACTGTAGCTTCGTGGGGGCCGCTGTGGCATGGGGCCCTGAGCAACTGCCCTACTTGTATCTCCTAATGCAGGCCCTGGCTTTATATGCAGAAAACCAGTTATTGTGGCACAGGTGGGCCGTGGAGTTTTTATAGCATGTTGGGGCGGGGGGGGCGCTCAGAAAGAAAAAGGTTGAGAACCCCTGGTCTAGATAATATGTAGTCCTGCCATGAGTGCAGGGGACTGGACTAGATGCCATCTCAAGGTCCCTTCCAGTCCTATGATTCTATGTGCAGTATCTGGTGCGTGATTTTTAAAGCAACTTGTTTTAAGCACGGGGAGGCTGTGCAGCACATGCCTGGCTAACAGCTGCGAAGCTGCCTCAGCCACAGCACGGTTGTTAAAGTGTGAATTGAACAAAGCCTTCAAAGGTGCATAGTAGACCTTCTGATGCTGACAGCACATTGTGTGGGGGGGGAGGGCACAGTGAACGTGTCTAGCCAAATAGTGACAGATCATGGATTTGTTTTGCCTTTCAAACAAGGCTACAAAAACTACATTAAGAAAACATTCAAGTTGCACAGATAAGTGCTCAAAAGTGGTGTATAAGCAACCTTACCTTGCACTCTGGTATCAGTACACAGCACTATAGACTTTAATGACAATCACACACTGTATCTCAAAGATTCTGCTCCATCACACAGTGGAGATCAAAGGAGCTTTGCCAGTTTACACCAGCTGAGGATCTAGCCCCTAGGTCCTAATCAATATTGCCAATTCAGCAAGAGGTCCTGACAAAATTGCATTTGAATGCAGGAATATTTCTATTCTCACACTATACCAAAGACTCTCTAGATAATAGAAAGCATGGTAACAAACCGACATTTTGAGAAAGCTGACTGAAGTGGGAAAAAAATGCCACAGATATTACAGCAACTCGCTAGCTGAATTGCAGTTTGACCACTTTCCCAACCCTTTCATATTTGCTTTCAGGGAAAGGGGGAGGGATAGCTCAGTGGTTTGAGCATTGGCTTGTGACCCAGGGTTGTGAGTTCAATCCTTGAGGGGGCCACTTAGGGATTTGGGGCAAAATCAGTACTTGGTCCTGCTAGTGAAGGCAGGGGCCTGGACTCAATGACCTTTCAAGGTCCCTTCCAGTTCTAGGAGATAGGATATCTCCATTAATTTAACTTAACAGTTAAGTGTCTGAGATATACAGCACAAACACTTGGGAAAAACTTCTTTTGAGCTCAGACACTAGACTATTTGCTAGCAGAAAATTCCGAAGCGTATAGTCAACTGTAATATTTGAAATTCACAATAATACAACTTACCCAATCCGATAAGTGAAACAATCCCAAATGGCTCATGTAACTAATACAACATGAAGTATGAATATCATGGCCCTCACTCTTATTTACACTTAGGCCTCTTTACCCTGCGTTGGCAAAGTAAAAGGCCCTTGAGGTGGGCATAAATTATTTATAACCTCTCTAAGGCCACTTTACTCTGCTAAAGGGGTGCAAGAGACAGCGTAAATGAGAATCAGGCCTCATATATTTACAGTGAACTGCTCACAGGCTATTTGTATATGGAAAAATGTGCAGATAAAGAATTCACAATGTCAAACAACAAATCCCACCAGGAATGTTGTGATCGGTTCACAAATGTGTAACATGTGAAGAAGCCATTCCACTCTGTGATAAGCTACATTTGTGGAAGCTGAGCAGCATGCGTGTGTGAGGAGAGAAAACAGAGCACTCTTCAAAGAGCAAACGTGCCCACTAAAGTTACCTATTTCAGACTTTCCATCTCTGTTTGCAGCCAGGTGGGCTCTGGTCTCTCATCGTCCTTGGTGATCATCTGGTCTGGTTATATAGACCCTCTGCTCTGGTTTTCCTTATCCAAATGTTGCCCAATATCCTGGCTTTCCTGGCAAGCTGACTTGATGACTAGCAATGGCTTGTTCCCATATAGGGGAGAGAATTATGAGAGTTTGGAGGTTGCTATTGGCAGTCAGGAATGGTTACTGATATGTGCTCTGTAGGTAGGCATGAGAGTCTTGTCTAGAAGGGTTGTTAAATGATAGCTATACTTACGTATAACAACATCAATGTGGGGTGTACCCAGTGCATGGCTCCCAGGGGATGTTATAAAATCCTGTTCCATATAGTTCTCCAAAGTTCAGTGACAGGTATTATTATATGAGCCCAGTCACAGACCAAGGTCCCATTGTGCCAGGGGCTGTTCAAACACACAAGGAGATGTTTGTTCAAAACCATGATGAGGCTGGTCAGGCTCAGTGGTTAGAACCATGACAGTCAGTCCTAGTGGTCAGAGCCAGACTCAGGCATCCAGAGAGGGG
The DNA here is from genome assembly GCF_002925995.2 of Terrapene triunguis. Lineage (NCBI taxonomy): Eukaryota > Metazoa > Chordata > Testudines > Emydidae > Terrapene > Terrapene triunguis. Next base: position 523,536 of record NW_020665188.1, on the reverse strand, counting down.
TTGGAGCAAGACTGGAGCAGGATTAGGGACGGAGCAGGTGCAGGATAAGGCTTAGGGAGTCTGCTGCCACAATCAATCCTGGACGGACATGGAACAGACTCAGCAGCTGTTTCCCCTGTGAGGCTTACATACCTGCCCTGAGAGTCACCAGGCCAGTTCAGTTGTGGATTGCCTGGGGCCTAGCACAGGAGTGACTCATCACCTTGCAATGAGAACACTGGCGCCTGCCCTCATGATAGATTCCTTCAGATGCCATTTGTGGGTGCCAGCACTGAATAGTCTGTGAGGAACATCATAATTCAGTCAACTCTTTATCATCTGATCTTCTGGAACTGCGAAGAGAACCTTGCCCTGAACCAGCTGGGCTTTATCGTCACCTGGACCTGACATCTGGGGTTACAAGCTGAAGATGTTTCCTCCTTAGTCTGACCTACCACACTTGTGCTATGGTGTATTTTGTGTAATGAGCCTAGGGGATGGGCCATGACTCAGCCCTGAACTGCACTCCCCTAGAGGTCCATGTTCACCCTCAGGCACCTCCGTGTTTGGATGGTGGAGTTCTCCTTGGTGAGTTACTCTTGGCTCTGTTTTTGAAGGATTTCAGAGTGCAGGTGGGGGAAGTGGATGGAGGAAGAACTCCTCCTTCCTTTCCCCGACTTCTGATGTTAGGGATTTACACCCTGTCTTTGGGGAGAAGCAGAGAAGTGTGCCGTGGGGCTATAGAGAGCTGTGAGCACAGTCAGTGCTGTAGCACCCTGAAATCACCACCTGGGGCACAAGGTGCACCCTTTAAGTGTTGCCTCCTCTGTCTCCTTTTGTGAGGCTGGCCAGCAAAGTGTTATCGCCTCCCAGGATCAGCTTATCATCAGCCTGGCATGACGCTGTCAGTAGTTCACTTCAAAGGTGCACTGGTGCAGCACTGGGCCACGTCCCCTTCTAGCAGAGGGTCCACACAAGAGGCTAACAGAGCAAAGCAGCTACCAGGTAACACAGTTACTCCATTAGCTCAAGCAGTAAATGCTTCTGCGGAAAGCCCTGGGTTCATTCCCTGCTGGAACCAGAGCATTGTACTTGTGTGCATTTCTGAGAGGCCACACATGGCCTCTCTGGAAGGGTTACTTTGCTTTAGAACCATTTTAGGTTTCTCGTTTGCTACAGACAAGGACCCAGTAACAGTTCACAGAGAACTGTCTTAAAGGGACTTACTGTAGCACGCTATAGGGTGTTGTATAAAGGGCGCTTATGAACTCCCTGGACCATATAGATTCTGCATGAAACCATGAATGAGCTCTCTGGGGAAATTTTCCCAAGAGCCAGCAGTTTAAAATTTGCCAGTTTATTAAAACCAACAAGCAAGAGCACGAGAACAAAGGCAGAGAAAAGGAGGGCAGCTGTCAGGACAGGGACAGGACGCAGACAAGGAGCAGGTAGCTCTAAGCTGTTTCCCCACTCCTAGCTGTACCCCAATCCTGCTGGGCCAGGCTTTTATACCACTGGGCCATGTCCCCTTTCTCCCATCAGCCATTGCTTCATTCACACACACGTGGGGAAAAACATGTTAACGTTCCCCTTAGGCAGATATAATTTTCAGAGCCCTGTTTGTGACTAGTTCAGGACCAGTGCTAGCCCACAGGAAAATGGTAAATATAGGCAGAGAGCTGTCCGGGGGTGAATGTGTACCGAAAAGACGACAATTCGCTTATGAGGCACTTTTCACCAATGGAGTTGAAAGGAGGGGATCCTTCTCCCCATTGTACAGATGGAGAAACTGAGGCTCACCTTTGCTCGAGGTCAGTGGAAGAGCCTGGACTAGTACCCATGTTTGCTGAGGGCTTGTCAACATGGTCTGTTAGCATGCAGCAAGGCAGGCTGGGATCATACAGCGCACGAGGTGGCTGCACAACAACTGGTATGTGGACTGGTACTGCACACTGAATGGTCCGTAGTGCATTTTGATGTATGGCTGTTTGAGTTGGAGGCAGCTGGGAATGAGTGCATGTGACATTCTGCCCGGTCCCCTGGGCTCTGAGGGGGGCATGCAGTAGAGGAGTAAGGCAGGGCCAGGAACTGGGCAGGGGTGGGGAGAGTGCCTGAGACACTGCCTGTGGGAGGTAAGGTGAGGCAGGGGACAAGGCTGTTTGTGGGGAGCTGGGGAGGGACACAGTGATAGTACCCATGGGGGAGAGTGCTGGGCTGAGCGCCCGTGGGGATGCGTGGGGGACTGGCAGAGAGGAGGCTGGGCAGAGCGCCTGAGCAGGCATGTGGGGGGACTAAGCAGAGCACCTGAGGTGGTGTGTGTGTGGGGGGGGAGGCTGGCAGACAGCCCAAAGGTGTCCATAGGGGGCTGAACAGAAGGCCCCAGAGAGCCCAGGATAGGAGCCAGACCAACACTGTGCCTGGAACCCCACCCAGTGTCAGGCTAGTGGGGCAGAGGGGTTTATCCGGATGGTGATGGATCATCCTAGCATCACTACTGGAGATTAGGGGATAGGGCATCAAGGAGAGGTGAGGGCTGGGGGACCGACTGAACAAGAGAGTAGATGGGCACCCCAAAGCACCCATTTGCCACTGGATTTCCCAGGTGGTGCTGGGGGCCACAGGGGGAGGTGGTATAAAATGGGAAACCCATTCTGAGCAGGACTCAGTTATAGGAAGGAGCTGTGTGGGGTGTTTATTATAAACCAGTGAGACTTGTGGACCCATTAAATGGAATATAGAAGGGCTCATTAGCCTGTCACATGTTCTGGGGGATCTTCCCCCCACCATGCCTGGGGAGTCTATTTCCCCAGGGGGAGGGGAAGAGCTAATCCTTCCCATTCCTCCCCTCTCACGCCAGCCAGAGCCTGGAGAGTGGTGAGCTCAGCCCTACGGCCCCTGAGGACCCCAGTGCTGGTGCCCTGCTGCTGTGAAAATCCAGTGCTGCAGTGGCTGGGAGCCCTGCCTGGCTCTGGGCTCATGGGAAGCCAGCACTGGAAATGGGCAGAGGAACAGGGTTCTCTAACCACTCACAGGGAGTTGAGGAGAGGACTAGGAGGGAGGGGTGGAAGAGACGAAACAGGAGCCAGATGGGTAGCAGCCCCAGAAGTGGGAGTTGGCCAATGGGGATATTAGACCATGGGCCAAAGTGCAGGGGGGGAAAGGGGCAAGGGAAGGTTTTACCTTCAGTCTGGGGCTGCAGCCACACCAGCACCTCCCGTCAGCCAGCTAGATGTTCCTGTGGGATTCCTAAGGCAATGACAGACTGAAGCAAACCCCATGGCACCTCGTAAGACAGTCCCTCCCTCAAAAAGCTTACAATCTAAACAGTACCACGGACAGCACTTGAGAAGACAGTGTGATTAGGAAATTGCTCACACCACCAAGGTATGGATCTGCTATGGCAAATACTCAACTCTGAGCTCTTCCACTGACTTGATGAAAAGGTTCCACCCCCAGGTTCAAAGCTGGATGCCTAAAGTTTGGAACCTAAAGGCTCTATTTATCTTCTCAAATAGGGAGACAGCAGCTCCCATTGGCCTCAGAGCAAGATAAGGATGCTCAATGCCCCAGAAAAATCAGGCCACTTATTTAGGTGCTTTCCTTAAGGGCCAAGATGTCCAATCCTGGGTACCTCAATGAACAATGCCTGTACTTTCGGATTGCCGTGCAGTGTAGTCTCTTCTCACCTCCAGGCTTACTGAGCTAGGGCTCGTTGGCAAGGGAAGAGGAAAGTATGGTAAGTTACAAGAGAAACTCTACAACTGGTAGAGCTTTTACCCAAGGAATAAGCTAAACTGAGCACATTTGTTTCATTTAAGGCATATGCCTTCAATTCATGACATTGATTATGAAGTCAGAACTGGTCAAAGAAGCTGGTGAGAATCCATTCCCCTCCCTTCTTCCCCCCCCCCCCCCGCTCTCCTGCTGACTCTGTTTAATGTGGTTCCAACACCTTTAGTACAACAGTATTTTCAAAGAACCTCTCATTTCCCACTGTGTGCGTTCTGCCAAAGCGGGAGGGGGGACCTTTAAAAAGGATGCTGCTAGTATCCTTTTAAACTAATAAAGCCTAAAGCAAACAATCCACCAAAGAGAGAGGTAACATTATTAAAAAGTTACTTGCATGCATATTTCACTGTACGATACCTGTAGTTCTGACACTCCCCAGAGAACAAGTTCTGATTGAATTGTTTCAGACACTGAAAAAGGCAAATTGATCAGAACTGTTACTAGGGGCTAGTATTACAGCATTTGTGAACATGAATCTCTTTTTAAAAGGGAAAGAAGGTTTCTCCTTTCATTGAAGACCATCCAATATCACAGCAGCAGCTTTATCAAATAGAATTCCATACGCTGTTCCTAAGCTGAAAAGAAGTCTACAAGGTGCAGAGTTGCTGGCACAGAATGGCTGCGACGTCACAGGTGAAGCATTTCGGCAATGGGACCTTTGCGTGCCTCAGGTTTGTGAAGTACTCTGATCTTTCTGGATGAAGTGTGTCAATTGTGCAGTTATTTGATTCACCTACAGTATTTGAATCAACAAGTTTTATTTTTCATTTGCAACTAGTACAAAACTATTCTAACACGCTGTGTTATGTTTAATTGAAGTTTAAACACTTTAAGGAATAAATTATGTAGTACAGTAAATAACATTCACCTATTCTGGCCATAGCATAAACATGAGAAAAAAGAACAAACAGATCGCATTACCCGAACAAGGCAAGTTTCAGCTCTCAAACCAAACACTGGGAAATAACTTTTTAAAATCTAAATAGAAGTTATTAAAATTGGTGATTTAAATAGTGTTTTTACTACTCATTTTAGTCATGATTTAAGCCATTTTGATGTAGCAAATCTGCCCTGCCTTTCAATGCTTAGTTTCTTTGAAATCCATGTGTTCCATGTCACTAAAAATACCGTTTTCGTTTTGAGAGGACAGATTCAGGGGGATGTGGCGATTTTCCAAAGACAACTGGGAGTTGGATGCCCAGTTTCCATTGAAAGTCAATGTGAGATGGACATCAAATTGCTCATTTCCAGAGTCGTAAGAGCTAGTGCAAACACAAATCCTGGAATGGACATTAAACCTCATGTCTAAGCTGAGCTGTTGCTATTAGAGATCAGGAGACCTTCATGCCCAGTGCAGGATTCTTGCACCTTCTTCTAAAGCAGCTTGTGCTGTCCACTGTCAGAGACAGGATACTGGATGGGATGGACCTTGGGTCTGACCCCGCCTGGCAATTCTTATGACCCTTTGTCTTTTTGAAGATCTCTCCCGTGGACTATATCCTTTCCCACATGGGGCCCAAGTCAAAACTGGACTCTTCTGGCTATCTATCTTTTCATCTACTGAAAGAAACAACTGAGGAGAAATACATTCTTATACTTTTGCGAAAGGAGAAAATATCACTTTATTTTCAATATACAGATTAAGTTCCACCATAATACACATGAATAAAAATATTTTGCTTTTAAAACAAGACTAATTCTGCCATGTCCCTTTCTTGACTGATCACAATCTGTCTGGAATCAGGCATACAGCCCCTTCCTTTCGGAAGCTGTTTCCTAATGTGATTATGGTACTCCACAAGCTACACTGCATCTATCTAGTGCATAAAATGCCTTCACTCCACATACAAAAGCTACATCTTCATGTACATTTGCAAATACTAGTTGGGTACAATACTACTCCATCATCTTCCTGCACCCAAAACTAGTCTTCTTCCAAACCTAGAGGAATTACTCCCTATAATGGAGGTAAATCCAGCAAGTTATCCCAGCCCAGAGTCTCTTCAGTGATGGATAAAGATGACATCCTAGAGTGACATGCAGCACATGTGCATATGCAATATGAACTGCAAGCCACCAGATACTGAAATGAGAACAATATACATATATTTCACTCAGCAAAGCTCTCTCAATAATGTAATTATTCCAATAATTTGATTTCTTGGTTCTTTTCATTCAAAAAGAGATACTCCTATCCTAGCCTGTTTAAGATAGTCAACAATATTTGATTCCACACACAACAGAGGCGTATGTTATTGCTTGCAGCATAAGCATATTTGCTGGAAATGCCTACAGAAGATTCAGGCCTAGACAAGAGGTTCAGTTGTAAAGCAAGAACACCAGAACGTGCCCTACACCAGCTTTACAGTCTGGGCACTACAATGAGTAGTTTGAAGGTTCTTCATTGTCCTGCTGCATACCATACAGAGGTCAGTAGAACAATGTTGCAAGTGTGCATCCTTCCATCCTCTAGGGGATGGCATCAGTGATAAGGATCTCCCCCAGCACTGACTTAGGGATGCAAGAGCAGTTAGCATCTAGAAATAGCAACTCCTGCTAATGTAAGGGTTAAATCAGATCAGCGTCAAAAATCCACATTCCCTACCTGAAGTGTGGGTTATCTGGGCTTTCATGACAAGTGCTCAAGTCAGTGCTCTATTCTATCAAGTATTGGCAGAACAGGGTTTCAGATCATCTCACAATATCTTGGAAAGGGTTTACTGTCCCAGCAGGACTAGCTGAGCCCATTTTCCCCCCCACGATTTTCAGAGCACAGATGACCCACGTAGCATTTCAGGATGCAGGTATGTTGTACTAGAGGTACTGTGCTATACAATTGATTATGTTCTGTTATATGCACTGCATGTTTTTTAGTAAGGGTTAAGTTATTAGAATAAATGAATAGGATAGTTGATATTGCTTTTTAGCCATTTTCTTTCCCTCGTAAGTAAAAAGACAGGATCTTGTCTGTATCTATGTTAATTAGATTAGAGGAATTTCAAAGGCCCAGGCCTGTGAATGTAGGAATGTAGGAAAAGATAGTTGCAAGATTTAGTAAGGTCTAATTTATGATGCCTTTCTTGTTCAATATAAAATAATGCTATTTGATACCTTTTGAAGATTTCTGTAAAGAACTGTTTGTGTGAATGAGGAATGCATGCATCAGGAAAAGATAAGGTGCGAAGGCCATTGTTAGCCAGATGGCCAAGGGAGGAGAAGTGAAGAGACTCAAAGATGCCAGAGAACCATCAACGCGCATCATGGTTGAGGAGGGGCAGATTGACGACCCTGAGGTGAAGGCTAGCACTCTTAAACACAAGATAATTGATTGAATCGAAACCAGGTAGGATGACCCTCCTGGAGGTGTTTTGGGCCATCAAAAGATAACACCCACTGAGGAGTAACCGGTCATAAACTGACACAGCAAAATCCACAGACTTCAGCAGAGAACAACAACTATAAGAACAGGGTGCTTTGCCATGGGGCTTTGGGTTCGTCTTGCCAACAACTCCAGGAGCATCGGATCACGAATGACAGAGCCCGGCTCCCCTCTGCAACCAATCTGGCTGGCCACTAGATTGATCCAGACTCTGAACTGGTAACTATAACATCGACTGGCAGGACTGTGTGCATGGTGTATGTGTGTGTGTGAGAGATTGAAAAACATATGCTAACTGTTGTATTCTCAATAAATGTGGTGTGTTGCCTTTTCCCCTATAAAAAGATCTTGTGTGCTTTTTATAAGCATAACAGGTACCTAACAAAACAGCTGACCAAAATGTTTACGAAAAGACTGGATTTCCTGACCTACCTCTCTGATTGAAACTGGAAGTTACAATAAATATTTTTAGGGAGTAATTACAGCAGTCACTGAGATCTCTTCTTTGCAAAAGCAGATTCAAAGGCTAGATTTAGACTGACAGCATGATACAAAAACATTGGGCTATTCTAGACAGCTGAGTCCAAGAGCACCAGCCATTGGTGGAACTAGCCATCTAGAATGAGTCACCTTAGTTAAAAAAATTAAAATCGCTACCTACGTTAAAACAACCTGAAGGTGTTCTTGTTTTAGAACCTCCTTCACTGAGCTACCTTTTTGTGAACTCTGGTGTTGACTATCATCACTGTTTCCAATTTCCCAATGAGATCACACAACTAAAAATGACTCGCTTTCTGCACACGTTTTTGGGTACGATGTTATGCAGAAACGTAAAGCTGATTGTTGTAGCAGGTCACCTAAAACTCCCCTTCCCTGGAACAAGTTCTGGTGGCCAAAATGGGAATATCTGCGAACATGAATATGCTGACCACCTAGCTACTTACGTATTTGTTCACTAACCTTTGCTCTGAATCACTGACTGGGGAGAATAAGACTGATTCCACTGCTTGGCAATGCACAATCGCTTGTGCATTTTCCTGGTGAGACCAGGGGGTGGATTGCAGCAAATGGGTATAAGACTGTGCTAGGCTCAAATTCATGCTTTGTAAAGTCTCCAGATTTTCAATACAACAGAATGAGGTAGCATTGAACAGCCTTCGCAATAGGACTGACTCCATTTTTGAGTTCTAATAATGTACCTCCTTGCTACATGTTTTAGTCTGTGAGCCAGAGGCTTTTTAAGGGGGGGGTAATAATAAAAAGAATAAAGAGGAAGAATTAGGCCAACGATTTTACAAAATCTGCCTTTTTGGTATCAGCACTAAGCACTGCTCTCTGTCAACTGGAGAGAAATACAAAACACTGCAGTTTCATTCTTTTCTTTTTTGTTTTTAAAGCCCAAGGGACTTCTGCACAATCTGCTTGGCAATTCTGTTAAACTGTTCTCTGTCCTCCCGCCACATTTTGGAGGCATCAACATTGGCTCCACTTTCATCATTTGGTTCTGAAATGAGAAAGACACAACAGATAGGCAGGTTACTCACTGAGGACTCTGGTTCTTCAAATGCTGCCTCTGCACATTCACCTTCCTGTGTGCCTGAGATACCATCTGCACCAGGGGGAATGTAGAGGCCCCTGGAGAGGAAATCCCACTATACATGCAGCACCCACCCCACCCCTTGTTTCACATATCTCACAGAAAACAGAGGAGAGTTTCAGCAAGGGGTTTTTTGGAGGGAAAAGCTTAAGTGATTGGTATTGGAGATCTCTTAGCAGCTGAACCTCAGCACTTAAGACAGTATTTTGTCACCAATGAGGCAGTCAGAAGATTAGTGGAGGTTTCTAACACTGCAGGCTGCCACCTGGCAAACCTCTTTCTGGTTCTGGAGTTTCATGAAAACCCAGATTTCTCTCCAGCCCCACCACTGCAGGTCATCGCCTGCACCTGGGGGAAGAGTGCCCAGAAACACACCACATTCACTTCTAGAGCAACCTTCATCCAAGAATCTGAGAACTTTGCAAATAGTATTTAAGCCCCTGTGAGGTCAGCAACTCATTTTACAGTCAGCTAAACTGAGGTACAGAGACTTACCCAAGATTAATAAAGAACAGTGGTGAAAGGAGGAGCATAATTACTTCTTAAGGATCACACAGACAGTGGCAACTGAGAATAGAACCCAGGAGTCCTGGCTCCCACTCCTACCTCTTGCATCTGCCAGGTTGCTTTCATGGTTTGATCACAAGGAATTGGAGCCATTTCATGACAAGAGGGGAATAAAGCTCATGCAGTCTCTTGTGACTGTACATGAACTTCAGATCCAAATTAATCCAACTACGGATGATTTGACCAGTTCAGAGCACTGAAACACTAACCTGAGGATCGCCAATCTCCAAACCTAGCTTCTTCCAAGCTGTGACCCTCCAAACCTTTCTCACTACTCCTGGAGGATCAGACTGTGGGACTCTGTACCTCTAGCAACCTCTCCACTAGGCCCCAGCTGCCTTCAGTTTCCAGACTCTGGTAGGCACAACTCCAGAGTGCACAGTTTGAATCTGCAAGCAGCCAGGGTCCAGGAGAGAGGCTTCCAGAATCTCTGCTACACAAAAGATATCCAAAGGTGTGTCTCTTGGAAGGGGAAAAAGGGAAACAAAGTCATGAGGACAGAAGAGTCCAGGCAGCTATTGGAGCATTGGAAAGCCTGGGTAAGATGGTGGCACAACCCAAACCTTTGGAGGCCCACACATCACTGTATTAAGCCTTATGATGTTTAACGTATAGCTGGGAATTGAACTGATTTGGGGACAGTCTTGATGTTAAAAATGGGAACAAGTAGAGTGCTTTGTGTCCTGTTCATTCAGGTTTTCTGTTCCTAAAACCTTGGATTTTACATCTTGATGGTCATGCTGTGATTACGGTCGACTGTAGTATTTCTTCCCTGAGTGTATACATCCAGAATACCTCTCTAGGTTCTTAGTCAGCCTTCATCATAGCAGCACTAAGCACCTAAATTATATTTTTAATCACTCAGTACCAATTATTCAAGGGACACATTTCTATCTTCTCCAGTTATTAGATGGCCAAACTTTAGAAACTTATCTCCAGGGTAGAAGTCTGTGTGAAATATTGGCTTGCAGGGATATCCCTGAACCACTGACCTCTTAGGTGACCTATCAGAGTGAGAAGCAAAAACTGAACCCTGATTTCAAACACAATAGCAGAGAGCACTAACTGTGCCTCGCAGATCTCCATGGCGGTGCCACTGGCCTGGAGAGAAGCGGTGTGAGGTTGCATGCAAACCTGGAGCCACCAATTTGCTGATCCAGTCCAGATATTTTTAGGGTACTGGTACATTAATAAAGCAGTAGGTGGCTGTTATGGCCCCAACAAATCTTGCTGTTGCAGAACAAGGTCTGAGACCTCTGACTGCCCAACAAAGACAAATATCAAAGTAAAGACATTAACCATGCTTCAGAAATGCTATCCTAGCTGAGCAACTCCAGATGAGGCACTAATCCTTACCTGCTAACATGCTAACCACTGACAAGAGGATCTTCTCCACGCTCTGCACTGGGCTCCACCGCTCAGCGCTGCTCTCGTACCCCATGGGATCATCCCCTGGAGCATGCAGAATGGAAATGCAAACTCGCCCATCTGGGTAAACTGAAGAGGAAGCAGAGGAGATGAAAAGCTTTTTATAAATGATACATTTGCCCCTTTGGGCTCCTCAGCCCAGCAATGATTTATGTGCAGAGAGGACCAGACTTGCCCAGCCCTTGCCTCCACACAGCTGCTCCTGAACCCAAGGGGACACTTTCCCTTCAGAAGGCAACAGGACAAGTTATGGGTGTTTTGTTAGCTTCCCTGAACTAGGAAGGGAGAAACTAACTTTACCACCATTGTAGCCCAGGTCACAGAGGTGGGCTGTAAAAATCAGATCTTATGCACAGGAGAAAAAATAATACTCTATAGTGAAAGTAGGTAGCAAATTAGAGCCAAACATTTTTCAGCATCGCTACTGCCCAAGCTTCTCTCTCCCAATGACTCTGCAATATGGATTACTGTACCTTCAGAAAATTGTTACCCAGTAGTTTCCAAAGTGAACCACAATTCGTTATTTTCTGCCCATGTTTCTAGCCTCCCTACAGCCTTTTGCCCTGTCCTCACCACCCATTCCAAATTACTCTCACCTGCAAGTTTCATTAACATACTCCTTCCGGAACAGAGATGGAGATATTAAGAGTCGATCTCACCCCAATCCCCACAATACTCTGCTAGTCTCCTCCCTGCAACTGGATATAAGATACTCTGACACCCCAAGAACTCCACCCTCTGCTGGTCACTGCTACGCTGACTTGCTGGATTTTCAAAGCAGTGTAGAAAATTTTAGCCCTATAAAGTTAACGGATGATATACAGCTAAGTCACCCAGGCTTCTTGAAAACTTCAGTCCTGCAGAACTTTCCTTACATTAAGGTTGGATCTGTACAGGAGTCAACTGGGAGATCAGTTCCCATGGTGACAGGCATGGTGATCTCAAGAACCTTGATAATCGGGCAGAGATAAGGGCAATGGGAGCTGGGTGGATTAAACTACCCCTCTTGCTCATGTAATAATATACCATAATGTGCAGGAAGGACAGAGTAGGTGAATGATCAGTAGCTGCACAAATTCCATGGCTTGACATGAAATATGGATTAAACAGGTACCTAAATCTCAGCCAGAACTTAAAGTGGTTGACATTCCAGAGCTTGTGTACTGGGGTGGGAAACATGCAGGGCAGGTGCGACCAGAGTTTTCCCTCTAGTGTTGTCAGACTTCAATGAATCAGAAGATGGGTCCAGGCACATAATTTGAATCATAATAAAAGGTTCACACATTTTGTGTGTTGCTTTAATAACTAATTAAATCAGTAACCAACAGCTCTCTGAAGAATGCCATGGACCTGTTCAGAAAATGAGAACTGAGTGCTGGAATAGCATTTGGCGCGGTTTTTAAAATATATGAGCTTTTGAACACAAGCATTAGTATTATTCAGTAGAACATTTTTAAACCCCTACCTGCAGAGAGGAGTCCCGTAAAAACAGTTTGGTTGTGATACTCCAGTCTTTTTAACTGTACACTGTAATACTAAAAGACTAAAAAAAACCTTTGCTGAAATTCACGTCCAAGAATCTGAGCTGTGCCACGTATTGAACAGAGGCACCTGGCCTCACAGCAACGTCACATCAGGAATCTCATTAAGATGCTACTTTTTCTTTTCTTAAAAATATTTCTCACATTAGCTACTTTTAAGTTACAGAAGAATCTACCCCAGATTCAGATTATTTTTCTAACCATACACCACAAGGCATACACCACCAGAGAATTCAGATGTAGTATAACTGCAAGAGTTCCTGCAATGATCCCCATGCAAGACAGACTCACTTTTGAGTCCTGACCCTTGCTGTACCATGACCAAAAAAGCACAATAGGAGAGAGTTAGATTAGGAGAAAAGACAGTCCCAGAAAGACATGAAACTGTCCACTGGTTAGGAGAGTTCCCACCACACACTTCAGATCTGGGGTTAAATGAAAGAAAATAGCCTTTGTGGGAACACCTGATGTCCTGCTACAACAATTGCCCCTTTAAAAAATTATGTATTAAAATAAAGTCTTTAAAAAAAAACAACCTGTTGAATCAAACTTACTGTTTGGATGAAACATCTCACATGTGAACCTCATCTTCGGAGGACTTAGAGGATAATCAAGAGGGAAGCTCAGGATAGCTGGGAAAACACCATACTCAAAACAGGTATCCTCTGGGCCCCTAGAAACAAATTAAACAAATTAAGTACCTGACTGCAGTGTAAATGCCTCTCTCTGCAATAGTCATTTATTAAGAGGATTAATCAGAGAAATACAATTTAACCTGGATGTTGTGAACATCAAAAAGGAATCGGAAAGAAAAGTATATTGCTATCAGTAATCCTGCAATCAGAATCAAAATGTTAAGAAAAATATTATGCACACACCTAGGATTCCACTAAAATTCAAATACTACAGTTACGGTAGGGGACAGAAAAAAAAAAGATCCCAGCAGTTGAGCGTAACAAAATGATTATTCGTAAAAGACTGTAAGCGGTTAGGGGCAGGGACTCTCTTACTGTGTGTTTATAACACTGAGCACAGCAGGGCACAGAACCTGAATGGGGCCGTCAGCTACTAATGCAATAAAAGTAGTAAGATGGCACATCAGTAGCAGCAAATTACTTATCATGTGCAAGACACTATTCTTGTGCAATACATGCTAACGTCTATTTGACCAACAGACTTCTCCTGTCCTGGCCTGGCCAGCATTATCACCAATATCCCCCATTTAAAACTGTGGCTAATGACTAAGATCTTGTTGAAACGTGTTCTGAAAAGTCTGATATTTGTTTTCAAGTTTACATTTCAGGAGAAAGGTGGTGACACATCCACTCCCAGCATCAGTCACTGCTATTCAGAGCTTGTCTCCTCAAAGTACGAAACACAGACATTCAAAGACTGGGTCCCTTCCTCACCACTATGGCACACAAAGCATGGTTTGCCCCATGCAACCACTATCTCATTACAACCATGGGAAAAGTGATTGAAATGGCACTGTTAAGTTATTTCTCCTTAGGTATCCTTAGGTTTCAAGTCCTCTTCACACAGCTTTTGACAGCCAAGTGGACTCAGGGAACTGAAGTTTGTTCCCTGAGCTTTCCTCTATAATGCACACCCAGGGGTGTGCTACTTTAGGATATTTACTAGTGGAGAACTGCTGGCATTTGATTACTCTAAGACAGTGGTCACCAACCGGTCGATCGCGATCTCCGGCTGCGCAGCAGGGCTGCCACTAAGACAGGCTCCCTGCCTGCCCCAGCCCCACGCCGCTCCTGAAAGCAGCCAGTACGGGGCAGGGGTCTCCCTCCGCATGCTGCTCCTGCCTTTAAGCACCGCCCCCGCAGCTCCCATTGGCCGGGAATGGGGAGCTGTGGCCAATGGGAGCTGCAGGGGTGATGCTTGCAGAGAGGGGCAGCGTGCGGAACCATGTGCTGCCCACACCCCCCCACTCCCCACAGGGGCACACTGGCGCTTTCCAGGAGTGGTGCGAGACCGAGGTAAGCAGGGACCAGGAGCTGCCGGAGGTCACACCCCAACCCCCTCTCCCGGAGCCAGCATCCCGAACCTCCTTCTGCACCCCAAAGCGCCAGCCCTGACCCCCCTCCCAGAGCAAGCACCCTGTACCCCCTCCTGCACCCCAACACTCTGCCCCAGCCCAGAGCCCTCTCCAGCACCCAAACTCCCTCCCAGAGCTTGCACCCCTCACCTCCTCCTGCACCCCAACCCCCTGTCCCAGGCTCAGCCCAGAGCCACCTCCCACACTGCAAACCCCTGGGCCCCAGACTAGAGCTCGCAACCCCTCCTGAACCCCAACCCTGTGAAAGTGAGTGAGGGTGGGGGAGAGTGAGTGACGGAGAGATCCTGGGTTGCCCTTAAATTCAAAAAGTGATCTTGGGCGTAAAAAAGGTTGGAGACCACTGCTCTAAGAAAACCAAGAACAGAGACCCTGTTTTAGGAGATACATACACCTGTCAGGAATGACACACAGAAGGCAGATAGACTGAAAAGCGGTACGGCAAAGTTCTGTGCTTTCCATTATGCAGCACAGATGGTGGCAGATGAGTTTGACTTAACTTAAAAATGGCAGACCAAAGACTACCAGCTACTAATACCATACCAACATCCAACCAGCACTGGGCCCTTCAGACCACCTAGATAATGAAAGCACCCCACCCAAAGGAGGCCTGCAGGAAAGGGAAAGAATCAGAACACCTAGTGCAAGTGGTACACAGCCCCAAATATTAGGCCATAAATGGAGCAGTAAGGGCACTAGACACAGTCAACAGTAATTAGTCCTACAAGCCTAGTTAACTCCTTTGGAAAGGTCACACACACGCAAAGAGAGCACAGCACGGGAGCAAGCCGTGCAGCCAGAGGTGCAGGCGACTGGAGCAACGTGGAGGAAAAGGCCAGGGATCCACAGAGTTATCAACCTTTTACCTGCTCGGCCTATGCATGAACGTCTAATTGCACAGCCTGCCCACTCAAACCACTTAGCACGCGCACAGATGGGCCGACATGGCAAAAACTCAATACGTCTGATGCTGATGCTATTTCCCTCGCTAGACACCTCAAAACCCAGCCCTTTGCACTCTTCTGCTCGCTCGCTCTCTCACTGGCATACAGCATCTTCACCAGACTGGTAGAGTGGCGCAGCTACATCGGTGCAGCTGTGCTGCTGTAGCACTTCTAGTGTCAACTAGCCCCCAGTGTCACACAAGATCCCTGTAGCAACTCCAGCTATGAAAAAGTCATAATGGGAAATGGGTCATTTCAGCTGTATATACCCAATAAGTGTTTTATTCTGTTCCTCTCTTCCCAGCTGCTGCTCTGCAACATGTCCCGTTCCCCACGGACATGGCATGCAACTTCCTTGTTCCCTTCCCCCAGGGGCACTCCTCTCCTACTGGCAGTTCCAGTCCTGTTGACATCCCCTAGCTGACTGGTTCTCAACCAGGGGTCTGGGGCCCTCTGGGGGGCCGTGAGCCGTTTCAGGGGGTCCTCCAAGCAGGGCCAGTGTTAGACTCGCTGGGGCCCAGGGCAGAAAGCTGAAGCCCCACTGCATGCGGCTGAAGCCCAGAGCCCTGACACCTGCAGCTGAAGCCAAAGCCTGAGTAACTTAGCTTCACAGGGCCCGCTGTGGCCAGGGGTCCCAGGCAATTGCCCTGCTAGCTACCCCCTAATGTCGGCCCTGGCTTTTATATGCAGAAAACCAGTTGTTGTGGCACAGGTGGGCCGGCTTCTATCATGTTGCGGGGGACTCTGAAAGAAAAACGTTGAGAACCCCTGCCCTAGCTCTTCTGTGGGCCATGACTGGCAGGTCCAGTCGGGAGGAGATGTAAGAGCTGCCCCCACAATGTAGCAGCAGCCTGCAGACTGGTAGAAGCAGATGGAAACAAGGAGTTACAAGACACAAGCTGTCCAGAGCAGCAGCAGTTACCCGCTACCATGCCTCATCTAGTCAACAGTCAGCACAGTGGGCTTGTGCAGGAGCCTGTGCACCTTGCGATAACTATGTATCAACAGAAGTCTTTCCCACTTCGGCATGGCAATTGCCTTGTGCTACGACAGTCATCAGTAGGCAGGCACCCAAACCCTTGTCTAGTAAGAAACCTCAGATTTCCATTACATGTTTCCTGAGCTCTTCTAAAGAGCAAAAACAGTTAACCTGCTCTTATCTCACTTCCCATAAACTTAAAACCAAACATGGGGTTGGGAGGGAGGGGAATATCAAAGCTTGCACATTAAATTACTAGGAAGGTCGCAACACTCTGTTCAATTATACCCCCACACACCCCGCTAATTACGCAATCTGTCTCCAAGGCATGTTCCAGGATTTGGGCGTCTGCACGTCAAGGGGAAATAGCCAGCAGGTATGGCACTTTTGCTTCTTTGAAGATACCTTTGTACTCCACACAGGGATGTCAAATATAGCAGCTCAAAAATCATTTTATAAGATAGGGATTAGGTGGGGACTCATCTAATTGACCTACCAAGAGTCGAACTGTCAGTATCAACTACAGCCACATGTCAGGACTTCTTACCACTTGAGACAAAATACTAAACACTTCAGGAAGCATAATTGCTGTATATGGGGTCCCCACACCTCTAAGCTTTCAGACTCTTGTTCTGTGACATATCCAAGGCATACACAATGCTGCGTGCAATTACATACATCAGAGCTCTTGTGAAAGTGTTCTCTATCATATGCATCTAGTTCACAAAATAACAAAGTAAAGTGTCATAGGGTGACCCTGCTTCGACAGGCCATGGCATGACAGGTGAACCTGCCTCAGTTTCCCCATTCAGAATCCCGCCAAACAGCCTCTCTTAATACAGATGGCCTTTGTGGGGTTAACTTATTATAGAAGTCTGTGCACATAATTCACAAAAAAAGTCCCACAACTCTAGTCCAGAATCCCCCCCGCATAGTCCAAACAAGTACATGCAACATACAGCCCGGGTATCTCCTACCAGGCCCCGGCTTCCCGGTACAGTCCTCTCCTATCCTCATCTCAGGACACCCAGCCCAGCCCTTCTACCTGGAATGCATCCCCACTCTTCCCAGTGGGAACCCCCACAGCTTTTGTGCCTGGAGATCATATTTAGCAGCGAACATCCCTGCCAAGAGAGCATCCTTCATTCCCTTTGGCCCTCTCACAGTTCCTCTGGGTCCAACTCTCTGATCCTGGAGATGTCAGTCACTGGGTACCTTTCTGTACCTGATTCTCCCTGTCCTTTATAGCCCGCAGGTGCTGTCCTGCCCTCTTAGTTGGCCTGTAGACTGAAGTTCAAGGTCTACAAGCCACAAGAACTGAGTAGGATTGCTCCTCAAAAGTGTGGGGATTTAGAAAGGCTGGACAGGTTAGTGAGAACGATGAACATAGAACTAGACCTGCGCTTTCTGCTCCTCAGGTTACTGTAAGATCAGAGAAACACATAAATAGCCAGCGAGAATCAAAATTACACCACAGTCATGTTTGCCTTCCTCATGGTTAGTCAGGGTAATTCAGTCCTGTGCTTCAGCAATAAACACCATGAGCTGACATTTATTCTGGTTACAGTTTAAATACATTTATGTATTGAATTCCTGAAAGTGTGTGAGGTTTCTCGCATTCCCTTTTAAAAGCAACAGGCAACCCTGGGGGTTTCTCTGCTCAGATATGCTAATGCATGATCATATGCCCCATTTTTAGGACTTCTGTTAAACATGCCAATTGTTTTTGTTTTAGTCATTCGCTGCTGCGGGGATCAAGTTCAAAGGGAAACCATGAAGTGAAACCAAGATGGGATTTTCTACCATGAAATGCATAAGAAGGGTGTGAATTTTAGACCTAAACAACTTGACAGAATCCCATTAAGTTCAAGTAGTATGCCAAGAGCACTGAAGTTAAGCAGCCATTTGGTAATCCCACCACCTGGTACGGAAAGGATCTCAAAGCACTCCACAAAACTTGAAGCTTCAACACCTTATGCTATGATCTTGTCTGGCTTCCCATGCTAATCAGTCAGGTGTGCTGAGTAGTTGGACACCTCCAGGAAAAAACTCTGATGATGCGGAAGTTATTACGGCACCACAGCGACTGGTGCTCTTTCCGTCTAGTCAGTACAGTATGGATCCAATGCTCCAGTGTGGTGTTAGGGAGCTGCTGGAAATGGCATCTTTCAAATGAAGTGCAAAACCAACTATCACAAAAGATATGTTGTTACAGATAAGTACTGGAATCCCTCTCAGCAAAGTTCACATCGGGAACTACATTCTGCCCACCTACCTGCCTCCCCGTAGTTTCAGCTTGAAGTCACCACTTCTCAAGCTAAACTGTTGTGATACTGCACAGAGCCTCAACATAGCCATCCGAAACATGGCTAATAACTAACTACCTTTTGATCATTCAAATCTCACATCTTTAACTTTCTCAGAAAGCTGTGCTCCTCTAGAACAACGGAGATCACAAGGCCCAGGACAAAGCATTCCTGCTTGAGGAGATCCAGCTACGGAACAAACAATTATATGGAGCAAATAATCAAGCAAGCAATTTGCAAATACCTAGCAAATAATAAGGTGAGAGGTAATAGTCAGCATGGATTTGTCAAGAACAAATCGTGTCAAACCAACCTAATAGCTTTTTTTGACAGGGAAACAAGCCTTGTGGATGGGGGGTGGGGTGGGTGAGCAGTAGCGGTAGATGTGATATATCTTAGTAAGGCTTTTGGTACTGTTACGCATGACCTTCTCATAAACAACAGAAATACAGCCTAGATGGAGCTACTATAAGGTAGGTTCAAACTGGTTGGAAAACCGTTCCCAAAAAATCGTTATCAGTGGTTCACTGTCAAGCTGGAAAGGCATATCAAGTGGGGTCCCACAGGGATCAGTCCTGGGTCCAGTTATGTTCAATATCTTCATTAATGATTTAGATACAGTAATGGCATAAAGAGTACACTTATAAAGTTTGCAAACCCTCCCTGCTTGGTAATCTCTGCAAGTGCTTTGGAGGATAGGATTAAAATTCAAAATGATCTGGACAAACTGGAGAAATGGTCTGAAGTAAATAGGATGAAATTCGATAAGGACAAATGCAAAGTACTCCACTTAGGAAGGAACAATAAGTTGCACACATACAAAATGGGAAATGACTGCCTAGGAAGGAGTACTGCAGAAAGGGATCTGAGGGGTTACAGTGGATCACAAACTAAATATGAGTCAATGGTTTAACACTCTTGCAATACATCTTGGGATGCATTAGGTGTAGGTTTCCCCCCTCCCATTGGTGGGTAGGGACTTGGGAATAGAAGAGGGAAGAGTGCTGTGGTGGAAAGGCTCTCTCAAAAACGAAGGCTTTGCAATGTTTCCTAAAGATGGTCAGACTCTGGATTCACCTGAACTCCTCTGGAGGACTGTTCCATTGCCGGAACCCACTCACCAGAGAAGGCTTTGCTGTGCTTGGTCCTGAGCTTTGTGATCTGCATTGTCCCAGAAGAGCACAGCTGTCATGGTGGTTCGTAGATCAAAATTTCATCTTTCATGTAGCTGGGGCTTGATCCATTAATTGCTTTGAAAATTAGGACCAAGGCCGTAAACTTGCATCAGGACCTGACCAGGAACCAGTGAAGAGATGTGAACATGTGCCTGATGTGATGGCAGCCTGAGTCATGGAGAAGGCGGGCAGATGCATTCTGTACTAACTTGTGCACGGTATTCACATTTAGATACAATGAGTTACAGTAATCCAGCCTGCAGGAGACAAATGCATGAAACACCACGTTCAGGTCCTTGTCCAGAAGGAAAGGATGAAGCTACTGGTATACATGGAAACTGATGGTTCCTGGTCATCCACATTTAGCAGGGAGTCAGATAGGTCCCTGAGGCTACACCTCTTTGAATGGAAGGCAGAGAATGTCTTGGTCAGTTCTTCGAAGTGTTTCCCTCCTTGTGACCAGCATCACTTGAGTCTTGCCTGGATTCAGCTTGCGCCAGCTGCTCTTCATCCAAGAGCTAATTTCATGTAGGCATTCTGACACAGTAGTAGTGGCAGCAGCTGCATCATTTAAAATGAGATCTAGAGTTGAGTGCAACCATTGCACTTTAGGCAGCTGAGCCCATGGCATCTCGCTCTCTCCACCAGTAGTCTCACGCAGATACTGGAGGAATGGGGATAGTTTGGGTCCTGTGGTACCCCAAAGGTGAGGGTCTTCAGAGAGGAGGAGGAGGAGAAGTTATCACCACTACTGTTCTGCTGGAGAGGAACAACTGGAGCCCCAGTCGAGCTTGGACATCTGCTCCTCCTATGTCAGGTAGGGGGGTTACTAGCACCTTCGGGTCCATTGGGTCAAAGGCAGCAGAGCGGTCCAGTGCCCATAGTTATGAGGCGATTGTCCTTTAGTGCACCAGAGCTATCTCTGGGCTGTGCCCAGGTCTGAACCCTGACTGTGAGGCAGCTAGGATGTTGGCGGAGCACGGTGGTTAATTACTTCACTCAGGAATGTTTGGCTGGTGATGAGGCAGCAGGTAACGTTGACTTCTGGAGGCCTAGGATGAATTATTGTGTTTTTCAAAGAGTTTTGTAGGTATGCTTTTCTGAAGGAGGCAATGACTGTTTTCATTCCATTTAACAGGGTATTTTTCCTCTGTTCACCACCAGTGTAACTAAGGGAAGCAGAGCTCTAGAAATATGGTATTAGCAATGTGACGTTCCCCTGGTGTTATCCGGACCGGTGATCTCCTAGGTCACTCCAATCCTCAACTCTGGGAGCCAGCCTTACCCTGCTCTGCTGTGAGAACCCCCACTCCTGGGCTGTTCACGCACAGCCTCTGGCATGTAAGCTGCTCCTTGAATTGTGCAACTGAATGACACTAGCCAATATCTCCGGTCCCGGACACAACCCTAGAAGCTCCATCTTGCAGTGTCCAGTTATGCCCACTGGACGCTGCAAGCTTATATGAGTTCGTCAATTTAATAAAGAAATTGATATGCACCAGGCTCGTTATCCCAAGTGGTGTCTCTGACACACTTCAAACCAAACGCACTGCTTCAGGTAGAATAAACAAACAAATTTATTAACTACAAAGATAGACTTTAAGTGATATTAAGTGATAGGCAAAAAGTCAGAGTGGTTACCAAAAGAAAAGAAAATATAAGCACGTAATCTAAACTCTCAACCCTATTAGACTGGGTAACATCTAGATTTAAGCAGTTTTTCTCACCCCACTGGATATTGCAGTCCTTAATATACAGGTTTGTTCCTTAAACCTGGGCCGATATACTCTGTTGGAGTCTTGTCTTCTTCTCAGTGTCTTAGTTGCTTGCAGTGAAGGTGGAGGCAGGAGAAGGGCCCAGTATGTGTCCACTCTGTCTGTTTTATACCCTCAGTCCATGTGGGGAGCACAAGTCCAGGCATGTCTGGGGGGCATTGCTGAGACTCTCCAGGCAAGGTTGAGCAATTCCTCTGGTACGGCCTTATGCAAGTGAGACATTGCATTGTAGCTCCCTTGCTAGACAATGGCTGTTGAGAGGTTGTTTGACACCCCGCCTGGGCGTTGGTTACTTTCCTTGCTGTTGCCTCTGGGGAGCTAATATCTGGCTGACTCCCCAACTTACAGCATGTTTTAGTGACCACCATACAACACAATTCTCATAACTTCATATGCATTAATGGTACACATATATGGATAGAGAAGTGACTTTCAGCAGATCATAACCTTTCCCCTAATACCTTACAAGGCATGCTTTATATGTAAGATCACAATTATATGAAAATGAGGAATATGGGGATAACACTATGCTCCCCCAAGGTATAGAATGTCACAAGTAACCACAGTCCTCCTCAGATGGCTGTCCTTGCAGCCAAACAGCAGAGATCATCTTCCGCCCAGCATCACTGGTGCCTATTGTTTAAACTTCCTAACAAAATTTATGATATTTAGGACCCAGAGGATATTATTACTGACTACAAACAGTTCTAAGAGAGGCTAGATGAGACCACACAGCTTTACACCATCCTTCAGAAGATTTACTGATAAATTAAAATGCTTGAATAGTTCAGTTCTTCTCTGTCAGAGATCACAGACGGTGGTATTGGGCAACTGCTCACAGGTCCTTAGAGCTCTAGCGTTCAGGGCTCTATTGGATCTACCATTCTGACCCAAGTGCATGAAAAGCTCCCGAGAAAGACAATATGGGGTGTAGTGCCTACTGCTCTACAGGGTAAAAAGACTTTGCAGAATTTGATTTTTAAAATATAAATTTGACATATTTATTTTTAAGCATTTTTATCAATTTATATTGTCACAATTGCTGGAAAGTATGGGAGGGTCAGACAATTATTTAATGATAGTAGATGCTGAGATTCAAATGGTTAAAGCTTTTTAACCATTCAAACCCTAACTGTCAACACCACATGTCAAAATATACAAAGTAAAGATCCTTAAATCAAACTCTAAGTTCTCAAGTAGGCAAAATAAGAAAAATGCTCTCTCTACATTTTGATCATCAATGGAAATATTTTTCTGTTGGGTTGTGTGTGTACAGTGGAAGAGATGCACTGTTGGTTTAATATACAACACGAGCACAAGAAACTCTGGAGTCCATCAATAAAATGCTATTTATGGTGGAAGAAGCAACACTATGGAGTGAAAACCATCATCCAGGTGTCTGCCAAAATAGTAGGGTGAGACAAACTGATGAGAGGATAGGGAATTCTATAATCACTGATTATGTACATTTGTAAATAGCTTCTTTTGTGACAGCTGGAAAATGACCAAAAACCACAACCTCATCAGATCCTGATAAAGGGGAATTCCATGCTAAAAAAAGCCCTTCTCCAAACAAAAGTTCTAAGTCTAAACACAGATCTAATTACTTTTCAAGACAGATTTTTGAAAAATTGGCTTAAATGCGTATTGTTTATATTTAAAAAAGCAATCTTCAGTCTAACAAAGTTCTTAACGAGTGCTTCTGTTTCATTTTGGTGGGCTAAGCTATTTCTTTAACACAAGCATAAGCTTTCATGGTATACTGCTTTTGAAGTTCATAAGGCAGAATACTAAAAAGGCCCTGAAATGTTTAATATTAAATTCATTAACTTTCACAATAAATTCTTGGA
The DNA here is from genome assembly GCF_002925995.2 of Terrapene triunguis. NCBI lineage: Eukaryota > Metazoa > Chordata > Testudines > Emydidae > Terrapene > Terrapene triunguis. The sequence continues at coordinate 500,159 of NW_020665188.1, read as the reverse complement.
CCCCACACAGCGTTAAGGTATCATCCAGTATTTTGATTAAATCCTTTGACATTTTGGAACAATTTATCACTATGTTGTATGAACCAATCACCCCTTTTCTAAAGATCCAATCTGCAGACATCTATTAATTCAGCCGCATTCGAGTGTTACAATAGCATCACAGATGTGCACTATTATCCGTTTCACACACTTTTGTGTGTTAGAAAGACACCTCTTAACACAATCATCTGGGATAGGTAAACACACATGGCTTTATGGAACTGAAAAACAGCTACTTGGGAAGTTCAACTCAATAAGATCTTAAACTTAACTATTACAGCAGTGCTGCATTGTGTAAACACAGCGTTGAAAGAATTCAGCATTTTAAAAATAATTTCCCTTGCTTTCTAGAAGAGAAACAAGAGTTCCCACTTACACATCTCCCTATTACTTTAACCAGCTGTAATTCTTGTATTTATAAAGGGACATACTTGGTGGGTCCTTCACATGTGCTACAGAAGGCCCCTTAGATTAGTCAAAATGAAAAAATGTCAAGCCTCCTGTTTGTCATTTCACCATTTATGCTGCTCGTTTACTTTTTGCATTGTATCCCTCGTGGACAGGGCTAGACTAATTACTGGCACTTCATAGTCTGTTTAGTTTCTTGGACGTCATGCAGCATCCGGGGAACTACAGGCCAGTCAGCCTCACCTCAGTCCCTGGAAAAATCATGGAGCAGGTCCTCAAGGAATCAATTATGAAACACTTAGAGGAGAGGAAAGTGATCAGGAACAGTCAGCATGGATTCACCAAGGGGAAGTCGTGCCTGACTAACCTAATTGCCTTCTATGATGAGATAACTGGCTCTGTGGATGAGGGGAAAGCAGTGGATGTGTTATTCCTTGACTTTAACAAAGCTTTTGATACGGTCTCCCACAGTATTCTTGCCAGCAAGTTAAAGAAGTATGGTCTGGATGAATGGACTGTAAGGTGGATAGAAAGCTGGCTAGATCGTTGGGCTCAACGGGTAGTGATCAATGGCTCCATGTCTAGTTGGCAGCCGGTTTCAAGCGGAGTGCCCCAAGGGTCGGTCCTGGGGCCGGTTTTGTTTAATATCTTTATTAATGATCTGGAGGATGGTGTGGACTGCACTCTCAGCAAGTTTGCTGATGACACTAAACTGGGAGGTGTGGTAGATACACTAGAGGGTAGGGATCGGATACAGAGGGACCTAGACAAATTGGAGGATTGGGCCAAAAGAAACCTGATGAGGTTCAACAAGGACAAGTGCAGAGACCTGCACTTAGGACGGAAGAATCCTATGCACTGCTACAGACTAGGGACCGAATGGCTAGGTAGCAGTTCTGCAGAAAAGGACCTAGGGGTCACAGTGGACGAGAAGCTGGATATGAGTCAACAGTGTGCTCTTGTTGCCAAGAAGGCTAATGGCATTTTGGGCTGTATAAGTAGGGGCATTGCCAGCAGATCGAGGGACGTGATCGTTCCCCTTTATGCGACATTGGTGAGGCCTCATCTGGAGAACTGTGTCCAGTTTTGGGCCCCACACTACAAGGAGGATGTGGAAATATTGGAAAGAGTCCAGCGGAGGGCAACAAAAATGATTAGGGGGCTGGAGCACATGACTTATGAGGAGAGGCTGAGGGAACTGGGATTTTTTAGTCTCCAGAAGAGAAGAATGAGGGGGGATTTGATAGCTGCTTTCAACTACCTGAGGGGGGGTTCCAAAGAGGATGGAGCTAGGCTGTTCTCAGTGGTGGCAGTTGACAGAACAAGGAGCAATGGTCTCAAGTTGCAGTGGGGGAGGTCTAGGTTGGATATTAGGAAACACTATTTCACTAGGAGGGTGGTGAAGCACTGGAATGCTTTACCTAGGGAGGTGGTGGAATCTCCTTCCTTGGAGGTTTTTAAGGCCCGGCTTGACAAAGCCCTGGCTGGGATGATTTAGTTGGGAATTGGTCCTGCTTTGCGCAGGGGGTTGGACTAAATGACCTCCTGAGGTCCCTTCCAACCCTGATATTCTATGATTCTATGATCAGCACAAAGTTGCAATTTTGCGGTCGCATACAACGCAGGGGGAAGCTTACATCCAAATATAAAGTAGTAATTGAATTTTCATTTTAAAAGTAATTAAAACATTCTATAAGATTTTGTCACATTTATTTATAATAAACAGTTTTGAGGACTAAGGTACTTGAATCTCTGCTTCTATTGCAATTCAGCTTCAAAATCTATCAAGTGTTAAAATGCAATTTTAGTATTGCACACCAAACCAATAAATTTAACAGTAATAATGCTTAATTTGCACTGATGAAAGATCACAAGCTAAACGTACTTGAGAGTTTGCATTTTAAAGGGTGTTTATTTTCAGTGCCAGCAAGAAGTCCCTGGTTATTTACATCTGCCTTATAGCGACAAGGGAAACAAAAATATTTTATGCCTAACAATACACTTTCAAGTTTCTCCACTGTGTGTGTCCTCCATGACAGCTCTCACTATTTGGCAGAGAAAATGAGTTATCAGTACTTCCTCACTCCAAGGAGTTTGTCAAACCCTGGGAGATTTCTAAAGTCAACCAGATCATCACACTGTTTACAGAATACTACTTAGTGTGTACTCACCTTTCACAACTACAGAGATCATACTTCTAAGAATGCTGACTACCACATTTCCAACTAGAAGACACTGCATAAAGAATCATGGTCAACATTTCTGGATTTGGATGCCTAAAAGTCAGGCAATGAATGCATATTTAGAAATCCAATTATCTTATTTTCAGAGACACAGAGGATCCACAACTCCCACTGATATTGTATTAAGACAGGGGGTACTAATTGGTTGTATTTCAAACCAATATTTTTCTCCTTCCAGAACAAGTCAGAGATCCCATTCTTTAATTAAAAATATCACCTTCACCCACTCCACGCTATACACGGGCTGCAGACCTCACGTGCTCCAGTCACCAAACCAGGCTAGGTAAGTTCTTACATCCATGATAACAGACAGTATTCCGTTTTCATCTGATGTCAATAATTTCAATGTTTTAAAAGTTTAAGTCATGCTGTAAGTGTATTCCTGTGAAGGCTGGTCGGCAGGGATGGTGAATAGGAATCAGGTTGCTTGCAAAGCCTACAATTCCACCACTCAACACCACCACCTTAGTTTTTATAACTAGTGCATGCCCATCTCAGTTTGGGATTAATACCTATTTATTTATAGCTGAATGAAATTTATCTGGGAGTTTGTTTGGCCCTTTAGAGGGGCCACATGGAAGTTAAAAGCTGCACTGTTAGAGAACTTTCAGCCCGTGTACATGCAATACTGGAAAGCATGACCGTTTGAAATGTCGCACACCCGGGAGTTATTTTTGCTGCCTAATGCCAGCGGATGTTACACGTACCTAAAAGGCATCCAACAATGCTGGCAAAAGGTATAACTTCTACAAGGACTCTTTCAGAGCATGTGAACTTTTTGTTAGGAAGAGTTTGCCTCACTGTATTGCCAACCCAGAACACGGTTCACTGGAAAAAGGATGCATTTGGGGTAAATTTCATACCACTACTCTCCATGTGGGACATCTCTCCCTGAAAGTCCAGAGCTCTCATCTTACCATTACATGTCTAAATGGGGGAGTGGCCTGCTATACGCCCTCTTCTCCAATGCTGTCAAGGTGCAGTGTCATTCAGGGCTACCTGGCCCTCTTGGCTATGATTAAGGTAGGGGAAAGGGAAGTCACCCCTTGAGTTAACGGTTAACCAGTTAACTTTTTAAAACCGATATTTACATCCCTAGTTACACCACAAGGGAGTTAAAAGTTATAAGCCTCTCACATGATTGGCAAGAAAATGCATCCTTTCCTTTCAGATGTAAGGCCTCACTATGCCTAACCATCCTTTGTCAACTCAAGATTGGACTATTACAACATGCTCTGTACAGACTACACCTGCATACCATCCCAAAACCGCAGCCATTGCTAGACAAGGCAGCCTGCCTACAGAGCAGCTTTCCACACACAGCATATTACATCTGTTCCATGTGATCTTCATGGGCTACCCACTGACTTCTGCATAAAGTTTAAGGTGTTGATTACACCATGTCTACCCCCATATTATCTGAGATCCTCCCAGAAAGCTACGGGTATGTCTACACTTGCAGAGTTTTTGCGCTGTAAGTTTCACCGGTGATAGGGAACCAGTGAAAGTAAAGCGCTGGTTTGTGTACTCACTTAATTCCTGAGGCGTCACAGAGTGTTTACATTAGCAGCACTTCCATCGCTGATGAGAGCAGCGCTCTAGGGCAGCTATCCCACAGTACAGCTCTCTCCAGTTTGACCATGGGTCTTGTGGGAAGAGGGGGGTGATCACGTGGCATCCTGGGTCCCTGCACAGCCTCCTCTCCCCAAACACTGATAAGCTCCAGTAGCTCAGCATTGCTCCATGCAGGGGACCCTTTGCTCGTGGAGCAGGCATTGTCACCTGGCCAGATAAGTGAGCACTTGCCAAGAAAACAAGACGGGGAGTTTCAAAGTTCCCGGGGCTTTACAGGGGGAGGGGTGGATGTCTGTTTACCTGGCATCAAAGCAGCAGTGCTACTGGCTAGAGTGGTCACTTAGGCATGGTGGGATATCCTCTGGAGGCTAAAAGCTGTATAAACAGGAAGAACGGTGTCTTCACTTGCACATCACTGCAAAAGCATCACCAGTAAGAGCTATATGCCTCTCGTGGAGGTGGTTTTCTTTTTGCGGTGAAACTTCTGAGTTTCACTGCAAAAAGTCATTGGCAAGTGCAGATGCTCCCATGGTTTTTGCGCAAAAAAGGGACTTTTTCCCCGCTTTAAATGGCAAGTGTAGACATGCCCTAAATAAGCATTTATATGTTTTATAGACAATGCCTATGGATCCTGTATGCTTCTGTCGTGGAAAAACGACCAGGCGTTGTGTTTGGATCAGAACAAGCATGAGGCTTCCTTTATTGAATACAAGCACACAGGGGTAACAGATATTGGAGCTGCCCCCTGATTCAAGGAACACACAAGCTTTTAAAGCTTAAAACCACAAATAAATTACACACACTTTTGTCTTAATTACCTTATTTGGAATATACTGCAAAATCAATACAGGTTAAAAGCAAAAAGAATAATCATATTTCCTTATCTGGCCTTTCCTGTTGTTATTTACAGTCTGGTTTTTTTTTTGTGGTTTGACTTTTCTAACAGTACTATTGCAGTTATATATTTCTTAAGCTTGGCTATTGCAAATTGTTCCACCCGCTTATGCTCCTTATACACAGAACGCCATTGTTCTGTTTTGGGGACTTTCCATTCAGCTCCTTATACACAGAAACATACTTGGCCAATACTTTAGGTCTACTAGCTTGTGCAGAGTTTTAAGGCCCCTTTAGATTTTTCTTCACACTCCGTAACAGTAAATGTGGAGCTTGCCAAATCATTCTGGCACTTTGGTTAAGTGCTGGAGGGGGCAAAAAGAAAATTAATTTTGGAGACAAAAGGAAAACAGATGTAACATTGGCAAACTGTCTGTTTTCTTCTGCTTATAATGTGAGAAATCTGTCCCTATTTTGTTGAATTTAGTTACCGGTTTTCACAGTCTGCAAATCAGTCAACTCATTCTGTTTTCCAAGTTACTTATTTATGTACACATTAAGTTGATGTGGTGCCAGCAGTGATCCTTGGGGTATGCCACTACACCCAGCACACTACTTCACTGGGCCAGCATCACAAACTTTTATTATTCCTTCAACAATATGACCATCAGCATAAAATGACTGAAATGCAAGTGATCTATTTTCAAATACACATCATGGTCTGATGGCAGAGAGGGATTCCCAACTTCTCCCTGTGACTACAGACTGAGCAGATTGCATGGAGTTCTCTTTTACGCAAGAATATACAAGACTGAATTAAGATTTTCTGTATTAATGCTCTCCTTTATGACAAGCTAATCCAAAAAGTTAAATGTAAGATGAAGTTTAGCTCCAAAGGAGTATCAACTCACATGATCAAGGCTTCCCATTCAAAGAAGTTTTCTTCATTCATAGGCCCTATTTAAAAAAAAGAGAAAGATACATCATTGCTTTACGAACAACAGTCAATGCCACATACTTACATCACATGAGTTCTATATAGCTCCTTACCTGCTACTATTCCTTCTGGTGGATTCAGGGTTAACTCTAAAATTCAGAATTAAAAGAAGATTGTTATTGATATATTAGTTTCTTTATATTACTGAAAATTCAAAGAATAAGACATTTAACCTATCAATTGGATTGCTGTAGCTCAGCATGCTAATTCCTGACAAGCAGTAACAGCCAATCAGACATCAGGAAAAACTTGGGAATGTTCCAATTCCTCCTACTGGTTGTCTACTTTCCTCATCAGTTGAGCCTTCCAGAGAAGAAATACCAACACATGGAGCTCACAGAACTAAACCACTTCATGAACTAACACAATCACTGACTTTCTAGCCAACCTGGCTTTAAAACTTTTCCTGAAAGCCCAATACACAACAATTTGAACTATAAGGGGAAAAATCACTGCTCCACACAAACACAGAAAACATGCACCCTTTTTGAGGGTGGGATATTCTGAATCAGCACACAGAGTTACCAAAGTTCAATGAACAGGAAAAGACTTTACTGCTTCCTGCAGCTCCCATTGGCTGGGAATGGCAAACCGCAGCCACTGGGAGCTGAGGGGCTCCGTACCTGTGAACGCTCCAGGTAAACAAAATGTGCAGACCCGCTAGAGGCTTACCCTAATGGGCCAGGAGCCAAAGTTTGCCAACCCCTGAAATATAGGGTCACCTTATGAAAGGGTCATAGTTTTTGCTAGTTTTACCTAACCATCTTGGGGGGTCGACTTATAAACGAACGGGCTAATGAACGAGTATATACGGTAATTTCTGATGAGAATAAAAACTTCGTAGCGAGCTATCCTGATTTGAGTTGAAAAGCTTAGGAATACACTGAAACACAGTCTTTTGAATTATTTTAGCCCTGTGGTACACTTGGAAGACAAATTTACAAAAGAGGCTCTCTAGCCTGCCAGCTCTCTGCGTAAAAAACAATACAATGAAAGCCATTAAGGAATCGGATTCAAAGGGGAAGAGTCAAGCCAAGGGGTTCAAAGAATTATTTCTCTTTGTCTTGCCAAGTACAGTTCAATGTCAAGCTGGTAAACGACATCACCAATGAATGGTATTATACATGGCCTGCGGAAGCTCTGAGCCTATCAACTCAACATCAGAATACTTTTGATATTTCCCACAATTACATGCATCCTTCTAGGTGGGATTTTCCACTTCTGAAAGGGAAAGCAGCGTTCAGATCTCAGTCTCTGTGCTGACAGAGCGGCGAATGAGACTTCTGTTGCTCAGTCAGGGCCTAGTTAGGAGTTAATAGCTATGAAAGGAGTTGTGAAGGATGCACTGTATAGCCATCCTACCCCAAAGAAAACCAACCAACACTGGGGACAGTGAGGGTGAAATCCTATGGGACAAAATAAGGTATTTATGAAGATGCAGAGTCAACCCTTCACCTCACCTGGCTAGGCTCTGTCCTTCCCCCTCTCAACAGAAATGGGTGTGCACCACATTAGGGCAGCAAGCACAAGGCAGCTGTGTGGGGTTAGGCCTACATAGTCCTGAAGGAGGTAACTGCAGGATCTTGAACTCACATCATGCTGACAGCCATTTTGTTGATTATTTTTGGGGGAGGGGGTACCCCTCTTTTGCACTTCCAGGATTCTCTCTCATACTGCTAGAGTTTATACCATTTAAAGGCCATTTGGGAATCCCAGCTTTCAAATGCTATACAGCATTAATCTCTAGCCTCTATATAAATCATATTGCCTCTATATAAATCCATGGTATGCCCACATCTTGAATACTGAGTGCAGATCTGGTCACCCCATCTCAAAAAAATTGGAAAAGATACAGAAAAGGACAACAAAAATGATTAGGGGTATGGAACAGCTTCCATATGAGGAGAGATTATTAAGACTGGGACTTTTCAGCTTGGAAAAGAGATGACTAAGGGGGGATATGATAGAGGTCTATAAAATTATGACTGGTGTGGAGAAAGTAAATAAGGAAGTGCTATTTACTCCTTCTTATTATACAAGAACTAGGGGGGTCACCAAATGAAATTAATAGGCAGCAGGTTTAAAACAAACAAAAAAGTATTTCTTCACACAACTCACTGGTAACCTATGGAACTCTTTGCCAGAGGATGTTGTGAAGGCCAAGACTATAACAGGGTTCAAAAAAGAACTAGATAAGTTCATGGAAGATAGGTCCATCAATGGCTATTAGCCAGGATGGGCAGGGAGGGTGTCCCTAGCCTGTTTGCCAGAAGCTGGGAATGGCTGATAGGAGAAGGATCACTTTATGATTACCTGTGCTGTTAATTCCCTCTGAAGTACCTGGCATTGGCCATTGTCAGAAGACAGGATACTGGGCTAGATGGATCATTGGACTAACTCTGTATGGCTGTTCTAATGTTAGCTTGTGAAGCATTAGCTGTTAAAATTACATCAGAACTGAAGTGGACTAAAAAGAAAGATCGCAATCAAAAGTACGTGATTTTAAAAGGACACAGCTTGAACAAGATCCCAAATGCAGGTTTTGTAAAAACACAAGCCCATAATTTTTTATTTTATCTTATCACTACCCACTACAGCCAGAGGCAGAAGGCTCCATAACCCATTACTAATCCCTGGAGCCATTTATGCACTCTTTTAAATTTTGTTTGTGTTAAGAGTTAAGATTTTCTAATTTGTTTTTAAGCTTAGAATGAATTAACCATCCCATTTAAAAGATCTATTCATATCCAAGTACAGTGTCTCCACTGAACATTTATGGTGCACACAATGACCACTAATGCATGTTGCGGATGCCCAAGTTTTTAGAAAAGGTTTATTTTATTAGGTACAAAATAGTTATGGTCCAAATAAACCTTGACTTAACTATAGCGAGCATACAAACATACCAAGAATCTGCATTTTAATCAAGCCTGATCATGTTCTTAAATGATCTGCTGAACAATACACCTTCTGAAAACTTTATAACACATTTATCAATTAATTTGAAGGTATGCAAAACTATTAAAGACAGACTACTTGGGAAATACATCTTCTCCCCTTAGTGCAGGAAAATGATAGGACTCTGGTCTGAGATTCAGGAAACCCAATTCTATTACCCGATTCTATTTCCCACTCTGCCATTTCCCTATTGTTGTATTCAGTGTTGTTGTAGCCCTATTGTGTGACTTTGGGCAAGTCACTCCCTCCATCTCTCAGTTTCCCCATATGTAAAATAGGGACAATGATGCTTACTTTCCTTTGCAAAGTTCTGAGACCTATGGATGAGGATACTTAGCTGTTATATAGCAAATATTATTCACTATTATACATGGTGGATAAAAATCAATTACTTTTTTTTTTAAATAAAAAAAATCGGATTTTTTTTATAATCGGATTTTTTTGATAAAATGCTTTTTGAGGAAAAATCCTATCTAAAGATAGTTTTAATTAAGATACATTATAGCTCAAAGATATCTCATCATGGAATAGGGATTATAAATTCTAATTCTATAGATATCTCATCATGGAATACGGATTATAAATTCTAATTCTATAGTATGAGACAATATATTCATGTAATGATTAAGAAAAAAGTTTTGTAAATGAGTTCTAATAGTTCATGGATTAGGGACCCGATTTTATGGGCTTTCTGGGGCTTCTGTATAGATTATTTTGGTTAATCTTTTTATTTACCCAGTGGGACTCAGTGCTCAGTCTAGAAGATACCATCAGAGATGCTTAGTTTTGCAGTTCTCAGAGAAAAAAAAAAATCTCCATCATCCAGAAACAACCATAGATAAGTTTGTGATAAGAACCAGCAGATTACAAAAAGAGGTAATTGATTAAAAAATTGCCCGGTTTGTTTATGCAACAAACTCTCCTTTCTGTATGATTGTGAACCTACACTTCATTAACATGGTTCAGTCATTAAGACCAGGATACAGTCCACCAACAGAGCAGATGTCGCAGGCAAATTGCTGGATAAAGTGTATGAAAGAGAAATTGAGCAGTGTGCAAAAGGTCTAGAGGGTAAAATTGTTAACCTGAGTCTTGATGGGTGGAGCAATGTCCACAATGATTCTGTTATATGTGCTTGTGTGACAACAGAAGAAGGGAATGAATTCCTTACAGAAACAATTGATACATGAGGAAATGCACAGACAGCAGAATACTTCCAAGAAGTAGCAGTAAAAGCTGTAACAAACTGTGAAAAGAAATTCAAATGTCTAGTATGCAGCTTGGTCACAGACAATGCTGCAAATGTATCCAAAATTAGAAGAAATTTAGAAGAGAGTGCCAAGCTAATAACATACAGTTGCAGTGTTCATTTGATGCACCTCCTAGCCAAAGGCTTCAGTGTTCCAGAAATAAAGGCTAATGTTGTTGAAATTGCAAAATACTTCCGTAACAACCACTTTGCAGCAGCTGCTCTGAAAAAAGTGGGAGGAACCAAGCTAACTCTCCCACAAGACGTGCGCTAGAACTCAATAGTGGACTGTTTTGAGCACTATATCAAGAACTGGCCTAATCTCATGACAGTTTGTGAACAAAATTGTGAAAAAAATTGTGAAAAAATAGATGGCACTGTCACAGCCAAAGTTCTCAACATTGGGCTTAAGAGAAATGTTGAACACATACTGAGTACCCTGAAGCCTATTTCTGTAGCCTTGAACAAAATGCAGGGAAATAGCTGTTTTATTGCTGACGCTGTTGAAATTTGGAAGAAACTGAGTGAGATCTTAAAAAGAGAAATATGCAATGACAGAGTTAAATTACAAGCATTAAAAAAACGATTGGGACAAGCACCATCTCCAGCTCATTTTCTTGCAAATATTCTCAATACTTGGTACCAGGGTCAAACCTTAACTGATGAAGAAGAGGAGTTGGCTATGACATGGACATCCAGCAATCATCCCTCCATAATGCCAACTATAATAAACTTCAGGCAAAGGGTGAACCATTCAAGAAATATATGTTTGCTGATGATGTTTTAAAGAAAGTCACACCAGTGAACTGGTGGAAGTCACTTAAGCACTTGGATTCAGAGACTGTTGAAGTGATAATCTCACTTTTAACAGCAGTAGCTTCTTCTGCCAATGTAGAAAGAATATTTTCTTCCTTTGGACTAATTCATTCCAAACTGAGAAATTGTTTGGGACCTGAAAAAGCAGGAAAGCTTGTTTTTCTTTTCCAGATTATGAACAAACAGGAAAATGAAAGTGAAGATGACTGAGTTAGCTGCAGAAGCCAATATTTCAAGTTTCTCATGTTGACCTGGCTGACACAATCAATTTAATTTTTGTTTTATTTAATTTAACTATTTTAGTTAAAAACAATTTTAACAAAAATAAACCTGATTTTAAAAAACTTGAAGGTTTAACTAAATTCAAAAATTTATATGCTTGTTTAGTTAAAACATTATGTTTGCTGTTGAAGAAAAAAATCCAGAATACATAACGTTGTTGTTTTAGTTAAATAAAACAATTTAAATGTCTGTCTGGTGATGTTCTCCTCCTAATACAACATGGCAAGAAAATCCTCCAAATATTAATGATTAACCTGTTGAACTGGAGATAGTTCACCTCCCAATGACTTAATATCTGCTTCAATTAACTTTGGTAAATGAAATAACCAAATAATCATTAATTTTCTGATATAGCTGTAAAACTAATCTGAAAAGTTTTCAAAATAAATCACTTAAAAAATGTATAGTGTGTATCTTCTAAAAATGAAACCTACATCTATCTCTGAGTTGTGTAGAATGTGTGTTAAGGTTAGAACAACCAACAAGAATGCACTTTTATGCAGAAATCCATGATTAAATCGAGTCTTCCTGACTAGTGATTTAAATCAATTTGATTTCAATCAAACCCACCCTGCTATTATAGCCTCCATTAGAGATGGTGGAAACATTCTCTATCCTGAACTCACCCATCCTATTTATTACAGTTCCCTCTTGTGGTAAGTGAATCCATTATCACTACTTGGTAAGCTTAAGTGTTTTATGACGCAATTTCCTACATTTTTTAACACGTTCTCTCTCTTGGGATTGAGTTTCAATAACTGACTAGGGAAAAGCCCCAAATACTATATTTAGGAAAGGAAGGGCATTTTCAAAGCAGTGATTTTGATACTAACAATGTTAACCAGCTGCAGGGGCCTTGCCTAAATATTTCTCTCTTTATTTAATGAGCAGCAGCAGCTAATCACAACCTGTCCAGTGCATTGCTGGATTTTTCTCTTTTTGCTCCAGATGGACTCTTTCCAATTTTAAGAACAGAGTGCAATAGTGTGCAACTGAAATGAAATTGGCTTATGTCCTGAAGCATAAAGGCTTATATCTCTTCTAACTGTTTTTTTTTTAATCCTGTCTAATGGACCCGTAGATGTTCTCTGCCATATAAATGTCTAATTTTTTTCTTAATCCTACTAGGCCAGGGGTGGGCAAACTTTTTGGCCTGAGGGCCACATCGGGGTTGAAAAACTGTATGGAGGGCCTGGTAGGGAAGGCTGTGCCTCCCCAAACAGCCTGACCCCCGTCCCCCTATCTGACCCGTCCCACTTCCCGCCCCAACTGCCCCCCTCAGAACCTCCCGACCCATCCAGCCCCCCCTGCTCCTTGTCCCTTGACCGCCCCCCTCCTGGGACTCCCCACCCCTAACTGCCCCCCTGACACCCCACCCCTATCCAACCCCCCCTGATCCCTGACTGCCCCGCCCCGATCCACACCCCCACCCCGACAGGCCCCCCCAGGACTCCCACACCTATCCAACCC